>NW_020837946.1:46537362-46764280 GCF_003676395.1 Aethalodelphis obliquidens
TATATATATAAGTATAGGGTCTTAAGGATATCAAACTCTCCCAATTTGAAGAACCAGACAGACCTGGGCTTGAAGGTTTCTCTATGATTTTTTATGCAACCATAGGAAAATTACTTAGATTCTTTTAAAATGTTTCTTCAACTGTTAAGTCAAAATAATAATATCTACCTCACAAGGTGGATTAAATAAGATAGCATATTAAGCATTTAGCGTGTACCTAGACTATAGTGCACTAAATGTTCATTAATATTAATAATTACAATTATTAACCATAATATGCCAAGTACAAATGGAGTTGGCAGTCATGGGAAACTTCCTGGAGAACACAGGAATTGAGTTGGACCTTTAAGGGCAGCAATGTTATAATGGATGCCAAAGGTTAGGCACATAGAATGTGCTAACTCAATATTTTTTAACCTGTTGCTTTGTGGAGTAATCAAAACTGTTCACTAAAAGAAGCTAGTCACAAAAGACTACATATTCTATGATTCCGATTACATTAAATTTCCAGAATAGGCAAATCTATAGAGACAGAAAGTACATTAGTGGCTGCTTAGAACTAGAGGAGGGATAGGGAGGTTGCAGCATGATAGCAAAGGGTATGAGCTTTCTTTGTAAGGTGATGAAAATGTTCTAAAATTGATTGTAGCTATGGTTACACAACACTGTGGATATATGAAAAACCATTAAATTGTGTACTTAAAAGTGTGAATTGTATGGTATATGAATTATTTATCTCAATAAAGTTGCTACCAAAAAAAAAAAACTGTTCACTAGGGATCTCATTTTTCCTATTCTTCCGTAATATGGACAGAGTGTTTCTGAGCATGCAGTCTCCATTTGCGCAGCACGGCTCAAGGGAGGAGAAAGGACTAAGCCTCAGAGAGACCATAGCTATTGTCTTTCTGCCCTGGAATTCTTCCTTCAATAGGCACAAGAGTTTTTCCGGGCATGTGCAATTGAAATGCATCCATTCTAAACAAAATATCTTAAAATGGTAGAATATATTGGCATGAAAAGAAAAAAAAATTTCCCTAAGTTAAAACTCTTTGAAGCACTTATGTCATTTAAAGTTGCCAATGGGTCTAAAGCTTAAGAGAAAATATAAGATTAAAAGAAATTGTGAGCTCGAAAATAAGAACCAGAATAAAAGATAAAATTTAATTCAAAGAATTTGTTCAGTAACTCTTAGGATTTAAACTGCCTTCAGATGCATTCACCCTAAGCTGCCAAAAATTCACTGAGTGGCAGACTGGTAAACTAATACAAAATGTGCCTATTTGCTGGCTGTGAAAGAAGTTTACTCTTCACTTATTCATATATTAACTGTGGCCTTTCTATCATCTACTTATATATGTAAATCATTTGGCTTTATTAGTAGAAACACAATCTACTAAATTCTCTGATACCATAACTCAGAAATTATTCCTTTTTATGATTTTCTTTAGATTACATAATGTTCTGTTTAGATTCCAATGGTGCATGTTTATACACAGACATACCCACATGTTCAGTATTAAATAAGAGAGAAATTACTGAAAGCTTTAAATTATTACAAAACATAACTCATGAAATTCTCCCACTGGACAAAGCTTTGGGCAGAACACTTTCCAGTCCTCTGCCATGAAGGCAAGAATTTACTCCGATTCTTAGGCAGTTAGACAGAGGCTGATATCTGGCTAGATGGTAAAGAATTGGTGAGGTTGAAAAATTGGAGGGAAGGACGCTTGGAAAGAAGTGTGTGAAAGGAATACTCGGAAAAACACCAGATCGTGAAAATATCTGTACCTCAGGTAGGTTCTAACATCATCAGTCCCCATAAAAGGAGCCTTAATAACCCAGATATATAAGCTGAATGTGAATGTGAGTCATTCTACTTCCACGGTTGACCAATGTTATTAATGTCCAATTTGCCAGCAACAGTGGCCAAACATGATGTCTTAAGGGAACTAGCAGCTATATGGTAATTGTTCAATTAAATTGTGGCCTTTTCATTGCAAAGGAAGCAATCCATAAAATATTGCCCTCAATTAAAGCACCAGCTTTACATTTTAAATTAGCAAGCTGATGTTCAAAGGCAATAATCCTATGGAATAGCCAAATGCCTTACTAGGAACTTAGCTGCGCTACCAGTTTGCAGACAAGACTTTGTAAGGTTGGTATGCTGACTTACAGAATGTGGTATTTGCTCTGAATCAATGACTGATATATATGATTCTATTTCCCCAAAAATGTACAAGTCTTAGTTTGAAGGGGAAGCAGTGCAGATGAGGCTCCTATAATTATATCTAATGATCTTCTTGACAAATTATTTGCTTTTGAGCCCAGGAATTTGCTTTTCTGTAAGTTTTAGTACCCAAGGAAGATATGTGTATACGAATGAACACAATAATGGTTTCTCTGAGTTAAAAACAGAGGCTGCATCCGATAATTTTGGTTTCACCCTGTCTCTAGGCAGAGAGTTTAAAATTGCAGCTATGCTATTGTTTGAGATTGACTATCAAGAGTAAATAGGATTTCTGCTCTATAACGGGGGCTGCGAAGAGTTAGGCTAGAACCCAGGGGGATTGTTGTACAATAATGAAAATCAGTGAGTGTGCTTCAAGCCTTTATAGAAAGGACCACTGAGTCCTATAAAAGATGAAGTATTGGATCACATCACTAAGGAAAAAGTACCAAACAACCAGGATTCTGTTCAAATGGAAGAGAAATACGGACGAGGTAGTGGAGAAGCAAAATGAAATTTACCAGATACTAACTGCAGAAATGAGAACTCTAGCCTGTATATTAATTCTCTCACTTTCTGAATATGTATTGTCAAATGTGCCTGTGTGTGTGTAAGTGTACACACATTTCATTCTCCTTTCTTTCCTTTTATAGTATTAAACAGAGAGAATATTGGCAATGGCAAAATTTCACATTTATCGAATAGGCTGCAAAATATTTATCTCTTACCTTGGTTCTGTGAGTGATACTCTATCTTTTAAAAAAAATCTTTTTCAAGGTTAAGTTCATCAGAGTCAGTTTCTGCTACTTAGAACCAAAGAACTCAAATAGTGATTATGTATTAATCATGTACATATATCAATACCTTAATTTCACCCATGATTTTATGGCCAATAGGTACTAAAAAGAAAGTCCATAAATTCCATAAATCAAATTATTGTTCAAATCCTTGCATATCAGAATTATTTAAGTCTAACAAATTATTTTCTAACCAAATTTCATCAACTCCATTTCAAACTACTTTTAGCCTGAGGGAGAAGGGTAAGATAATGTTAATAACCAACATGTACTGAGCGCCTACTATGTATCTGGCTCTGATACATTTCGTTTAACACTCATGAGTTACTTATTATAATTATACCAATATTGACAAATAGGAAATTGATATTAACAATTTTCCATAATCACACAGTAAGTACCAGTGTTATATTCTCAACTATTATACTGTCTCCTTAAAAGTCAGTCTATTCAAGGAGTCTGTAAAGAGGCCTTGGGGATGTTGCCTATGGGGGAAAAGGGAATAAAATAGTCTGTAGGGACAACACTGTAAAACACAAAGAAGAGTAAATTATATTAAAAGAAACAATATTCCAAAACTTTGTAGAAGAAAGTTGTTTTTTGTTTGTTTGTTTTGTTTTTTTTTTTAAGGTGGGAGCAGCTTCAAACACTTACAAAGAGATCGAGGATTTCAGATGCAGAAGTCACCAGGGGGCAAACAAAGGAGCAAGGATAATGGTCAGCCCTTCCACAATTCCCTACATCTTACGCAGAGGGGGAGCAACAGATTGTGGGCGCTTAGGACAGAGAGGTAGGACAGTGATCTCATAACTGAAACATACAAGATAAAAGGGAGCTCCTAATAGATCCCTCAGGGTGGTGTATCCTGCCCCTCCCCTCCAATAAGTAGGCAACAATAAATAGAATCAGAAAAAGCAGTCAGCCTAAGCAACAATTAAAAGCAAACATATGAGCCTACAGATAACAATCACTAACCAACTGAGAAAATCAAAGCCGAGAAAGAGAGGTACTCTCCGGAAATGTGGAGAGTGCAGCAAAGGTACACAAAGTACTACTTTGAAGACGTGTAATTTATGTCCTCAGAAAAAATGTGAAATGAAATCGCTTCCATAAAAAAAAGTATCACCTGGGCTTCCCTGGTGGCGCAGTGGTTGGGAGTCCGCCTGTCCATGCAGGGGGCGTGGGTTCGTGCCCTCGTCCAGGAGGATCCCACGTACCGCAGAGCGGCTGGGCCCGTGAGCCATGGCTGCTGAGCCTGTGCGTCCAGAGCCTGTGCTCCACAGCGGGAGAGGCAACAGCAATGAGAGGCCCGCATACTGAAGAAAAAAAAAAAAAAGTATCACCTGAATAACTTCGATATTGAAAGATAATTATTTAAGAAAGCAACTTTACAGTGGAAAAACCCTGGCAAACACTACATTGGCCAGGGAATCATGGTTAACATCATAAGTGATGAGTCATGTTGCTAGCAGGTGCACCTCTATCTGATAGATGAGAAGGACACTTCACCACTGTGGCACTCTTTACAAAAAATGACAACCCTCATAATGATGAAAACATCATACAAACTGGGGATATTCTAAAACATCCTCAAAACTGTCAAGGTCAAGAAAAAGTCTGAGAAACTGTCTCAGACCTGAGGAGACTGAAGAGACATGACAACTAAACACAATGTGGTATTCTGGATGAGAAACTGGAAGGGAAAAAGAAAACTAGTGAAAAAATTTAGTAAAATTTGAATAAAGCCTGGAGCTTAGTTAATAGTAACACACCAATGTTGGATCTTTAGTTTTACAAATGTATCATGGTTATGTAAGATGTCAGCAATAGAGGGAATTGGGTGAAGGGCAGACAAACAGTCTTCACTATTACTGCAACTTTTCTGTTAATCTAAAACTATTCCAAAATTAAAATTTTATTATTAAAAACTTACTCAAATCTAAAACTGAGTAGCAGGACCATTAAGCAGAAGAATAAGGGGAAGTATGATTTAACATTCTGACTTCAGTAATATGATAGATCACATATTCTAAAAATCCCTTTCCTATACAACATTCAGATCCTAGATAAATTACAATAAATATACTTTTAAATAAACTCTTTTGGGCTTATAAAAATTTAAGAGCAATTTCCTGAGAGAAATAAAATAGTAAATGTATTTTAAATCATAAAGTGTTAACCTAAAACAAAGAGGTAATTTTTAGTACTCAATATTGCCCTGGGTGATTAAAAAAAAATTGTCCTTTCTGAGAATTTGTAACAATAGACCTGCTTTCACATGTTTGTGGTTTGAATTTTTCCTACCATTTCAATCAGGGAATCCCCAGGCTAAAGAGTGGATAAAAGTCACAGGTTGGTAACAACCTCTGGCCCCCAGTGAAAGTAAAAAGAAATCCTACAATGAGAAAAACATTTTTAATCTAAGCACTTCAGATTAAGTCCAGGCAAATCTAAGTTCGTATTTGAAAAGAAAAAACTAACGAAAAGAAAGCTAACATACAATGAAACAAGCCACCAGTGGCAAGTGAGCAAAAACACATCAGTGTTCATTATAGATTATAATCCAAAGACTTCAGATACAGGAATGATCAAATATAGATTAGAAAAAATTATGTGTGAAATGTTGAAAGAAAAGTAGGAATAAATAA
This sequence comes from Aethalodelphis obliquidens, assembly GCF_003676395.1. Taxonomy (NCBI): domain Eukaryota; kingdom Metazoa; phylum Chordata; class Mammalia; order Artiodactyla; family Delphinidae; genus Aethalodelphis; species Aethalodelphis obliquidens. The sequence continues at coordinate 46,543,035 of NW_020837946.1, forward strand.
AAGCATGAAACAAAAGACTCAAAAATGTTCAAAAAGATCTGAAAGTAATAAAACAAATTATCAATCTGAAATTATAATTTTTAAAACTAAAATAAAAATGGATAAGTTAAACAGAAAATTGAAGAAAGCTGAGGAAAGAATTGGAGAAGCTACAAATATATCTGAAGAAATCAGTCAAAATATAGACAATAAAGAGGTAGAAAATATGAAAGAGAGGTTAAGTTCATTGAGGGATAGACTCAGAAATTCTAACTTGTGTCTATTTAGAGTCCCAAATAAAAGTATTAGAAAAAATGAGGAAAAGGAAACTTTAAAAAAGGTAATAGCTAAGAATTTTCTAAAACTAGCTAAGAATTTTCTAAAATTATATGCATACATATAATTCATAGATCAATGTACATATAGCTGACCCTTGAACAACTTGGGTTTGAACTGTGGGGATCCACTTATATGCAGATTTTTTTCAATAAAAACATATATGTACTATAAATGTATTTTCTCTTCCTTATGATTTTCTTAATAAAACATTTTCTTTTCTGTAGCTTACTTTACTGTAATAATACAATATATAATACATTTCACATACAAAATATGTGTTAATTGACTATTTATGTTATCAGTAAGGTTTCTGGTCAACAGTAGGCTACTAGTAGTTAAGTTTGAGGGGAGCCATAATTATACATGAATTTTCAACTGCCAAGGGAGTCAGTGCCCCTAACTCCCATGTTGTTCAAGGGTCAACTGTACCACCAAAACAAATCTACTCCTATAGTGCAAAAGAGCAAGAGAAAACCTTAAAAGTAGTCAGAGAATAAAGACAGTTAATCTAAAAAGATGAGACAATTAAAATTACAGCTGAATTCCCAACAATGGAATCCAGAAGGATTTGGAATAACATCTTTAAAGATCAAACAGAAAATAACTGGCCACCTAGAATTGTATACATAGTGAAATTACTTTTGTAAGGAAAAAGGCCAAATAGAGCCTTTTCAAATAAACAAAATACATTCAGCTTAACAGTAACAGAGTTTCATGGAAAGAATTTCAAAACAATGAACATTAGAAAGAAGATAAGTGACCATAGAAGGAAGGCCTGAAATTTAAGAGTGAGAAGAAATATATAAAGAAATGTTGACTGTGAGAAAAACAATAATAATATCTACTTTGGAGTATTGGAAATATAAGTTAGAACCAAATTACTTGACTGTCTAAGCATGTCAGGAGGATAGGATCAGTGTTAAAGCATTATAAATTTCTTATCTTGAGGGGGGAGGAATCAGAGATTGATTAGTTTTTTACTTTCTTAAGTTAAATAAGCACATTAAAGTTGCTATAGTAACCTCTACAGAACAGTTAGAAAATACGTACATGTTAAACCAAGAGGAGAATGGGAAGAAAACATAATCTACAAGATGGAGAGAGAGAATAAAACCATACCTAGAAACAGTAGGACAATAAAAACAAATTAAAATGATAGAAATTACTACAAATAGAGAACTATTCACAATTCATGTAAACAAACAAAACTCAAAAGTTGGTGGACTAGATTAGCGAACAAAATCAAATTGCATTAGCACCTCTAAAACATAAAGATAGAGACAGGAAGAAAGTTAAAGGATGAAAAAATACACAGTAAGCTAAAACAATCAAAAGAAAGCAAGTGTGGCTTGGTTAACACAAAAAATTTAATATACAAAATTAAAGATATAAACCATTATTAAAGGTAAAACTTAATACTGCATAAGGATGAAAGTTTAAAATCACAGGGAGTATATACACATATATGAACTTCTAACAAAATACTGTCAATAAAGTTAAGGAAATAGTCAAAAGAACTACAAGGTAAAAGTAAGTAATCCACCATTATAGCTATGACATCTCTCTCAGTAACTGACAAGTTAAGCACAAAAAATAGTAATTGTAAAGAAGATTTAAACAATGCAAATAAAAATATTGATTGTGCATTTAGATATAACCAAAAAGTTAAGCATCATCTTATAACGTTTTTCAAAAGAACAAATTAAATCTAAAGTAAATAAAGGAAGCAATAAAAGAAAAGCAGGAGTTCAACAGAAAAAAAGACAACAGAATTATTTTAAAAAGGCAAACAAAGAGATTCTCTGAAAAGATTAACAAATTTTGTAAACTCATGGCAGGACTGATTAAGAAAAGGAGAAAGACGGTATTAAATGTTAAAATTTCTAGGATGACCCCTAAGAAAATAGAAATAAAATGCATAAATGTCAAAACAATGGAGGGGGTAGAGAATTAGAGAAAACACTTTCAGTCCAAAAGAAGGCAAGAGAGGAAATATTTTTTAATGGGTCAAAAAGAAAGCACCACAAAATATAACAGAAATGAAATATATCTGAAATGACAATACATATAAATCACCAATTAACTTACCAATTAAAACAAAGATTAAAAAATTGGATACTAAATATGCAACTCTAGGTGCAAAACAATGTACTGAACAAAAATATAGAGCAAAAAATATATAAATGTAATTATAATAATGTCAGACAAACTAGGGCAAAAATATGTCAAGCAATAAAGCTATCAATACATATTAAGTCAAGTTCAATTTATCAGAAAGCTATAATCATTTTAAACAAATAAGGTAGCAGCAAAATTGTCAGGACTTGAAGAACAAACTGACAAATCTATATCATAGTGAGATTTGTTAAAGCTCTCAGTCCTCCGTAGGTAAAGCATACAAAAAAAAATCATTCAGGATTAGATTACTTAATAACACAATTAACAAATTTGATCTAATGTATGTCAATAAACTGGTGACTACACATTTTTGAGCAAATATTTATGATAGAGAATACACACTAAGGCCATTGAGCAAGTCTTAACAAACTCAAGCATCTAGTTTCATAGAGAAAAAAATTCTTTAACCTAACGTAATTAAATTTAAAATTATACCAAAACTGTAATTAAATATCAAAGGATAACATGCAATTAGAAATTTACAAACACATCTAAATAGTTGAGTCGAAGAATAAATATCATTTATATGTGAAATATTAAAAAGTCAAATTTACACAATGAGAGTAAAATGGTAATTATCAGGGGATAGTGCGTAGAGAGATAAGACATATTTAAGGGTACAAATTTACAGTGAGTAGTAAATAAGCCCTAAAGATCTAATGCACAGTATAGTGAATATAGAGAACAATATTACACTGTTATCATCAAACTTGTTAGAACTTAATTATTCCAACTACTAAAAAGAAAGGATAATTATGTAACCTGACAGAGGTACTAATTATCACTACAAAAGCAATCATATCACAATGTATAAAAGTTTCAAATTACATATATACATTACCAAATGTAAAAAAGATAGCTAGTGGGAAGCAGCTGCATAGCACAGGGAGATCAGCTCAGTGCTTTGTGACAACCTAGAGGGGTGGGATAGGGAGGGTGGGAGGGAGGGAGATGCAAGAGGGAAGAGATATGGGGACATATGTATAACTGATTCACTTTGTTATAAAGCAGAAACTAACACACCATTGTAAAGCAATTATACTCCAATAAAGATGTTTAAAAAAAATAGAAGTGTCAAATTAATATGCTGTATACCTTAAATTTACACAATGTTATATATCAAGTATATTTCAATTAAAAAAGAGTTGAAGAATAAATCAAAATATAAATTAGAAAATACTAATAACTGGTAAAGTAAATCTACATGTCAAGACTTGCAGGATGCAGCTACTATCATTTTTAGAAAGAAACATATAGTCTTAAATTCTGATATTAGAACATAAGAAAGACTGAAAATTAGTTTAGATAGAACTTTAAAAGTAGAAAAAGAAAAAATAGAAAAAACTAAAGATGATACGATATAAGGAAAGAATAGAAATTAATAATATAGAAAACAAAGTTCAGCGCAATAGTAAACAAATATAAAACCTTATTCTTTGAAAAGACTAATGAAATTGACAATACTCTGACATGACTAAGATAAAAGGCAAAAATCCACAGTGTGGCAGAGTTTTTAAGGCTAATAAGAGAATACTATTAAAAACTTTTGACAATATTGGAAAATAAAACTGAAATGAAACTGACCATTTCCTAGAAAAACATAACTTATAATGACAGCATACATAAAAACTCCTCAAAATCAATAAGGAAAAGAAAATAAAACTCAAGCGAAAAATGAGCAAGAAACAAAACAGATATTTCATTAAAAAGGAAACCCAAAGGCTTAATAAACCTATAAAAAGATGCTCAATCTCATTAGCAATTTTTAAAATATAAATTAAAGTCACAATAAGAAATAATTTTATTACCACTAGGTTGTCAATAAAGTCATAAATCTCCACATGTGGAACTACAAAAACTCATATGCTACTGTTCTGCTGATTTGGTACAAATTCTTTGGAAATTATCTAGTATATCAGAAGGTGAGCAGAACCTACAGGCCAGCAAATCCACTACTCAGTGTGAACGCTATTCAGGAAAACTCTCCAGTGGGGAACTAACTATCTGATACTAAAGCAAATCTTATAGAGTCACATTTTTAAGTGTAAGAGACAGGTTAATAAAAATAATAGGCTAAAAAGTTAAGAAATATACCTAGATGCATGTGGAAATTTAGTGTATAAAGGGATCTCAAATCAGTTGGAGAACAGATGAATTATATGACTGTGGGTTTAGGACAACTGAATAGTCATCTAGAAAAAAATAATTAAGTTGGATTCATATCTCATATCCTATACCTTGATAAATTCAAAATGGATACATGACTTTTTATTTTACTAATTTTTAAAAAAAAATTTATTAAAGTACAGTTGATTTACAGTGTTGTATTAGTTTCAGGTGTACAGCAAAGTGATTCAGTTATATATATATTTATATATATACATTCTTTTTCAGATTATTTTCCATTTTAGGTTATTACAAGATATTGAATATAGTTTCCTGTGCTATACAGCAGGACTTTGTTTTTTTATCTATTTTATATATAGTACTGTGCATATGTTAATCCCAAAGTCCTAATTTATTCCCCCCCCCCCGCCCTTTTCCCCTTTGGTAACTATATGGCTTGAGTCTATTTCTGTTTTATAAATAAGATCATTTGTATCATTTTTTAAGATTCCACATATAAGTGATATCATATATTTATCTTCCTCTGTCTTACTTCACTTAGTATGATAACCTCTAGGTCCATCCATGTTGCTGCAAATGGCAGTAATTCATTCTTTTTATGGCTGAGTAATACTCCATTGTATATATTCAAATTGATAAATTCAAAATGGACACATGATTTAAATAGGGAAGTGAAAATATAAAATTACAAGAAGAAACCATTGGATGATTATTTTAAACTCAGAGAGAAAGACCTTTCAAACTATGACACAAAACACAAGACTTGTCAAAATCAAGAAGATTTGACTTTTTTTTTAAATACTGGGCAAGCATCTTTAGGATTCTCGATGTATAGTATCATGTCATCTGCAAACAGTGAAAGTTTTACTTCTTTTCTTATTTGGGTTCCTTTTATTTCTTTTTCTTCTCTGATTGCTGTGGCTAAAACTTCAAAAACTATGTTGAATAATAGTGGTGAGAGTGGGCAAACTTGTCTTGTTCCTGATCTTAGTGGATGAATAAAATACCTAGGAATAAACCTACCTAAGGACACAAAAGACCTCTAGAGAGAAAACTATAAGACACGGATGAAAGAAATTAAAGATGATACAGATGGAGAGATATACCATGTTCTTGCATTGGAAGAATCAACATTCTGAAAATGACTATACTATCAATGATACAAAAGATGGAGAGATATACCATGTTGTTGGATTGGAAGAGTCAACATTGTGAAAATGACTATACTACCCAAAGCAATCTACAGATTCAATGCAATCCCTATCAAACTACCAATGGCATTTTTCACAGAACAAGAACAAAAAATTACACAATTTGTATGGAAACACAAAAGACCCCAAATAGCCAAAGCAATCTTGAGAAAGAAAAACGGGGCTGGAGGAATCAGGCTCCCTGACTTCAGACTATACTACACAGCTACAGTAATCAAGACAGTATGGTACTGGCACAAAAACAGAAATATAGATCAATGGAACAGGATAGAAAGCCCAGAGATAAACCCATGCACATATGGTCACCTTATCTTTGATAAAGGAGGCAAGAATATACAATGGAGAAAAGACACCCTCTTCAATAAGTGGTGCTGGGAAAAATGGACAGCTACATGCATAAAAGAATAAAATTAGAACACTCCCTAACACCATACACAAAAATAAACTCCAAATGGATTAAAGACCTAAATGTAAGGTCAGACACTATAAAACTCTTCAAGGAAAACATAAGCAGAACACTGACATAAACCACAGCAGGATCCTTTTTGACCCACCACCTAGAGAAATGGAAATAAAAACAAAAATAAACAAATGGGACCTAATGAACCTTAAAAAGCTTCTGCACAGCAAAGGCAACCATAAACAAGATGAAAAGACAACCCTCTGAATGGGAGAAAATATGTGCAAACGAAGCAACTGACAAAGAATTAATCTCCAAAATATACAAGCAGCTCATGCAGCTCAATACCAAAACAAACAAACAACCCAATCCAAAAATGGGCAGAAGACCTAAACAGACATTTCTCCAAAGAAGATATACAGATTGCCAACAAACACATGAAAGGATCTCAACCTCACTGATCATTAGAGAAATGTAAATCAAAACTACAATGAGGTATCACCTCACACCGGTCAGAATGGCCATCGTCAAAAAGTCTACAAACAATAAATGCTGGATAGGGTGTGGAGAAAAGGGAACCTTCTTGCACTGTTGGTGAGAATATAAATTGATACAGCCACTATGGAGAACAGTATGGAGGTTACCTAAAAAACTAAAAATAGAGCTACCATATGACCCAGCAATCCCACCACTGGGCATATACCCTGAGAAAATCAAAATTCAAAAAGAGTCATGTACCACAATGTTCATTGCAGCTCTATTTACAATAGCTAGGACATGGAAGCAACCTAAGTGTCCATCGACAGATGAATGGATAAAGAAGATGTGGCACATATATGCAATGGAACATTACTCAGCCATAAAAAGAAACGAAATTAAGTTATTTGTAGTGAGGTGGATGGACCTAGAGACAGTCATGCAGAATGAAGTAAGTCAGAAAGAGAAAAACAAATACCATATGCTAGCACATATATATAGAATCTAAAAAAAAAAAAATGGTTCTGAAGAACCTAGGGGCAGGACAGGAATAAAGATGCAGACGTAGATAATGGACTTGAGGACACGGGGAGGGGGAAGGGTAAGCTGGGACAAAGTGAGAGAGTGGCATGGACATATATACACTACCAAATGTAAAATAGATAGCTAGTGGGAAGCAGCCACATAGCACAGGGAGATCATCTCGGTGCTTTATGTCCACCTAGAGGGGTGGGATAGGGAGGCTGGGAGGGAGATGCAAGAGGGAGGAGATATGGGGATATATATATATGTATAGCTGACTCACTTTGTTATACAACAGAAACTAACACACCATTGTAAAGCAATTATACTCCAATAAAAATGTTAAAAAATAAATACATACATACAGACAGACAGACATGGCAAAAAGTACCATGAGGATAGTCTAAAAACAGCAAACTGGGGAAAGTATTCATAATTTTTATGTCATTAAAATTAAAAATAGCTCCTAATATTCAATAAGAAAAAGACTAATATATCTTTTGAACATAGAAATTAACAAAGGCTATGAACATACAGTTCACCAAAAAAATGAAACATAAAAAGTAGGAAAAGATATCCATCTCAGTTCATGATAAGAGATATGCTAATTAACTACTACCATTTTTTATCTATCAGATTTATAAAGATTGAAATTCATCCTATTTGTCCATTTATCTTACTTGCTGGCTTGGTTACGCACATCCCCATACTACAGGAAAAGCCTCCTAAAATGTAGCTTCCTCTCTGGTGGTTCTGAGAGTACATTGCTTCTTTGTCACTACCTCATGAAAAACTGCACTAACTTATCAAATCTGGTACTATACTCTCTGAGAACCATGGAACATCAGATCAAAATATAGAAAACCTCTTTTGCAGTCTAAGGGAAGAAAAACCTCCTAAAGGTCAATAAAATAGTAGTAATAATAATGCTAATAATAATACAGCCACATGCCTTGCAGTATACTAGGCATGCATTTTAATGCTGAATCCTTTTAATATTAACACTGAATTCTTTGTTAAGGAAGACACAGTCTAGTCGAGGGTGTAAAGTAGAAATGTTTCATTGTTTTGGGGGAAAGCAACATTTGACAGAGACAGTGACAACTCATTCATAGACAAGTAATTGGAGAATATTTGGTGTTCATTTCAAATGAATAATCCAATTGAAAAAAAATCCTTAAAAATGAAAAACGAGATTTTTTCAGAATAGTATTCCTATTCTTGTAGCATTTTGAGAAGATAAATGTGTTCAGAATAACCAGGCATAGCCATTCCCTTCCTTGCAGTCCTGACCCACAAAGCTACTGTTGTGTTGGGTTCAGCATAGTGCATCAGTGTATTTTGCTCTTCATCAAACAAGTTGTATGAAAGAATATCTGGAATGAGTATGCAATTTGCTGCTCTGTAGAAAGGAGAGACTCCTCCATGCTCATCATAGTATGATGTGGTAATTTTGTCTACATGAAGGCAAATTGCAATGCATTATTGAACAAAAACCATTGCAACTCTGTTTTGTCAGCTCTGGCACCAACAACATGAATCATTAACTCTGGGTCATATATCAAAGACTGTATAATTAATGTATTACCTCTGGATCTTCTCTGCTTAAAAAAAAAAGTGATCAGGAGCCGTTCTTCATGATTTAGGATATAAGCTGTTCCTCCCACATTCAAAGCAGAGAAACACTGGGCTCGTTCATTGCCCTTCCATCCAAATCTGTTCTTCTGGCTAAAACATTTCCAGCTCCATCGACCATTTCAAGTCTATGACTCCAAGATCAAAGAATTGACATGCCTGACTGAATACCCTGAATAAAATCTTGAAATCTGATTACACAAACTGAAGCTGTCAATCAGGAAAACACATTTTTATCCAGTTAAACATGAAACCATCAGCTAGCAAGTGTCAGGCAAATACGTGAACGCATAAGAATGATTAGTTCATCACTCTGATAACCAGTTATCATAATATCTCTATTTCTAAAAACATGCTGAGAACTGCATAGTAAATTCTTATGAAGGCCACAGAATCTCATGTGAAAGACCAAGTAAATACAGTCACGTGTTGCACAGGCAAGATAAGGGAGGAAATTTTGTTTTGGTTCATTTCTATTTTCATTTTAGACCTAGAGAAAGTTAATCTTCACCTAAACTTTAACTTCTTTTCCTGCCTTCATTCATCCCCCCTATGGCCCCCTATACAACATTGCTGTAATCATTGGTAAGCTGTTATCTAACAACATCTGATTATTAGACAAAAATATATTATTGTTTTTACTGCTTCCAGAAGCTTTTGAATTTTATTTAGATAAGCATGTGATGTGAAAACAGTAGGAAAATAGTGACATTCCACGCTCCAAATGTGGAGAGAGATTTAAGGACAGCTGGGACTTACCAAGGGATGTTAAAGGATACAGCATAAATGGGTGACTGCTGTATATGTTGTTCTTGAAAGGAAGGCAGTGGCATAGCAGTAAACCTTCTGAATCTCAATTCTATTTTCTATTCAAATAAGGCAATACTTTGTTCCCAAACTTAACATATTACTTTAAAACTACCTTACCTATTTCACTATAAGTAAGTATATTAAAGTACTCTGAAAAAGGAATAAGAAGTATTTTCATCATTTTAAAATATTTTCTCATTAAAAACAGTAGCAATACTAATGAACTACAAAAACTTCTTTCAGATTTTGTCATTATTAAAATCAAATCTGATAAGAATATGGATCTGGGACTTCCCTTGTGGCGCAGTGGTTAAGAATCTGCCTGCCAATGCAGGGGACACGGGTTCGGTCTCTGGTCCGGGAAGATCCCACGTGCCACGGAGCAGCTAAGCCCGTGTGCCACAACTACTGAGCCTGCGCTCTAGAGCCCATGCGCCACAACTACTGAAGCCTGTGTGCCTAGAGCCTGCGCTCCGCAAGGAGAGAAGCCACCGCAATGAGAAGCCCGTGCACCGCAACGAAGAGTAGCCCCCGCACACTGCAACTAGAGAAAGTCCGCGCGCAGCAACAAAGACCCAACGTGGCCAAAAATAAATAAATAAATTTATATATTAAAAAAAATATATGAATCTGGGATAGAAAACCCATTCAAATAACGTTTTAACCAAAAAATTGAATGCCTTGATATAATCCCAATCTGAACTGAAAGCCTGAGGGATAAGTGGAAATAACCACACCAGTAGTCAGGGAGAGAGAGTGAGGGCAGGGGAGAGAGGGGAGAAATAAGAAGGTAGAGGGAGATAAAATTACAAAAAGAAAACTGGCACACATAATGAGCTTGCAATCTTAAATTCTAAAAGACACTTTAAAAGTTAACGTTCCGTTTTTTTGATAATAGCCATCCTGACCAGTACAAGGTGGTATCTCATTGTGGTTTGGGTTTCCGTTTTACTGATGACTTTGAGCATCTTTTCATATACCTGTTCATACACCACTTGTGTGTCATCTTTGAAGAAATGACTATTCAATCCTTAACCCATTTTTTAAATCAGCTTGTTAGGGTTTTGTTTTGTTTTGTTTTTTGATTTTGGGGGTTTTTGCTATTAACTCCTTACGTATTTTAGAGATGAATCCCTTATCACATATACTGTTTGCAAATGTTTCCTCCCATTCCATAGATTGCCTTTTAGCACTCCCATGTTCATTGCAGCCATCCATTGGTTATTCACAATAACCAAGATGTGGAAACAACCTAAATGTCCATCCACACATTAATGGATAAAGAAAATGTGGTATCGAATACAATGGAAATTCTGCAATATGTGACAACATGGATGGACCTTGAGGACATTGTGCTAAGTGAAATAAGCCAGTCACAGAAAGACAAATACTGTACAACTTCATTTATATGAGATATCCAAAATAATCAAATTCGCAGAATCAGAGAATGGAAGGAGGGGCTTGAGAGAAGGGAAAATGGAGAGTTATAATCAATGGGCATAAAATTTCAGTTAAGTAAGATGAATAACCTCTAAAGATCTGCTGTACAACATTGCACCAGTAGTCAACAATAATGTATTGTACACTTAAAAATTTGTTAAGAAGGTAGATCTCATGTTAAGTGTCCTTACCACAATAAAATAAAATTATAAACAAAGAACACAACCATTTAAAGCAAGCAAGAATTTTTAAAACAAAAATAAGCATTAATTAAATAAGCCCAAGTGGACATGAAAAGGTAATCACCTAGAAAAAATGGATATTAGAAATGAAGACACTGAAAAAAATTCCAATGACAGAATAAACTCTAGATTGGACTCAAAGAGAGCATCAGTAGATTAGCAGATAATTCACAAGGTCTTGCCATTGGTCATGTTATCTAACTTTGCTGCTATTTAAACTACAGCTTCTGTTTGAGCTCCTTTCCTCAAATTTGTTAATATCATTTATTACTTAATATTATTAGTAGCCCAAGACAAGGCAAATTTAGCCAGTCTACTTAAATCCAATTCTTCATATGAAAACTGAAGGGCATTATGAAATAGATTCCAATACATTAAATTTGCCATCTTCCTTTTCACCCTGAACTTAATCCCAGTAATCAATTACGCTGACTCATAACCAAATCATGAAGTACAAATAAAGGAGAACTGAAGTAAAGGAGAAAATTGAAGTGGAATAATAAAATTTATTTTATGAAGATATGGTTCCTCTACTGAATTACTGATATATTAAAAAGGTAACCACACAGAAGATATTTTAGGGTAGTGAAAATACTCTGTATGATATTATAATTATGGATATATATGTCATTATACTTTTGTCCAAGCCCATAGAATGTACAACAACAAGAGTGAATCCTAAAGTGAACTATGGACTTTGGATGAATTATGAAGTGTCAATGTATGTTCATCCTTGGTTAAAAATATACCATTCTGATGAATGATGTTGATAAGGAGGGAGACTATACTTGTGTGCAGGAAGGGAGTATGTGCAAAATCTCTGTATCTTCCTCTCAATTTTATTGTAAACCTAAAACTGCTCTAAAAGATAAAGTCTTAAAAATTAAAAAAATGAGGACTGTAAAAAAACAAAGTTATTTAAATGGCTTGAAATGCTTACTGTTTCTTTTAAAGCAACATAAAATGTTTTCTATATTTTAAATGTGACTCAACTTAGAAAATGTTTAAATATGATGGCCACAGCCTCAAGTCCATTTGTGGGCAAGGAAAATCATTAAATTCTATTAAACCTCCTAATGGTAGAGGGGGGAAAAAGACAGTAATTATGTGTTGTCCCATAAACCCTAATACTGACTGAGAAATAGAATATTCCCTGCCATACCAGTAAACAAAGGATGTCAGTCATCAGCGATTGCAGCCACAGCATATGGTGAGCTGGTGAGCCCTGAGGGAACTCAGGAAAGAATACCTTCCATCTAGCAGCCATCAGACTGCAGCCATTCCATATCTGGTTTTCCTTAATTAATAGCAATCTTTTGATGTTCCCGATTACCTGCCCTTTGTTGCAAAACTCCTATATATCCTAGCTCCTCCCATCTCCTCCTTGGAGCAGTTCTCTCAGGGTTACTTGAGATGCTGCCTCCTGGGCTTGAAGTCCTAAAAATTCCCACCAAATAAGACATAGCTCTCAACTTTTAGGTTGTGAATAATTTTTTAGTCGACATGACATAAAATAAAATCTGTTGATTGAGTAAGCAAAAAATTTACCTGGGAATTCTCCAGGTTTGGTTTGTATCTGCAGTTGCCTTTTGCAGGATCTGTTCCTATTACTTGATAACTCCTATAAGAGTAAATCTTGACATAACTACATGGCATACAGAGGCTTTCTACCAGACTACCTATCAGACTCTCTCCTGCCATGCCCCATATCCTGCACCAGAACACACTCTACTCTCCAACAATTCTAAACAATTCTAAGAATTGTTCCCAAAATGCCAGGCTCTCTCCCCATTCCTCACCTTCACATGTTCCTGCATCTGCTAGATTCCTTCTGTAATCTGCTCCACCTGACAAGCCCTTCCTTACTCATCCTTCAGATACCGCTCAAATGCTGTGACTTTTCCCCTGGCTCACTAAGCAGCATGGGTTGCTTCTTGGATCTCCCTGAATACTGTGCAGTTCCTATTGTATCATTATTTTACTGAGCTACAGTATTTTGTTTGTTTGTTTGTTTTTTGTTTGTTTGCTTCTTTTTCTCTCACACTACACCATAAGCTCCTGGAGGGCAGGGGGTTTGCTTTTGTGTTCCCAAGACCCAGCTGACTGCTTTGCTCGTCATTCGCACACAAAAATATCTATTGCACCTGAGGTCAGAAAAAGCCAAGCAGCCCTTAATGGGAAAATATCAGTCTTGTATATCTATTCTTTTACCTTGCTGCATCATTTTGTACCTGAAGGTGCTGTCAAAATTATGCCAGTATTCTTTATTACTTAGATAACAAAGCCTAGTGTTCAAGCACACTGGCTGTGATGTCCAAGAGCTCAGATTTCCTATTATAATGCCAGCATTTATAAGTTATGAAATCTCAAGTAAGGTACCTAAAATATTTATAACTAGTTTAGATACCTAAACTAGTTATAAAATCTCAAGTAAAGTACCTAAACTGTTTCACAACACTATGATATAGGGTAATAATAATAGCTAACAGTTTTTGAGCATTTACTATGTTCCAGGCTTTGTTCATGCAATAAACAACTCACTTAATCCTCTCAACAACTCTGTGTTATCTTCCTTTACACGTGAGGAAACTAAAGCACAGAGAGATTAGGTAACTTGACCAAGGTCACACAGCTCATAAGTTGTAGAGTCAGAATTCAAATTGAAACAGCCTGGCTCCAGAGCCCATCACTTAAATATGAACTTATACTGCCTCTCTACCATAATATTGTCATATTGGAGGCTTAAAGGAAATAATGCAGGTACATAACTTAGCACATAGTAAACCTGCAGATGGCAGTTGTACTTATTGTCGTATTAACAATTCAGTCTTGCTTCTTAGCTCCAATACTAGGCACTGATAATCTGCATTTTATTTAATGCTAAAAATGGACAATTTGGGAATTGCTTATGATACACTCACTAAACCCTGAAAGTTTAGTATTCATATATGCACAGCATTAGAACCATGTCCAATTAATCCACTTCAATTAAATCTTAATAATTTAAATGAAAAACATAAGTCAAAATATAGATTAGTTCTGTGTTAGCAAACTTTTCCCCTTTTCTATAATGTAGCAAGGCCAAAAAGTACTCTCTTGTAGTAACAATTTGAATTTTGAGTTTCAGAAGCATTGCAACTGACAAGGCAGTGTGGAAAAGCATAACTTCCCCTCTAAAATTCTTATTATACAGTCTTTCCAGAGTTGATTTCAGTAATGGGTCAGAATTAGAAGGTTCATGTTATTCGAGGTTAGAGGTGAGTTAATTGTACTAAGATGGCACATTGAAAAACAAGTGTGGCTGGAAGCACAACAGAAGGAGTGTTCAGCTACATTACCAAACTCTCTGGAGAAATCAAGCAAGCCAACAGACTCATCTAAGATAATTGCAGCACTGGAGTCTCTGCCCAAACGAATTTTATTCCCACACTCACAGGGTGTGCCCACTTGGAACAGAATATATGTAAGCAAATGGCAGAAATAGCACCAGGAATCCCTTTCACAAAAATTTCTATGGTAGGAAGTAAGATATGGAAGATGGACGTGTTACTACGATCTCAAATTTAAACTCCTGACTCTAAGTAACTGCAACCAGATTATCAGTACTGTTTCAGGGATTAAAAACAAAACATTTCAAAATATTTTATGTTATAGAAGATACCCAGAGTAATAAGTTATTGTATAAGCAGTATATAAATAAATCCTCCTATGGAAAATGTTAATTGTAGATAAAAAGAATAACTACTAGAAGAGCTGCATAAGGTTTCAAGCTTTAGACGAAGTCATTAAAAACAGGATTGAACTTTAGACAATTCCATGTCACTTATCAAAATATAAGGATTACAAATGCCAGCTTGGCTATAGAGTTTAAATAAAAATTATATGCAGTGGAGATATGCAGTTTAACGAGGCAGGAAATTTTGATTGGAAAAAGTGAAGCAGAAGCCACTTGGATTCTGATCCCAGCTGTATCACTTAAAAGTCTAAATCCCATCCTTAAGCTACAAAGTATATTTTTCTGTCCATTTTTTTGCCATTTAAAATGAACTAAATATTATTGTCCTATGATTTTAATGCAAAATTCACATTCAATAAACAAATTACAATGTGATAGTAGATACTTGTTTTGAAGGCCCAGTTAAATAATTTTTGAACTAATAAATGGATTTTTATGGGTGGTAATAGAAGGTCTAAACGCTCCATTAATCTTTCATGCTTATTCTTATACAATGTTCCCCATTCTATTCCACACTGCTTAATGTAATAAGAGAAGAAAAGCAAAAATGTCAAAAATATTCAGTTGTTTGAAAATCATAAATATCATATAGACTTAATAATATGCTTTTGAATTTCAGAGGTTTACTATAAGGAAAAAAATTGCTTATTTTCTAAACTGAATTCTCCTATTCTTAGTTGGTGGTGATATTATCAATCCATTTAATCAAACAAGGTAGAAACACAAAGGAATCAACTCCCCCCTCTCCATCATACCCCCAAACCAAGCAGTCATCTGTTTATCATTTTATATCCTAATTCCCAAAGAGGTTACTCTCTAACTCTCATTATTTCCACTGCCTTGGTTAGTGTCTTTACCACATCTCCATTGTATTACAGCTGCAGCCCCACAAGTAAATTTTCTTCCTCTGAATAGGCCCACCTTACACAGCTATCACAGTAATTCATCTAAAACAGAAGTCTGACCCACTCACATTCCTGACTAAACTAATGTGAATGGCTTCCCACTGCCGACAGGCTAAATTACAACCTCTCTAATGTGCAACTCAAGGCATCCACGATCTAATCCCAGACTGACTCTCCATGATGACAGATATTGTTTATATCTTGCTCTCCGTGGTATCGTCGGCAAAGTTTCTGATGAATAATATCACTCAATAACAAACTAAATAATAAATTTCAGTTAATAAACTTTGTTGACTAAATAGATACATAAATGAATGACTATTGTCTCATTTCTGACACTCCTCATTTAGCAATTTGTTCTCTAGCAAGATCAAAGGGCTTCTAATTCCCCACACATTCCAAGTTGTTCTACCCTGTGGTTTCTTCCCTTTTTTCTTTGGTTACTCCTCCTAAGCAGCTGGAACACTGGCTACTCCTAGAAGCTTTCCCAAATCCTCCTCCCTTCTTCTGGGCTCCCAAAACACCCTGTGAGAAATCCTTAGACTTGAACTGAAGATGACATGAAATTATAAACCGTGTTCCTATTCCCAGCACTTGTCTCATGCCAAGCATGCAGAAGGTGCCCAATAGCTGTTAGGTAATAAACGAATGAGTAATTCTAATCCAAATATCATATATATATAAAACATATATATAAAAAACTTATTCAATTTAGAAATCAGTTAAAATTCACAAAATCTGTTTCTTCACAAAATCGCAGCATTCTACAAAACATAGTTAAATGCATAAATTCTGATTTAACATCTTCAAAAATAGGTCTGTAGGCTTTGATTTATCACAACCAAATATGAAGTAAAGGTTTACTATCTCTGTGTTGGTTAGTATTCCCTGAATAATCTATCTATGAGGTAGGTACCACTTAAAGAAGAGATGATAATTTTAAAAGAGCTATAAAATAAAGGCAATGCATTAAATTATTGTTGTTATTAAATATTTAATGTGTCTTTCATGTATCAAATATATGGATGTGATCTTTACTTGGCTGCTCTGCTAAAAATATTCAAGTTGCTAACCACTGATTAACCTACACACAGATTAAGATATACATAGAATAATACTGAATTGATCTGAGTTTGAAATCATACCAAAGGCTCTTTATTTTGTAGTAAGCTGATAATGTTTAAAATGTCTGTACACATATGTACTTACACACTATAGTGACAGGCATAGAAAAGATAGCTCTCGGACTTCCCAGGTGGCGCAGTGTTTGAGCGTCCGCCTGCCGATGCAGGGGACACGGGTTCGTGCCCCGGTCCAGGAAGATCCCACATGCCGCGGAGCGGCTGGGCCCGTGAGCCATGGCCGCTGAGGCTGCGCATCCGGAGCCTGTGCTCCGCAACGGGAGGGGTCGCAACAGTGAGAGGCCCGCGTACTGCAAAAAAATAAAAATAAAAAATAGACCTCATAGGGTATTTTCATATATGGAAGAATATATGATTTTTCTAGTAAATCTAAATATGAATTTCTTTCAGAAGTAGTCACCAAATATAATATTAATAAGGGAATTTTACTATATACTTAATAGACATATTTTTGCAATAGAAAATTTAAAAGCATAAGTGCGTTTTGATTTTTTTTAACATGCCTACTAATAGGACGGTTAAATAATCATTGCATTATTCAGCCAGCTGAATTCATTTATCCATTGCTTTTTACAAATATTTTTGAGCACATATCACATACAAGGCACTGGAAGTAAACATTGGAAATAGAAAAAATACAAAACCAATCTTTTGAAGTGATTTATGCTCTCAAAAATGTTAATAATTTATGGGGATATTATTTGTGATCTGATCATATAAAGAATTAAATAAAGAAGTAAAGAGTTTGAAATTTATTTTGTAACAAATTTTAAATCACAAATCACCTATGAGCTTTAATCCAGTGAATATCTAGAAGCAGTACAGGAAATAGTTTGAAGGGGGCAAGGTCAGCCAGAATACTATACCAGTTCAAGAATAAAGCAATGAGGGCCTGTAGCTATGGAATTAAACATTACACGTGGGAAGATTATGACCTATGAAAACATATTTTATCATTGTATGTTATTGAATAAGACCAAAAATATTTTCATTCCCTATTGGACACATTTTCTTTGGCAGGAATTTTTGTACCTACAATACTTTGATTTTACCTGTATCATAAAACTTATTGTGCTGCATTTTAATTATATGTTTGTGTCTCTCTCCTTAGCTAAATCACAGCTCCCTGGAGAGCATGAACTGGGTCAAAATCAGCTTTGAATCCCCAGTGCTTAACCTGTGACTGCAAAGAAGTAGGAATTCACTGTAAAAATGTTGTTGGGGGTATTCTTTATTAATTTACAAGGTGAGAACCCAAAGGAGAATTACTGTTTGCTCTCAGTATCATAAATAGTTGTGCTTTTCTAGAAAAAATGGGTTATTTCTATCTTATAAGGAATAAAATTTCTGGTTTTGTTTCCTTCTTTCCCATTGGCTGTTAGAAAATGAAAGAACAATTTATACTCTCCAATAACAAGTGCATAGAATGCCAGGGCATTTGTTTTCTATAAAATATTCAATTCCTGCTTCCATCTTATTTTTGCTTCTTTACTTCTACCTGCTTCATCTCTTCTACTAACTTCAAATGATTTCATCTTCTTCAATTAGTTACATTTATGTAAATCAGCTTAAATTTATTTTTAAACAAACTGGGTTAAAATGATTAAGCAAATGGCAGGTGTTCAAAAATATCTCTTCAATAATTGAAAAATGGGATAAATTGTTGAATTTAAATTAAATTGAATTTACACTTATACTTTTCTTTGTAAAATTCTCTTGCCTTACATGAGGTAAATTCTCATATATTCTTTAACCTTCTATCATCAGTACAAGTTTAATAACAAAAGTTATAGATATAACAGTGACTAAGTGCTAGAGCTACTCTATATGTATAGATATTCTATCCTACGTTTGTAATATAGTACGTATAATGAAACTTTCTCCAGAAGGTAATTTTAGTTAAGTCAGTAACTCACTAAATAACATGAGGCTTTAGAATTGTTCTATTAAAATAAAAGTATAGCTTGTATTTTTCCATGTAAAATAACTGTGATCTAACTGCTCTGAGGTTATGTATTTAAAGTCATTCCTTTTGAATTTTTATTACAAATGACCCTTAGTATTCGCACTCTCATCAGTTTAAGCCACATGAGAGAGAAAAAGAAAAAAAAAAACTGTGGGAAACTAGGAGTAGTGGGTGGGGTAGGGAAGCACTATGTTTCTTCAGGATTCCCAGAAGTTCTCATTGTTAGCTGACACGTGTAATAGCTAAGGCATTAAAAACAATAACAAGTGCTTCTTTCGCAGTTCATAGTTCATACTGCAAAATTAAAGTTTAAAGATGAAACATAAGCAGCAAAATTTTCAGATGAATTTACAAGAAATGACTTGTAGCCAAGGCCACATTTTTATTGAATAGTTTTCACACATATTCCAATGAACAAAATTTCTAGGCCATTTAATGTTTTTATATTTAATCAACAATAAGAAAGGATTAATATATTAAGCTGCATAATTTATTTCATATTAGTAAATATCTTGCTCTCCATATGTTATCCTAGTGAGAATTTCTAATTGAGGAAAAAAATCTATAGCTTATATTAAGCCTAAAAAAATGCATTGTAGCATCAGTTTATCATAATTTCTATCCTATTATTCACAAAATAAAGTATATATATGACTCATTCAATATTAAGTTTGGGGAGATCTTTCCTTAAAAAGCTACTAGATACTTGGGTACTTTTACTTTATATCTAAACTAGAAGAAGCAATCCTCAGGAGAAATTATATTCATTCTATCAAAGGATATAAGACAAACATCCATGTGACATTTTTAAAACCTAAACTCTGAAAAGGAGCTTGTACAAATTTTTATTTTTTTAAGAACTTTTTCAAAGGTCAGCAGTGTTGCACTTTTCATGGGAGACATTTTAAAATTTTACTCCCAAAACCACCTAATGATCTGTGGCGTATCAAGGTACGTGAAATGACTGAGTGCATTTTAGCACATAGCTTTTTATAAAAACAATGAAGAGACAAGAAAACCACAAATTGTCATAGGTTACAGACATTCTAGGAAAGAAATTTCAGATTTGCCTCTAAAGATTATTTTTCACTTTTGCAATGTATTTCATCATTCTATTGCATCATTATTAATAAGACACAACTTTGTTTGCAATCTCTTAAATGTTGAAAGCATGATGGCTAACTTGGGCATATTAGTCAAATAGTATAAAAATCACATTCAGACCTTTTCAGATTGTTTACAAAATGATCTTTTATAAAGCATAGATTCTAATATTTTTATGAATTAGATTTTATAATTTGGATACAATGTCATGTCAATTCAAAATCAGAGCTGATAAAGGAGTTCCTAGATGGATTAGGGAAAAGAGAAAGTATTTTATCATTAGAAATCAAGGGGATACTCTTCATACAACTTTTCTTGGAAAAGCTTGAAAATATGTAATATTTAGCAGAGTTCTTACTCCCTCTTGTGACAGATAAATGAAATGTAAATGGTACATAAGAGTTTCAACAGGGATTTTTTTTTTGTAAGTACAGTTGATTTACAATGTTGTATTAGTTTCAGGTGTACAGCAAAGTGATTCAGTTATACATGTGTGTATATATATATATATATATATATATTCTTTTTCAGATTCTTTTCCATTATAGGTTATTATAAGATATCGAATGTAGTTCTCTGTGCTATACAGTAGGTCCTTGTCAACAAGGATTTTAATGAAATTTCCCAAACCTAGCTAGATTATAAACGTTTCTTAGAATTCATGTAATATCAAATACCTACACGTCTAAAAAGAATTCATTGAAAGAGAAATTCATTGTAACTTAATATCAAAAATTTACTTTTTTGTGTTTTTTCTTTTTATTTCAAGATGCATATTTTTAAATATCTAAATTTCTTGATAAATAAAACTAGAGTGCAAGATAAAAAGGAAGCAGCACAATTCTTCAGATGGATTTAACTAGAAATGACTTGTAGCCAAGACCCACATTTTTACTAAGTAGTTCCCACAGATATTTGTACTTTGATACGGCCAAAGAAAGGGAGCAGGAGGAAAGGACTGTTGTCCCAAAAACGTCAAAGGGCCCAGAGTCACAGAAATGTTCCACTATACAGAGACCTGGAGCTTCAATCTAACTGTTTCCTTTCAGGTTCTCAGAGACCAACTGAGACAAGGCAGTTAAAACCACCCTAAGTTAAAATGTAAGGAGGTTGACATATACACACTACTATACACAAAATAGATAACCCATAAAGACCTACTGTATAACACAGGGAACTCTAGTCAATACAGTACTCTATAACTGCCTATATGAGGAAAGAATCTAAAAAAGAGTGGATATATGTATAACAGATTCACTTTGCTGTACATCTGAAACTAACACAAATTGTAAATCAACTGTACTCCAATAAAAATTAATTTAGAAAAAAATTTTAATGTGAGGAGCTTGAAGCTTTTCTTAGATGCACTCTTCCCTGTCCATCAGCACCGCTCCTAATAAGCCTCAGCATTGAGACTTTATCTCCCTCTTTTCTAAAAATCCAAAGTTCTTTAGGGGCCTGGGACCAAAATGTATACGCAAACCTTCCCTTAGTCAGTGTCCTATATTTCATACTTATCACACCACCCCTCATATATGTCAAAAGCCCATAGGTACCCTATCCATTTCTTCCATGACTGATTCTCAGTATTCTACCACCTCAGAGATAAATATGTATATAAATACACACACACACACACATACACACACACACACACACACACACATACCCATACATTAACTGAAGCTAAAATGTAAATGTTTGCCTCTCATATCCTATGTTTGCATTTAACTGGGGATTCCTGGAGATATAATCCTTTAATCCAAAATAATATAGTATTTGAGGCACCATTGTTAAAAAAAAGTAGAAGTATTAAGCATCTGCTTTAGCAGGTACTGTATTTGACATTTTATATATATTATCTCATTTAACCTTCATGATATCCCTGTAATGCAAGCTTAATTATCTTCAGTTTATACATGAAAATAACTAAGATTTAAGTAATCCATCCAAGGTTACTTGGTTGATAGTGGATTCAAGTTTCACACCCAGATTTATATAGCTCCAAAGTCTTTGGTGCTAAGGACATGGTTTTGACCCAGACTTTTTCAGGCGATTTTCAAATCTCAAATAAAGTTTGTTGTCTTCTCTATCTATGCCTAATGATCTTCTGGGCGAGCTGTGAATCATGCCCAGTACATCAAATATGGAAAAAGATCTCAAAACTAAACATGAATATGAGATCGTTAAACTAATTTTCACTTGAGTCCCAGGATTTTTCATTATTATTATTTATAGTCCTCTATTGGGTGTTTTATTGTATTATGAAATTCTGTGGAGTTCTAGCCAAACTTTATTATACATCATTAAAAGTTTTTGAATATTCACTTGAATTTGTCCACCAATTATTTATTGAAATCTATTATGAGTAAAACCTATATTATATTATTTTGCATTATTTTATGTTACATTATATTAAAATCCATTATAATGCTCCCTGCCCTTACAGTTTCATGGGGGATACGTATAAAGAAAGAAAGAAAGAAAAAAAACTCTCAAAGAAATGGGATAAGAGCTATGATAGAAGTAGAAGAACAAGGAAGAATGAAACAAAGTAGAGGGGCCACTAGTCCCAGACAAAGATAATGGCCTCCCAGGGAAAACAATGTCAAACTGAGCCAATGAAAGAGGAAACAATGTTCCAAGCAGAGACAACAGCACTGAAAAATGGACAAATATTTAAGATTTGTAAGCAATAGGATTTTGTAAAATGTATTATATGAGGCAGCAGAGAAAGATGAAGGACAGATTTTGGAGGGCCTTTAGATTCTGAAATTTGGAATACATTCTGAGGGTGTAGCTGAAAAGCTGGTAAACTGATAAGCAAAGGAGAGACACAATCTGATAGGCATTTAGACATATCACTCTAGACAACTGCTTGGAAAGAGGCCAGATTTGAGTCTGTTTCAGCAACCAAGTAAAGAGTAAGTGCTTGCTCAGTCTAAGGTCATAACAGTAGCAATGCCGAGAAACGGACCAATTTTTAAAATGTATAAGCTACAGGATTTAGGGATTTTGATAAAATGAGAGAGAGAAAAAAGGATCCCAGGGAGATGTTTGTATTTCTGCCAAATGAATGAAAATACCATTTGTGAGATACAAAACAATAAAGAAGAAAGTTTAGGCGAAGGGAGGAAAATGAGAATGTTTGATATTTCAGGATAAATGAAGTTAGTTTGATTTCGTAATGCCATATAGTTTGTAGTTTGAGAAAAATGAGGCATATTTTAAGTATTGTGGAGAAAGGGAGAATAACATGACTGGCAAAATAAGGCTCGTCTGGCATCACTGAGACCCCAGGTGCAATTGAAACGGAAGGACCTGTCCTGTGACATGACTTGATTTTCACCATCAGTGCTCAGCCGTTCACTTACCAAGGCAGGCAGGGGACCATCGGGTTTATTCAGGATTGACACTCTGCTGGGGAATGAAACAAAAAGTCAGTGGAGGGGCTTCCCTGGTGGCGCAGTGGTTGGGAGTCTGCCTGCCGACTCCCGTGACCCGGTCCGGGAGGATCCCACGTGCCGCGGAGCGGCTGGGCCCGTGGGCCATGGCCGCTGGGCCTGCGTGTCTGGAGCCTGTGCTCCGCAACGGGAGAGGCCGCAACGGTGAGAGGCCCGCGTACCAAAAAAAAAAAAAAAAAAAAAAAGTCAGTGGAGCTAGGAAGGGCGTAAATGTGGATTGGCGACAGCTGAGGGATTAATGTTTCAAAAACAAGTGTAGTGGAGTAACTAAATGGAAGAGTTAAAACTGGTTCTCAATCTTGGAGGCATATTAGTGTCACCTGGGGAGCTTTACGATCTACTGAATTTTGGATTGCACCTCCAGAGAGTCCAGAAATTCTGATTTAATTAATCTAGGATGTGGCCTAGCCTGGGCATCAGGATTTTTCAAATTTCTCTAATGTGCAGCCTGGGCCCGAAGAGTGAGCTGTAAGGATATGAGATTGAGAACTGGTTGTTTGACTTTAACATTTGAAAGGAGAGGAAGTAATGAGTGATAAAAAGGTCCCGGATGTGGCTGAGGGACTGGCTGACTGCAGTGCTGTGGAAGTAAAAGTCACTGAAAATGTGGAAATCAAGGACCTGAGCAAGAGCCAGATGGGTCATCCTCGTGGACACTAACGTTACCCAAGGAGATGGCAGAACTTGGAGCAGAGTAAACTGTGAGCCAAATGCTTAATTTAAGATAATCTTAGATTTAAAAGACAAGTATAAACCAGGTGTTGATGATTCACTTTACAAATTATACAGTGTAACTCTTGAAATAAACCTAAAAGTTATATGTATTTATAAATATATATTTAACATTTTCATGTATAAAATGTAAAATAATATAATCTATAACAGTAAGCCAATGGTATTAATAAAATAAATTCAGACGACTTCATCGACCTTTCCAGGAGGAAAAATATATTATTTATCATGACCTATAAAACATAGTATATAGAAAAAAATAGCCTTCAGTACAGGCAAATATCCTTTTATGGGTGTGAATTTTAACATGGATAAATGAATCCTACCCTGTTTTCAGAGCTTATATTCACCTGGTAAGAAACTGTTTCTCTTCCCTAATGTGTACCTACTCAAGCCACTTGTCAAGGTTAGCAGCGGGGAAGGCAGAAAATTTTTAGCAATTTTTACCTGGTTCCAAAATATATTCTCCTAGTTTCCACCAGTTGGTCCAAAGGAGAAAAAAATATAACAATAGATATTATTTGACAGTGTTACAATAGCAGCTGCTTATAGTTAGGTTAGAGTGTAGCTATGTGGTTCTTCATAGGACCATTCCATTCGGCAAGATGATCACAATGAGCTCCTTTATTAGGCATTTAAGTAAATAAATTCCTTTGGTTGTGGCTCAAGACTGATTTATCTTACACAGAAATATTTAGGTGGTTGACATAATTTTGGAGTTTTCTCTTTAAATTTTAAAGTTGTGTACATTTTGGAATCATAGTAGATATGTAATCTCTGCTTTGTTTTCTAAACTATACGTGACATTTGTTTTCTGACATAACATGAACATTTTTTCCTTCTCTTTAGAATTTTTTGGTAGTTTTGTCAACTGTGATACATTCTATATATTCACTGACAGCCCATAGACTTGACTAGCTAGGAGCATATCATTGACAACATTTGGAGAATCTAATTTCCCACATATACTTTCAATGAGTAAATACAGTTGTTAAGAACTATATCAATACAAATCTTCCCCTACAGTGGTCAAATACAACTTTTGTTTTTATATTCACCATAATTTAGAATATCATGTAAAGAAGCACAAGGGTAGACCAGATCATAACAGGAGTAAATGTATTTTAAAAAAAATACAAAGGAAAACAAATATATAAATTGTGAGGAGTATATCAGCAATAAGATCTGAAAGACAAATGCTGGCACTGGCCCACCTAAGCAGTGTTGACTAGAACTTATTTCTATTGTAGAAATTCTGTTAAACCCTCAGATCATATTTGTCACTTATGATGTTCCCATGTGCACCAAGCACATTTCTGGTTATTTGTAAAAAAGAACACTCTGGCTAAAAGACAGGAGTGTTGTGTTATGTTGGCTGTTATATTTCTTATTGTCAAATAACACACTGGCTTTCTGATTTATATACTTCAGTCTCTCGTGAGTTTAGTCAGTGTGAGTCATCCAACACATATGACTAATTGTAGGGTATTCACAAGATTGAGTCTCTCAATCTGTTAAGCTGGACCAGAGTGAAATCACCAGTGTTGTAATTCTACTTTGTGTCACCTTTGGCCTCTTGAAATTTGACCAGCAGGCTTTCCCAACCTCAACATTTCCAAACCTCCACGATGAAGTTCTTTGTTTATAAGAGATTAAGTACAACACAAATAATAGATAGGCTCTCCTTCTGTCAATCAAAGTATCTCATTGTGATCTATGTATGAACAATATAATTGAATATTTACATCAAGACTTTCTCCTTCCATGATTCATTTACACAGAAAAAACAAAAGAAATTACCATAATTACATATTGATTTTTTATTGTAGCAATGCTTTTATAATAAACAAATACTGTGTTTTCTAAAAATGAAAGTATTTCGATCACGATGAAGAAAACTAGAGATGATGTAGGGTATTTGAAGCAAAGTTTGTTAAGATATTTTAATATTTTTAAAGATATTTTTAAAGATATTTTAATGGTATTATGGCATATATCCAGGAACAAATAAACCCTGCATTGCACAGTGTCCTTCCTCCCTTGGTTGGGAGGCAGGGGAACAGGGGAATCAAAACAATGGGCCAAGAGGAGAATAAATCAAAGGATACTTTGTTAATATCAGAGCAAGCACAGCATCCTCAATGCTGTGCTCTGCTCATAAGGTCAGGAATAAGACCAACGAGAAGCCATCAACAATCTATTTATATTCTCTACCATCATTTTCAGCCTCCATCTTCATTCACACAAATGAACCTGAATATAAAGTTTGGAATCTTAACCACTTTCTGGTTAGCTGTATGGATAAAGAAAATTGAGAAAGGGAGGAATTGGCCCAGGGCACCATTACTATACAACTTTATAAAATGGAAAACAAGAAAGAGCAGAGTCTAGACTAGTGCCTTTTAAAGTGCAGGAAACTTTCCCACTTAACTGTGGCCAAATAGGGTGTGAGAGTAAAGAATGGTCAAAGGTGCTGGGTGGTCAAGGGAGGATGTAGAGGCAGGGCTGGCACAGAGTAGGTGAGCTGAAAATTCCCTCGAGGCTCCAGTGTAAATGGAAAAACCATAGGCTTTGATGTCAGATAAACCTGAGTTCATTATCAGTTCATCCTTAATTAGCTTTATGGTTTCTATATAATCCTCAGTTGCCAATTTGTGAAATGCTGATAGCAATTTCTACTAGGGATTTTATGAAGATTAAACAAATGACTAAAAATGGTTATTGGCACAGAGTAGGTACTCAATAAATGATGGTTATTTTTAAATATTATGAGATATTTGTTTGCAGGCCATACATCCTTTGTTTAAAGAAGAGTTTAAAAGATAAAGTACCAGATACCTCCGATTTGTTACAATTGGTAATCATTTATTTAGCATTTTCATCTATACTAAAAAGAGCTTTAAAATATTTCACTTAAGAATAATTTTATTTCTATGACTTACTACCAAAATCCAACAAAATAATAAGAAATTCATTTTTAATTATCCGAGGACTAAATTGTTTTCTCACATACATGCATTTCTATCACTACTTAAGAGTTTCTAAGAACATTCATTTAGGATCAATCTAGACATACTAAATATGTGTTCAACATATGAAATGAGTTTAGATAAATATTCTTAGTCTTCAAATAATCTATTTCCCTGTCAGGGAAATATATATCTAGCTTTTTTTTATTTTCTAAAAATTAATTTTATTCAACATCTCCATCCCCTGGGATTTAGAGGCATGCCAAAGGTTGCATAGCATCAGACTATTTCATCATGGAATTGTGAAATGAAAAATTGTTCTGCCAAAGGCTCTTGGTAGACAGTAAATAGTGAAATTCATACTCTCTTACTAATGTATGTCCTTAGCAGCTTGTTTTTAAGACAGCAGTTCAGAAGGTCACTATGTTATTAAACTTGAGTAAACCTCAATTCACAGTTAAATTTTATCTAATTCCATTTTCTTTTTTAAATTTAATTTTATTGAGATATAATTTTTTAATATTTTAATTTTATTGGAGTATAGTTGATTTACAGTGTTGTGTTAGTTTCAGGTGTACAGCAAAGCGATTCAGCTATACATATACATATATTCATTCTTTTTTAGATTCTTTTCTCATATAGGTTATCACAGAATATTGAGTAGAGTTCCCTGTGCTATACAGTAGGTCCTTGTTGGTTATCTATCTTATATATAGTAGTGTGTGTATGTTCATCCCAAGCTCCTGATATAGCCCTCCCCCAACATCTCCCCTTTGGTAACCATAAGTTTGTTTTGGATATCTGTAAGTCTGTTTCTGTTTTGTAAATAAGTTCATTTGTATTTTTTTTTAATTAAGTTACACATGTAAGTGAAATCATGTGATATTTGTCTTTCTCTGTCTGACTTACTTCAATTAGTATGATAATCTCTAGGTCCATCCAAGTTGCTGCAAATGTCATTAATTTATTCTTATTGAGATATAATCGACACATAACATTGTATAAGTTTAAGGTATACAAAATATCGATTTGATACATTTATATATTGCAGTATGATTACCACGGTAGCATAAATTAACACCTTTATTACAGCAGATAATTATCACTTCTTTTTTTATGGTGGGAATAATTAAGATCTAGTCTCTTGGCAGCTTTGAAGTTTATAACACAGTATTGTCTGTAATCACTATGCTGTGCATTAGATCTCCAGGACTTATTTATCTACAAGTTTCAAGTTTGTACCCCTAAATAACATATCCCCAATTCCCCCATCCCCCATCCCCTGGTAAACACTGTTCTACTCTGTTTTTATGAGGTTGGCTTTTTAGAATTCCACATATAAGTGATATCATTACAGTATTTGTCCTTCTCTGTCTGATTTACTTCACTTAACATAATGTCCTCAAGGTCCATCCATGTTGTTGCAAATGGCAGAATTTCCTTCTTTCTCATGATGGAATAATATTCCATTGTGGTATATATATACATCACATCTTTTATCCATTCATCTGTTGACAAGCACTTATGTTGTTTTCATATTTGGCTATTGTGAAAAATGCTGTAATAAATGTGGGAGTGCATTTACCTCTTCAATATCATATTTTCATTTCCTTTGGATATGTTCCCAGAAGTGGAATTGCTGGATAATATGGTAGTTCTATTTTTAATTTTTGAGGAGCTTCCATACTGTTTCCCATGTAAATTGGCTGAACCAATTTACATTCCCACCAACAGTGTACAGGTGTTCTCTTTTCTCCACCCCGCCCCCCCTTACCAACACTTGTTAACTCTTGTCTTCTCCATGATTGGCTATCCTAACAGGTGAGAGGTGATATCTCATTGTGGTTTTAATTTGCATTTCCCTGATGATTAGTGATGCTGAGATCTTTTCATATACCTGTTGGCCATCTGATTGAGTTGTATGACTTCTTTACATATTTTAGATATTAACCATTTATCCAATATATATATGGTTTGCAAATATTTTCTCCCATTCCATACATTGCCTTTTTATTTTGTTGATTGTTTCTTTTGCTGTGCTTTTTATTTGGTGTAGTCCCTCTTGTTGATTTTTGCTTTTGTTGCTTGAGCTTTTGGTGCATTATCCAAAAAATCATTGCCCAGACCAGTGTCAAGGAGCTTCTTCCATATGTTTACTTGCAGGAGTTTTACAATATTATGTTTTATTTAGGTCTCATGTTTCAGTCCTCAATCCATTTCAAGGATTTTTTGTGTGTGTGTGTGAATAGTGTAAGATAGGAGGCAAATTTCATTTTTCTGTATGTGGTTATTCAATTTTTCCCAGGACCATTTGTTGATGAGACTATTCTTTGCCCACTGGTATTCTTGGCTCCCTTGTCAAATATTAGTTGAGCATATATATGTGGGTTTATTGCTGGGCTCTCTATTCTGTTCCATTGGTCTATGTGTCTATTTTTATGCCAGTACCATACTGTTTTAATTACTATAGCTTTATAGTATAGTTTGAAATCAAAAAGTGTCATGCATCCAACTTTATTATTCTTACTCTTGATTTCTTTGGCTATTCGGAGTATTTTGTGGTTTCATATAAACTTTAGGATTGTTTTCTATATTTCTGTGAAAAATGCTATTGGAATTTTGATAGAGATTGAATGAAATCCATAGATAGCTGTGGGTATTATGGACATTTTTATAATATTAATTCTTCCAATCAAGGAACATGGAATATCTTTTAAATTGTGTCTTCTTCAATTTCTTTCATCAAGGTCTTGTAGTTTTCATTGTACACATCTCTCACTTTCTTGGTTAAATTTATTTCTAAGTATCTTATTGCTTTTTTGTTTTTGTTGAAATGAGATATAATTGACATATAACACTGTATTAGTTTTAGGTGTACAACTTAATGCTTTGATATATGTATATATTACAGAATTAATATATACATATATTATATTATATAATAAGTTTCCAAACTTATTGTGATATGGTTTATGTATGTACGGTTATGGTTATGGCTTATGTATGTATAAACCATACATAGTTACATTTTTTTTCTTGTGATGAGAATTTTTAAGATTTATGCTCCTAGCAACTTTCAAATATACAGTAGGCTATTATTAACTATAGCCACCATGTTGTACTTTATATCCAGGACTCATTAATCTTCTAACTGGACGTTTGTAACTTGACAACATTCACCTATTTTGCCCATTCCTCATGCCCCACCTCTAATAACCACCTCTATATCTATGAGTTTGGGGGGTTTTTATTCCTCATGTAAATTATATTATACAGTATTTGTCTTCCTCTGTCTGACTTATTTCATTTAACACCATGTCCTCAAGGTCCATCCGTGTTGTTGCAAATGGCATGGTTACCTTTGTTTTTATGACTACTTTACATATATACACCAGATTTTCTTTATTCATTTATCTGTCAATGAACACAGGTTTTTTCCCATATCTTGGCTATTGTAAATAATGCTGCAATGAACATGAGGGTTGCAGATATCTTTTCAAGATAAGTGATATGTTATTTGGTTTTCTTTGAGATAAGTACCCAAAGAAGTGGAATTGCTTGATCATATATTAACTCTATTTTTAATTTTTTGAGGAACCTCTATACTTTTTTCCATAGTGGCTGCACCAATTTACAATTCCACCAGCAGTATAAAAGTGTTCCCTTTTCTCCACACCCTCACAAACGCTTGTTATTTCCTATCTTTTTTATAATTGCCATTTTAACAGATATAGGGATATCTCATTGTGGTTTTCATTTGCATTTCCCTGGTGATTAGTGATGTAGAACACCTTTTCATAAACCCGTTGGTCATTTTTATGTCTTTGTTGGAAAAAGATCTATTCAGATTCTCTACCCATTTTTTAATTGGATTATTTGGTTTTTTGCTATTGAGTTGTATGAGTACTTTATATATTTTGGTATTAACCTGTTAATAGATATATGATTTGCAAATAGTTTCTCTCGTTCAGTAGGTTGTCTTTTTTTTATTGCTTCCTTTGCTGTATAGAAGCTTTTTAGTTTGATGTAGTCCCACTTGTTGATTTTTGCTTTTGTTGCTTTTTATTTTTGGTGTCATATCCAAAATATCATTGTTGCACTTCCATAAAGGAGCTTACCATATTATTTTATTTTTTAATTTTTTTGTTTATTTTTATTTATTTATTTTTGGCTGCAATGGGTCTCGTTGCTGTGCACGGACTTTCTCTAGTTGCAGTGAGCGGGGGCTACTCTTCATTGTAGTGTGTGGGCTTCTCATTGTGGTGGCTTCTCTTGTTGCAAAGCATGGGCTGTAGGTGCACAGGCTTCAGTAGTTGTGGTTCACAGACTCTAGAGCGCAGGCTCAGTAGTTGTGGCACATAGGCTTATTTGCTCCAAGGCATGTGGGATCTTCCCAGACCAGGGTTCAAACCCATGTCCCCTGCATTGGCAGGTGGATTCTTAACCACTGCACCACAAGGGAAGCCCTAATTTTTATTTTTTTAATGAAATTTTTATTGGAGTATAGTTGATTTACAATGTCATGTTAGTTTCTGCTGTACAGTAAAGTGAGTCAATTCAATCAGATATATATATCTCCACTCTTTTTTAGATTCTGTTCCCATATAGCTTATTACAGAGTACTGAATAGAGTTCCCTGTGCTATACAGTAGGTTCTCATTAGTTATCTATTTTATATATAGTAGTATGTATATGTCAATCCCAATCTCCCAATTTATCCCTCCCCTCCTTTCCCCCTTGGTAACCATGTTTGTTTTCTATTTCTGTGACTCAATTTCTATTTTGGAAATAGGTTCATTTGTACTATTTTTTTAGATTCCACATATAAGTGATATCATATATTTGTCTTTGTCTGACTTACTTCACTCAGTATGACAAACTCTAGGTCCATCCATGTCACTGCAAATAGCATGATTTTGTTCTTTTTTATGGCTGAGTAATATTCCGTTGTATGTATGTACCACATCTTTATCCATTCCTCTGTTGATAGACATTTAGGTTGCTTCCAGGTCCTGGCTACTATAACTAGTGCTTCAATGAACATTGGGGTGCATGTATCCTTTCGAATTATGGTTTTCTCCAGATACTTGCCCAGGAGTGGGATTGCTGGATCATATGGTAGCTCTATTTTTAGTTTTTTAAGGAATCGCGATACAGTTCTCCATAGTGGCTGTACCAATTTACATTCCCATGCACAGTGTAGGAGGATTCCCTTTTCTCCTTACCTTCTCCAGCATTTATTGTTTGTAGATTTTTTGATGATGGCCATTTTAATCAGTGTGAGGTGATACCTCATTGTAATTTTGATTTGCATTTCTCTAATAATTAGTGATGTTGAGCATCTTTTCATGTGCCTCTTGGCCAACTGTATTAGAAATTTTATGGTTTCATGTCTTACGTACAAATCTTTAATACTTTTGAATTGATTTGTGTGTATGATGTAAAAACGTCCAGCTTCATTCTTTTACACATGGTGGTCCAGTTTTCCCAGCACTGGTCTTTATTAAAGGGACTATCCTTTCCTTATTGTATATTCTTGGTGCCTTTGTCTGTTATGTGTACTATTTGATCATATATATGTGAGTTTATTCTAGTCCCTTATTCTGTTCCATTGATCAATGTGCCTGTTTTTATACCAACACCATATTATTTTGAAAACTATAGCTTGGTAATATAGTGTGAAATCAGGAAGCATGATGCTGCCAGCAGTTTTCTTCTGTTTGAAGATTGCTTTGCTATTTGGGGTTTATGGTTCTATACAAATTTTAGGATTGTTTGTTCTATTTCTGTGAAAAATGCCATTAGAATTTTTATAGGGATTGCACTGAATCTGTAGACTACTTTGGATAGTTTGGATATTTAATAGTATCAGTTCTTCCAATCCATGAGAACAGAATATCTTTCCATTTATTTGTGTCTTCTTCACTTTCTTTCATCAATGTCTTATAGTTTTCAGCGTACAGGTCTTTCACCTCCTTGGTTAAATTTATTCCTAAGTATCTTTTTCTTTCTGGTGCATTGTAAATGGGATTGTTTTCTTAAGTTCTCCTTCCAATAGTTCATTTTTAGTGTATAGAATTGCAACAGATTTTTGTACATTGATTTTGTATCCTGCAACTTTACTGAATGCATTTATTAGTTCTAACAGTTTTTTGGTGGAGTGTTTAGAGTACTCTATATATAACATCATGTCATCTGCAAATAGTGATAGTGTTATAGTTTACTTCTTTCTTTTCACTTTGGATGCCTTCTTTGTGGCCTAGTTGCCCTGGCTAGGACGTCCAATACTATGTTGAATAAAAGTAGCAAGAGTGGGCATCCTCGTCTTTTTCCTGATCTTAGAGGAAAAGCTTTCAGCTTTTCACCATTTAGTGTGATGTTAGCTGTAGGTTTGTTATATATGGCTGGCCTGTATTGTGTTGAGGTATATTCTCTCTATACCCACTTTGTTGGGAATTTTTAATTATAAATGGATGTTGAATTTTGTCAAATGCTTTTCCTGCATCTATTGAGATTATCATATGATTTTTATCCCTCATATTGTTAATTGGTGTATCACATTGATTGCTTTGTGGATGTTGAACAATCCTCACATCCTTAGAATAAATCCTAGTTGATCATGGTGTATGATCCTGTGATGAGAAAACAGTTATTTTGTGTTCCTGCCTAGGCATTTTCTAGTATGACAGTCCTGCTCACACCTAGAGTCTGGACATTTAGATAAGGATCCAAGCTTAGGATTCCTACCACAAATTCTCACTTTGCTTTTCCCAGGGCACCTTTTTAAAAGACTACTTAAAGTTAAGCTCAAGAAAAGTTAGTAACTGCTACCCATAACACCTTATAAGTAACAGGTGCTCACTACTCTGCTCTATCTTCTGCTCGCTCATGACCTGGGATGGAGGACCACCCTTCCCCCAGCTCATTGCACCCACCCCTTTTCTGGGATCCATAATTAATAAAATATTGTGACTTGGATTCCTTTGTATGCGTATACTGAAACTGCAACTTCAATGAAAACGGCCTGGGGTTTTCACTTCCCCAGAGTGGGAGCTCAGATGCTGAGAGAGCTACCTGCCGACACTGTGAGGGTGGCTTGTGCCTCCTCATTCAGCAGATCATAATAAACATATCCTTAATTTAACACATCAGCTACAGGCCCCCCAACAAACAGCCTTTTAAAGTATTGTTGAATTATGTTTGCCAATATTTTATTGAGGATTTTTAAATCTATATCCCTCAGAAATATTGGCCTGTAATTTTCTTTTCTTAAGAGTTCTTGTCTGGTTTTGGTATTAGGTTGATACTGGCCTGATAAAATAAGTTTGGAAGTGTTCCCTCCTCTTCTACTTTTTAGAAAAGTTTGAAAAGGGATGGTACTAATTATTCTTTAAATGTTTGATAGAATTCACCAGTGAAGCCATCTTGTCTGGACTTTATTTGTTGGGAGGTTTTGATTACTGATTCAATCTCCTTACTAGTAATGAATCTGTTCAGATTTTCTATTTCTTCATTATTCAGTCTTGGTAGGTTGTATGTTTCTAGGAATGTATCCATTTCTTCTTGGTTGTCCAATTTCTTTGTGTATAATTGTTCATGGTAGTCTCTTATGACCTTTTACATTTCTGTGATATCATTTGTAACACCTCCTCTTTCATTTCTGATTTTATTTGTGTTCTCTCTCTTTTCTTGATGAGTCTGGCTAGAAGTTTGTCTATTTTGTTTATCTTTTCAGAAAACCAACTCTTTCATTGATCTTTTCTATTGTCTTTTTGTTTCTATTTTATTTTTCTCTGCTCTGATCTTTGTTATTCCCTTCCCTGTATTAATGTTTGGCTTAGTTTATTTTTCTTTTTCTAATTCCTTGAGGTGTAAAGTTAGGTTGCTTATTTGAGAAATTTCTCACCTATTAAAGTACAAATTTCTAAGAACTTCTCTCTTAAAACTGCTTTTGCTACATCCCATAAGTTTTGGTATGTTATATTTCCACTTTCATTTGTCCCAATATATTTTTAATTTCTCTTTTGATTTATTATTGGCCATCAGTTGTTCAGTAGCATGGTACCGAACACAAATCTCCACACATCTGTGAATTTTCCAGTTTTCTTCTTGTAGTTGATTTCTGGTTCATGCCACAGTAGTCAGTCATGCTTGGTATGATTTCAATCCACTTAAATTTATTAAAACTTGTTTTGTGGCCTAACATATGATCTATCCTGGAGAATGTGCCATGAGTGCTTGAGAAGAACATATATTCTGCAGTTGTTGGATGGACGGTTCTGTAAATGTCTGTTAAGTCCATCTGGCCTAATGTGCAATTGAAGTCCAATGCTTCCTTATGGGTTTTCTGTCTGGATAATCTATCCATTGATGAAAGTGGGGTATTAAAGTTCCCTCCCATTATTGTATTTGCTTTATATATTTAGGCACTCCTACGTTGGGTGTATAAATATTTACAAATGTTATATGCTCTTGTTAGATCAACTCCTTTATCATTATATAATGACCTTTTGTGTCTCTTATGACATTCTTTGTCCTAAAGTCTAATTTGTCTGATTTAACTATAACCACCCCAGCTTTCCTTAGGTTTCCATTTGCAAGGAATATGTTTTCCATCCCTTCACTTTGAGTCTGTGTGGGTTCTTAAAGCTGAAGTATCTTATAGGAAACTTATGCTTGAGTCTGTTTTGTGGGGGTCTTTTAGCCATTGTTACCCATATACTTGAGTCTTTTTTTTATAGAATTTAGTCTATTTACACTTAAAGTAATTATTGATAAGTATGGACTTCTTGACATTTTGGTAATTTTTCTTTTACTGTATTGTAATACTTTTGTTCTTTTCTTCTTCTCTTGCTCCTCCTTTGTGATTTGATGATTTTCTATAGTAGTATATTTAGACTCCTTGCTCTTTACCATTTGTGTATCTACTATAGGTTTTTGCTTTGTGATTGTGTGAAGCTTACATAAAACATCTTATAGTTATAACCATCTATTTTAAGTTAAAATGCATTCTAGAGCTCTACATTTTTACTCTCTCCCCCCCCACACCATGTTTTATGTTTTTGATGTCACAATTTACATCCTTTTCTCTTGTGTATCCATTAACAAATTATTGTAGTTTTAATTATTTTTACTCCTTTTATCTTTTAAATTACATACTAGACTTATAAGTGATTAATCTACCACCATCACAATATTAGTTTATTCTGAATTTAACTATATATTTAACTTTATTAGTGAGACTCATACATTCATATGTTTTCTTATTACTATTTAGCACTCTTACATTTCAACTTTTAAAATTTCCTCTAACATTTTTTATAAGGCCAGTCTAGTGGTGCTAAGCTCCTTCAGTTTTTGCTTATCTGGAAAACTCTGTATCTCTTTTAATTCTGAAAGACAGTTGCCAGGTAGAGTGTTCATGGTTGGCAGTTCTTTTCTTTCAGCACTTTGCATGTATTATGCTATTCCCTTCTGGCCTGCAAAGTTTCTACAGAAAATCTGCTGACAGTCTTAAAGAGGTTGCCTTGTATGTAACAAGTTGTTTTTCTCATGCTGCTTTTAAAATTCTCTACTTGTCTTTAACTTTGACAATTTATTTATAATGTGTCTTGATGTGAGTCTCTTTGGGTTCCTCTTATTGGAATTCTCTGGGCTTTCTGGATCTGGATGTGTTTCCTTCCCTAGGTTAGGAAAGTTTTAGCCATTATTTCTTCAAATAAGTTTCCTGCCCCTTTCTCTCTTTCTTCTCCTTCTGGGACCCCTATAATGTAAATGTTGGTCTGCTTGTCCCATATTGTCCCATAAGTCCCTTAAGCTATCTCCACTCTTTTTCATTCTTTTTTCTTTCATTGCTTTGATTGAGTTCCACCACCTTGTCTTTGAGTCTCTAGATGAACTCAAAGACAAGACTTCATTTAGTCTGCTATTGAACCCCTCTGTTACATTTTTCAGTTCAATTATTATATTCTACAGCTCTGTGACTTTGATTTGGTACTTTCTCATATTTTCTATGTCTTTGTTGAAATTCTTACTTTGTTTATCCATTCTTCTCCTGAGCTTGGTGAACATCTTCATGACCATTATTTTGAACTTTTTAATCATGTAAATCACTTATCTCTGTTTCATTAAGACCTTTTTCTGAGGTCTTGTTCTTTCAGTTGGAATTTATTCCTCTGTTTCTTCTTTTCCCATTACTCTTTGTGTTGGTTTCTATGCATTAGATAAAACAGCCACCATGTCCGGTCTTGAAGGAGTGGCCTAGTGTATGAGATGAGCCTTATTGTTCAACTCTGTCCTATCTCTGTTTGTGTGTCAAACCTTTGTGATTGTCCAAGCAGCCTCCTTTATTCTTATGACTCCCAGTAGTAGTTGAGGGTGTGCTAAGACCTGGCAGTGTTCCAAAGGGGTGGGTCTGTCAGCACCTAGATTTAGGCAGCAGTTTTTAAAGTGTGCAAATATACCTCTTTCAGGGGAAGACTGGCAGATAGGTGTTTCTCTCTGATCTCTCTGTACTGAGCCTCAGGATGATAGCCAGTCAAGAACTGTTTCTTTGTTTGATACCCTTGAACCCATAAACACAAGTCCAACTGATCACCAGAGCCAGGCTGTCAAAGGATGTGTCCTCTGGACAGGAGACACAAAAGTTGGGCTCCAGACATATACACAAGTTTCTTTCTCAGAGACACTGCAGACCTGTGGCAGCACAGAGGGAGAACACAAACATGGTTTCCAATGGCCTCCCAGCCTCTGTAATGTTTGGCAGTTGGCTCAGAGTATATTAAGTTAGCAGCCCTAAGTCCTCAGCTATTAAAATGAGCAAATAGGCCTCTTTTATGGAAACACTGGGTATTTCTATCTGTTGCCTCTGCACTATGCCCTGAGTGTATAGCCAGCCAAGAACTGTTTCTGTCACTATAGTTCTGTGTGACCCTTGAGTGCAAGCCCCACTGGTCACCAGAACCAGGCTATCTAGGGGTGTCCCCTTGGTGGCAGCCACAAAGACCAGGGCACCAAAGATGTGCACAAGCTTCTTTCCAGGAGATACCAGCAACCTGGGGTGAGGTAGAGGGCGAACATGAAGATGGCAACTGCTGGCCTCCATAGTCTCTGGAGAGTATTGCAGTTGGCCCATAGATATATGTT
The DNA here is from genome assembly GCF_003676395.1 of Aethalodelphis obliquidens. Taxonomy (NCBI): domain Eukaryota; kingdom Metazoa; phylum Chordata; class Mammalia; order Artiodactyla; family Delphinidae; genus Aethalodelphis; species Aethalodelphis obliquidens. Next base: position 46,581,558 of record NW_020837946.1, read on the forward strand.
AAATTAGAAGCCTGCCCTTCAGACCAAAGCTTTTAAGATAAGCAAATAGACCTCCTTCATGGGAAGACTGGGCATGTTTCAGTTTGCTACCTCTGTGGTGGTGCCTGGGGTGGGTGAGTTTATGAGCCCTTTAAGAACTGATTCTCAGATCACTATAGTCTATGGGATCACTATAGCCTATGGATGCAAACCCTGTTAGCTTTCAAATCTAGATATTTTGGGGCCCATCTCTCAGGTGAAAGACTTAAATGTTGGGGTGCCATATGTGGGGTCCAAACCCTTCACACCTCAGAGTTTCCTCCCAGTTGCATGTCACCTCACCAGGGGTGGGGTTTATGGTGAGATTGATTCTCAACCGCTCCTACCCATCACAATGAGTTTTTCTTGTTCACCTGCTGTGTAGGTGTCATTCAGCTAGTTTCTGGATTTCCTTCAGAGAAAATTGTTCCAAATATAACTGTAGATTCAGTGTGTCCATGGGAGGAGGTGAGTTCTGGAATATCCTACATTGCCATCTTGATTTGGAACCTTTTTTTTTTTTTTTTTCCTGTACACGGGTCTCTCACTGCTGTGGCCTCTCGCGTTGCAGAGCACAGGCTCCAGACGCGCAGGCTCAGCGGCCATGGCTCACGGGCCCAGCCACTCGGCAGCATGTGGTATCCTCCTGGACTGGGGCACGAACCCATGTCCCCTGCATCGGCAGGTGGACTCTCAACCACTGTGCCACCAGGGAAGCCCCTGGAACCTATTATTTTTGACGCTATTGTGAATGGGATAGTTTTCTTCATTTCTTTTTCAGATGTTTCATTGCTCGTGTATAGAAATGCAACTGAATTTTGTGTATTGATTTTGTATCTTACAAGTTTACTGAATTCATTAATTAGTTCTAACAGTTTTTTGGTTGAGTCTTTAAGATTTTCTATATTTAATATTATATCATCTGCAAATAACAATTTTATTTCTTCCTTTCTGATTTGGATCCTTTTTACTTCTTTATATTGACTAATTACTCTAGCAAGGATTTCCAGTATTATAATGAGTAAGAGTGGTGAGATTGAGACCCTTGCCTTGTTTCGAAACTTAGAAGTAAAGCTTTCAATTTTTCATCCTTGAGTGTAATGTTAGTTGTCTGTTTGTCCTATATTGCCTTTATTATACTGAGGTATGTTCCTTCTGTGCTTAATTTGTTGAGGGTTTTTATTCATCAAAGAATGTTTGCAAGAACTTTGTCAAATACTTTTTCTGCTTCTATTGAGATGATCGTATAAAATTCATCTTCTATTCTATTAATGTGGTATATCACATTCATTGATTTGTATGTGTTGAACCATTCTTGGGTCCCAGGGATAAATCCCAAATGATTAAAGTGTATAATTCTTTTACTATATTTTTGAATTCAGTTTTCTAATATTTTGTTGAGAGTTTTTATAGCTATATTCTTCAGGGATATTGGTCTGTAGTTTTCTTTTCTTATTGTGTCTTTATCTGGCTTTGGGACCAAGGTAACAATGGCCTCATAAAATGAGTTTGAAAGTATTGTGTCCTCTTCAATTTTTTGGAAGATTTTGAGAAGAATTGGCATTGATTCTTCTTTAAATGTTTGGTAGAATTCACCTCTGAAGCCATTTGGTCCTGGGGTTTTCTGTGTTGGGAGGTGTTTCATTACTGTTTTAATCTAACCTTACACATTATTTATCTGTTCAGATATTCTATTTCTTCCTGATTCAGTCTTGTTATGTTGTATGTATCTAGGAATTTATCCATTTCTTCTCAGTTGTCCAATTTGTTCACATATAATTGTTCAAAGTAGCCTCTTATGTTAGTCAGTGCCAACCTTTGTACAGTTTATACCAGGGATTGTCAAGCTTTCTGTAAAGGGCCAAAAACTTTCTTAATCACTTTGGACACGTAGTCAGACCCACTCCTTATCCAGTGCTAAGAAGCTAAAGTTTTTTCTGGCTTCATGCTATGTTTACTCTGAAATAAGCAGAAGAATATGGAATGTGAGAATCAGAAGAAATAATAACCTCGTGCAACCCCCTTACTTTAGAGAAGAAAGTTATTCCTAGAGAAGTTCTGATTTACCTCAGGCCACGCCTCTTAGTGGTAGAAGCCACACTGGAACTTCCTCAAACCTGTGCGCAGTCCTGAGTACAGCCACAGGAACCCTGAAACATGAATGTTCTGGATGGTGAAGGAGTCTGCTGGAAAGTGAGATTTTTAGATAGGTCTAAATTGTTAGGAAGCTCCTCCTTAAATTGAACTAATATCTGCCTCCAGTTGAACTTTCTAGTCTTTTAACTTTATTCCAACTCTAACGCAAGTCAGAGTGAAGAATATGATGAAATGAAATGTAATCAATAATCAGAATGGGATTCCAGCAACACTTTATGAGGGGAAGGCATTCAGCCTGAGAGAGTGGACACTAAGACAAGTCATAGTTGGGAGATAATTAATAGGTATGACAAGATTAATGGTTACCAATGTATTCAAGAATCTTGACTACTGACACCCAATAGAACTTTCTTCAACGATGGAAATATTCTGTCTGTGCTATCCAATATGGTACCAGCCATATGAATCTATTGCATACTCAAATGATATATATGTGACAAAATTAAGACTCAGAGCTTTGCCACTCAAGATATGGTATGGAAACAGCAGCAGCACCTGGGAGCTCATTAAAAATGCAGACTCTTGGCCCCACCCCAAATCTACTGATTCAGAATCTGCACTTTTTACAGTGTATTGACATAGACTGTACATATTTAACTATAGTTAACACACCATCCTATTACAGAATTAGAGTTTTCTAAGTCTGACTGTATATATACCTTTATGAGCATGTTGTATACTTTTGCATGTTTTCATGACACTGGTTAGCATCTTTTCATTTCAACTTGAAGAACGCCCTTCAACAATTCTTGCAAGGCAGGTCTAGGGGTGATGAACTCCCTCAGCATTTTTTCTTTTTTTTTTTTTTTTTTTCAGTCTGGGGAAATCCTTATTTCTCCTTTATATCTGAAGAAAAATTTTGCCAGAATGATATTCTTGGCTGGCAGTTTTTCTTTCAGCACTTTGAATACGTCATTCTGCTCTCTCCTAGCATACAGGGTTTCTGCTGAGAAATCCACAGATAGCCTAATGGGAGATCCTTTATAGATTTTAATAATTTTTCTCTGGCTGCTTTTAGGATTCTCTATTTTTTATTTTTGATGTTTTCATTATAATGTGTCTTGGAGAAGGTCTTTTTGCGTTGAGATAATAGGGTGATCTGTTAGCTTCGTGAACCGGGATCTCCAGATCTTTCCCCAGATTTTAAATGGTTTCAGCTATTATTTCTTTAAATAAAATTTCAGACCCTTTCTCCCTCTCTTCTCTTTCTGGAACTCCAATTTTTCTAATATTTTGTTAATGGAGTCCTATACATCATGTGGGCTATTAGGTTTCTTCATCTTTTTACTTTGTTCTGCTCTGAGTTATTTCAAAATTCCTGCCCTCCAGCTCACTTATTCTGTCTTCCATTTGCTGTACTCTGATGCAGATGCTCTCTATTGAATTTTTCATTTCATTCATTGAACTCTTCATCTCCAGAATTTCTGCTTGGTTTATTATCTCTATCTCTTCGGTAAACATCTCATTTTGTTCATGTATTTTTCCCCTGATTTTATTGAATTGTCCTTCCAAGTTTCCTTGTAGCTCACTGAATTTCTTCAAAACAGCTATTTTGAATTCTTTATCGTTAGATCTCAAAATTCTTTGGGTTCAGTTAATGGGGAATTACTATCTTTTTGTGATGACATATTTCCTTGATTTTTCATTTTCATTATAGTTTTTCAGTGTTGCTTTTGCATTTGAAGCAGCAGACACCTCCTTAAATCTTTACTAATTGTCTTCAGATTGGGTAGTGTCTTCAGACTATTCATTGGTGCTGTTATATCTGAGGTTTTCTCTGCCTTCTGGACTTTCAATAAGGTAAGACTATACATAGCTCATATTTGTAGTTTCATCCTTACCCCCAGATCCTGTTCTTTTCTTCTAACAGCATTCCATTTACCAGACTTGCTTTTACCACTGCACTCAGGAGCATGACAAGAAGCCACAGGATGACTGAAGTCCTGTTACAGTCAGCAAGAACCTTGTCCCTTTAATGCTTTTTTATATTCTTATCTGCCTCTTTCCCGATATCCTCCCTCCTCTCAGTCCTGGAGATCCTACTTCAGTACTGGGTGCTTCTGGTTGCTGGGCTATACAGCTTCCAAGGGTTCTCAACAGTCCCTCTGGTCATGTGAGGCCAGGAGACACTCTCCAGAGCAGGTGAGGCTATGGCTCAGCTCCTTACCTGGGCTTAAGCAAATCAGGCTCTGGGCCTGGCAAAACTCTTTTGAGAATCCAAGTCAGGTAGGTCTACACCCTGCCAAATTCTCTGGTCAGAGTGCACCATTCTGCAGATGAGCAAAGCCACTGGTTGGGATTACCGCTTGGGCACTGCAGGTATGAACTCAGTCTGCCAAGATTCGGGTGCTGATAGTAGCATGCCCCTCCTCCCTTCTCCATCACAGTCAGATTACCAGTGGTTGAGCCCCTGCAGATTTGACTACAACCCCTGTGGGATGAGATCAGAGTAGGGGTTCCCACAAAAAGGCCCACAATGCTGTGGGGAGGTGACTAGTTGTTCCTCTGGGTTCTCTTTTCCCACTGGAGGAACAGAGGCTCAGGGAGACCTCTGCTTATGGTGCTGTGCTGGCCTGGAGAAAGGGCAATGTGGTCAACTTATGGCTGCTTCTCTTATCCTTCTAATGCAGTCTGTCTTCATCTCTGTGGTGCAGGGGGTGCTTCAGTCTCACCTCTGTTTTCTAGGATTCTCTCAGAGGTGTCTTGTCCCTGAAAAATTGTTAGTTGTTCCTCTTGTGAGGGGAGCAAAGTCAGAAACAACCTATGTCGTCATCTTGGTGAAATCACTCTCCTAAAGCTTGTCTTGTATCTATAAAATTAGAATTCTATTAGATTAACTCATATCCACTACAATAGTTTCATAAAGATCAATGATATTCCTTTAACATTTTTTATTATTCTTATTGCTATATTCTATTCTTCCTGGCAAAAGACCTTGGAAATTCAATAGCATCATTGCACGTGAAATTTTTAATCTAATTATCAAGTCTCTTCCTTAACTGGGAAGGGGGCCAGAGGATGAGGAAGATGAGGAGCAGAAAGAGGAGGTGAAGGTAGAGGCAGCTAGTAGACTCAGCAGTAATAAAATGTAATGTCTTTGGATCCAAGAGGACACAGAGTAACATTCCTAGGGACCATGATAACTACTCACTAACAAATTATTCTTTGAACTTGCAAGATTAACTTTGTCCTTAGGACCAAGTCCTTCTTTATGTATGCTGAAATATCTGTTCCATAATTCAAAGAAAGTCAGTGGCAAGTAAAATTAGGAGTGTTTCAAAATGTATTTTTAGGGGCTTCCCTGGTGGCGCAGTGGTTGAGAGTCCGCCTGCCGATGCAGGGGACACGGGTTCGTGCCCCAGTCCGGGAAGATCCCACATGCTGCGGAGCAGCTGGGCCTGTGAGCCATGGCCGCTGAGCCTGCGCATCTGGAGCCTGTGCTCCACAACGGGAGAGGCCACAACAGGGAGAGGCCACAACAGGGAGAGGCCACAACAGTAAGAGGCCTGTGTACAGCAAAAAAATAAATAAATAAATATATATATATATATTTTTTTAAATAAAATATGAGGGTTTTTTTTTTACAATTACAATAGTCAGTACTATAATATAGCATCTGTAAAACTTTAAATTTAAAAATCAAAATTGCAGAAATGTAGACTTCTTTAAACTGATACTAAGTTTGAGATTCCTCTTTGATATAAAACTACTGATATATATCATTTGTTAATAGATTTCTAAAAGCAAGTGAAACATGTTGAAACTGCCTGACAACTACAAACTACACATGTATAATACCAAGAAGAGGCAAGCCCTATTTTAACATTTAGGGTGAACAGATCAGGTTACCAACTTACCTTGAGGGATTACTTTTGAAGTTTCTCAGGGTAGGGGCGGAGTAAGAAATAGTGTACCACTGACTAGGCACCATCAGACCTAAGAGCTCTGAGTATAAGCACTCCACCCACAAACAGCTGCATGGCCCAATTTAAGCATGTGATTTTGAGAGGGAAACGTTGGGAAAAAACAGAGTCAAAGATTGCACAAGTCAGGAGATTTTTGCCAAAGTGCTCCCCAGCTTGCCTGAGACACCCTGGATCTGGCTCTCAGACATGCTGAAAGGGCTTTCCTTGATCTCCACAAAGCCAGAAGCAAGGCCGCTGTAGCAGCCAACTGATTCTCCTGGGTCACTCAGACCCAAGTTCAACAGCCTCGTAACATCTGGGCTACAGCAGAGAAAGATTCTTCTCTTTTTTGTTGTGTCCAACATCAGCACAGAACAAAACTAAACTAGCTAAATAATATTCTGTCTGCCTTTTGATACTTCCATGTGTGATTATCCTAAATAAAAATAAGGCAGAGTTTGTTTTTTAATCAAGTTGTAGTACTAGGCTGCCTTTGCTTTATATTGTGCTTTTCTTAAGAAAAAATTTTTAAGAAAAATTTCTCACAATAAAACATTAAATATACTTATTCAGTGGTAAACTAGTTGAAAAAATGTCTGTAAATTTAAAAAATGGAATTCTTCAATGGTAAAACCTGATAAGATCAACAGAAAGTTAGAGGCAGAAACAGAATTATTAAAAACATCATTGTTCCCATGAAGATAGAAATGACCCTTTATTCTATGTTATACTCTCCATAGCAAAAGATACTTAATAACTTCAATATATTTGATTTTTTCTTTTTTAATCTGGTTGTCTAGTCCTCTTCTCTAAACAAAGAGAGTGGCCATGGGGGAGAGAAAAGAACCCAAAAAACAAAAAAGGAAGAAAAAGAAAATGAAGAAAGAAGGTGTAAAGCCATAATAAGATTTCCTTTCTTTAGTGTCAGAGGGCTTGCAGAGAAGCTCCTGGGGATGATGACAAGCACTTTGATAAACTATGGTGTGCTTTAGGACTTTTGTGTTTGGTTCTTCATAAGCAATAGAGAAGACAATCAGTGTATGACTATCAGAATTGTCCTAGGGTCCTAAGAGCAAAAATTCACAACCAACATAGTTTTTTCCAGCACAAATAGGTATGTAAATATCACATATGGGAATTTCCTTGTGGTCCAGTGGTTAGGACTCAGTGCTTTCACTGCCAAGGGCCCGGGTTCAATCCCTGATCAGGGAACTAAGATCCCACAAGTCACATGGCACGGCCAAAAATAAATAAAGAGTTAAAAAAAAAAAAAAAGATGTCACATATGGCCGTAGTGTATTTTGTTTAAAATACAAAAATGCACTTTAAGACACTGATTTTCCAGTACCATTTTTACTTATTAACCCTGGTATTATCTTAAGCATGAGTTTTCTCTGTCTGCACTTTGGCAGGAAACCAGCTTATTTCTCCTCTAATGGATGCCTGGATGATAGATATTTTAAGCTTCTTCAGCAATCTACAGCCTCTGCCTGCTTGAATCCAAACTGGAAATGGCTCTTGTATTTGTATAGAACCACGACACTTCCTGTGTAACACAATTAACTTTCCCCTGGAGACAGCTTAATATTTTAACATTTAATTACTTTATGCTAAGGGCATGTGCTTTATAATAGATTCACTAAATTCAGTAGTTGATCCACATGACATGGGTCTTCCTGATCATGGCCATAAGAAGATACAAGATATAGGGAGACACTATCTCTAAGGTAACCAGAAGATTTAAAGGAGTCCAATAAGGTATTTGTGCATCCCATACAGTTGTTCACTAATAAATAATGACTTGTTCAATCAATGAAACCTTATGTAGTCACTGAAAATGAAGATTGTAAAATATACAAAAATCATGAAAATGTGTATTCTATAATATTAATTTTTAAGAAAAAGTTATATTCAAAATTAAAAGTACATATATATGTGCATTGGGTATGTGTGTGTATATACACATTTGATTGCAGTCTTGAAAATATATTGAAAAACATACAGGGAGAGAAAACGAATCAAAATGTTCACAGTGGCTATGTCAATTGGTGAAGACTATATACTATTATTTTTGTTCTCTCCAGAAGTTTTGATAATTCATTTTTTTAACCTTTTTGAAAAGAAGGAATGTGGAAACCATTGTGAAAAACTTCTCAAATTATTTTTTAACAAATCCAATATGGCTCAAACAATAGGTTTTATCACATTGGTAGATAACTCTAGAATATACCCACCATGATTCAAGTAACACTTTTTTTTAAAAAACACCTTTATTGGAATATATACAATTCCTTTACAATGGTGTGTTAGTTTCTGCTTTATAACAAAGTGAATCAGTTATACATATGTTCCCATATCTCTTCCCTCTTGAGTCTCCCTCCCTCCCACCCTCCCTATCCCACCCCTCTAGGTAGTCACAAACCACCGAGCTGATCTCCTTGTACTATGTGGCTGCTTCCCACTAGCTGTCTATTTTACATTTGGTAGTGTATATATGTCCATGCCACTCTCTCACTTTGTCACAGCTTACCCTTCCCACTCCCCATATCCTCAAGTCCATTCTCTAGTAGGTCTGTGTCTTTATTCCCGTCTTACTCCTATGTTCTTCATGACCTTTTTTTTCTTAGATTCCATATATATGTGTTAGCCTACGGTATTTGTTTTTCTCTTTCTGACTTACTTCACTCTGTATGACAGACTCTAGGTCCATCCACCTCACTACAAATAACTCAATTTCGTTCCTTTTTATGTCTGAGTAATAGTCCATTGTATATATGTGCCACATCTTCTTTATCCATTCATCTGTTGATGGACACTTAGGTTGCTTCCATGTCCTGGCTATTGTAAATAGAGCTGCAATGAACATTTTGGTACATGACTCTTCTTGAATTATGGTTTTCTCAGGGTATATGCCCAGTAGTGGGATTGCTGGGTCGTATGGTAATTCTATTTTTAGTTTTTTAAGGAACCTCCATACTGTTCTCCATAGTGGCTGTATCAATTTACATTCCCACCAACAGTGCAAGAGTGTTCCCTTTTCTCCACACCCTCTCCAGCATTTATCATTTGTAGATTTTTTGATGATGGGCATTCTGACTGGTGTGAGCTGAAACTTCATTGTACTTTTGATTTGCATTCCTCTCATGATTAGTGATGTTGAGCATTCTTTCATGTGTTTGTAGACAATGTGTATATCTTCTGTGGAGAAATGTCTATTTAGGTCTTCTGGATTTTGGATTGGGTTGTTTGTTTTTTTGTTATTGAGTTGCATGAGCTGCTTGTAAACTTTGGAGATAATCCTTTGTCAGTTGCTTCATTTGCAAATATTTTCTCCCATTCTGAGGGTTGTCTTTGGTCTTGTTTATGGTTTCCTTTCTTGTGCAAAACCTTTGAAGTTTCATTAGGTCCCATTTGTTTAATTTTGTTTTTATTTCCATTTCCCAAGGAGGTGGGTCAAGAAGGATCTTCCTGTGATTTAAGTCCTAGAGTGTTCTGCCTAGGTTTTCCTCTAAGAGTTTGATAGTGTCTGGCGTCACATTTAGGTCTTTAATCCATTTGGAGTTTATTTTTGTGTATGGTGTTAGGGAGTGTTCTACTTTCATACTTTTACATGTACCTATCCAGTTGTCCCAGCACCACTTATTGAAGAGGCTGTCTTTTCTCCACTGTATATTCTTGCCTCCTTTATCAAAGACAAGGTGACCATATGTGTGTGGGTTTATCTCTGCGCTTTCTATCCTGTTCCATTGATCTATATTTTTGCTTTTGTGCCAGTACCGTACTGTCTTGATTACTATAGCTTTGTAGTATAGTCTGAAGTCAGGGAGCCTGATTCCTCCAGCTCCATTTTTCGTTCTCAAGATTGCTTTGGCTATTTGGGGTCTTTTGTGTTTCCATACAAATTGTGAATTTTTTGGTTCTAGTTCTGTGAAAAATGCCAGTGGTAGTTTGATAGGGATTGCATTGACTCTGTAGATTGCTTTGGGTAGTAGAGTCATTTTCACAATGTTGATTCTTCCAATTCAAGAATATGGTATATCTCTCCATCTATTTGTATCATCTTTAATTTCTTTCATCAGTGTCTTATAATTTTCTGCATACAGGTCTTTTGTGTCCTTAGGTAGGTTTATTCCTAGATATTTTATTCTTTTTGTTGCAATGGTAAATGGGAGTGTTTTCTTGATTTCACTTTCAGATTTTTCATCATTAGTGTATAGGAATGCCAGAGATTTCTGTGCATTAATTTTGTATCCTGCTACTTTACCAAATTCATTGATTAGCTCTAGTAGTTTTCTGGTAGCATCTTTAGGATTCTCTATGTATAGTATCATGTCATCTGCAAACAGTGACAGCTTTACTTCTTCTTTTCCAATTTGGATTCCTTTTATTTCTTTTTCTTCTCTGATTGCTGTGGCTAAAACTTCCAAAACCATGTTGAATAATAGTGGTGAGAGTGGGCAAATTTGTCTTGTTCCTGATCTTGGTGGAAATGGTTTCAGTTTTTCACCATTGAGGACGATGTTGGCTGTGGGTTTGTCATATATGGCCTTTATTATGTTGAGGAAAGTTCCCTCTATGCCTACTTTCTGCAGGGTTTTTATCATAATTGGGTGTTGAATTTTGTCTAAAGCTTTCTCTCCATCTATTGAGATGATCATATGGTTTTTCTCTTTCAATTTGTTAATATGGTGGATCACATTGATTGATTTGCATATATTGAAGAATCCTTGCATTCCTAGAATAAACTCCACTTGATCATGGTGTATGATCCTTTTAATGTGCTGTTGGATTCTGTTTGCTAGTATTTTGTTGAGAATTTTTGCATCTCTGTTCATCAGTGATATTGGCCTGTAGTTTTCTTTCTTTGTGACATCTTTGTCTGGTTTTGGTCTCAGGGTGATAGTGGCCTCGTAGAATGAGTTTGGGAGTGTTCCTCCCTCTGCATTTTGGAAGAGTTTGAGAAGGATAGGTGTTAGCTCTTCTCTAAATGTTTGATAGAATTCACCTGTGAAGCCATCTGGTCCTGGGCTTTTGTTTGTTGGAAGATTTTTAATCAAAGTCTCAATTTCAGTGCTTGTGATTTGTCTGTTCATATTTTCTATTTCTTCCTGGTTCAGTCTCGGAAGGTTGTGCATTTCTAAGAATTTGTCCATTTCTTCCAGGTTGTCCATTTTATTGGCATAGAGTTGCTTGTAGTAATCTCTCATGATCCTTTGTATTTCTGCAGTGTCAGTTGTTACTGCTCCTTTTTCATTTCTAATTCTATTGATTTGAGTTTTCTCCCTTTTTTTCTTGATGAGTCTGGCTAATGGTTTATCAATTTTGTTTATCTTCTCAAAGAACAAGCTTTTAGTTTTATTGACCTTTGCTATAGTTTCCTTCATTTCTTTTTCATTTATTTCTGATCTGATCTTTATGATTTCTTTCCTTCTGCTAACTTTGGGGAATTTTTGTTCTTCTTTCTCTAAATGCTTTAGGTGCAATGTTAGGTTGTTTATTTGAGATGTTTCCTCTTTCTTAAGGTAGGATTGTATGGCTATAAACTTACCTCTTAGAACTACTTTTGCTGCATCCCATAGGTTTTGTGTCGTCGTGTTTCCATTGTCATTTGTTTCTAGATATTTTTTGATTTCCTCTTTGATTTCTTCAGTGATCACTTCGTTATTAAGTAGTGTATTGTTTAGCCTCCATGTGTTTGTATTTTTTACAGATCTTTTCCTGTAATTGATATCTAGTCTCATAGCATTGTGGTCGGAAAAGATACTTGATACGATTTCAATTTTCTTAAATTTACCAAGGCTTGATTTGTGACCCAAGATATGATCTATCCTGGAGAATGTTGCATGAGCCCTTGAGAAAAATGTGTGTTCTGTTGGTTATGGATGGAATGTCCTATAAATATCAGTTAAGCCCATCTTGTTTAATGTATCATTTAAAGCTTGTGTTTCCTTATTTATTTTCATTATGGATGATCTGTCCATTTTTGAAATTGGGGTGTTAAAGTCCTCTACTATGATTGTGTTACTGTCAATTTCCCCTTTTATGGCTGTTACTACTTGCCTTACGTATTGAGGTGTTCCTATGTTGGTTGCATAAATATTTACAATTGTTATATCTTCTTCTTGGATCAATTCCTTGATCATTATGTAGTGTCCTTCTTTGTCTCTTGTGATAGTCTTTATTTTAAAGTCTATTTTGTCTGATATGAGAATTGCTACTCCAGCTTTCTTTTGATTTCCATTTGCATGGAATATCTTTTTCCAACCCCTCACTTTCAGTCTGCATGTGTCCCTAGGTCTGAAGTGGGTCTCTTGTAGACAGCATATATATGGGTCTTGTTTTTTCTATCCATTCAGCCAGTCTGTGTCTTTTGGTGGGAGCATTTAATCCATCTACATTTAAGGTAATTATCGATATGTATGTTCCTATTCCCATTTTCTTACTTGTTTTGGGTTTGTTATTGTAGGTCTTTCCTTCTCTTGTATTTCTTGCCTAGAGAGGTTCCTTTATCATTTGTTGTAAAGCTGGTTTGGTGGTGCTGAACAATCTCAGCTTTTGCTTGTTTGTAAAGGTTTTAATTTCTCCATCAAATCTGAATGAGATCCTTGCTGGGTAGAGTAATCTTGGTTGTAGGTTTTCTCCTTCATCACTTTAAATATGTCCTGCCAGTCCCTTCTGGCTTGCAGAGTTTCTGCTGAAAGAATAGCTGTTAACTTTATGGGGATTCCCTTGTGTGTTATTTGTTGTTTTTCCCTTGCTGCTTTTAATATGTTTTCTTTGTATTTAATTTTTGATAGTTTGATTAATATGTGTCTTGGCGTATTTCTCCTTGGATTTATCCTGTATGGGACTCTCTGTGCTTCCTGGACTTGATTAACTATTTCATTTCCCGTATTAGGGAAGTTTTCAACTATAATCTCTTCAAATATATTCTCAGTCCCTTTCTTTTTCTTTTCTTCTTCTGGAACCCCTATAATTTGAATGTTGGTTCATTTAATGTTGTCCCAGAGGTCTCTGAGACTGTCCTCAGTTCTTTTCATTCTTTTTTCTTTATTCTGCTCTGCAATAGTTATTTCCACTGTTTTATCTTCCAGGTAACTTATCCATTCTTCTGCCTCAGTTATTCTGCTATTGATCCCTTCTAGAGTATTTTTAATTGCATTTATTGTGTTGTTCATCATTGCTTGTTTCCTCTTTAGTTCTTCTAGGTCCTTGGTAAATGCTTCTTGCATTTTCTCTATTCTATTTCCAAGATTTTGGATCATCTTTACTATCATTATTCTGAATTGTTTTTCAGGTAGACTGCATATTTCCTCTTTATATGCTAGGTCTGGTGGATTTTTACCTTGCTCCTTCATCTGCTGTGTGTTTTTCTGTCTTCTCATTTTGCTTATCTTACTGTGTTTGGGGTCTCCTTTTCGCAGGCTGCAGGTTTGTAGTTCCTGTTGTTTTTGGTGTCTGTCCCCAGTGGCTAAGGTTGGTTCAGTGGGTTGTGTAGGCTTCCTGGTGGAGGGGACTAGTGCCTGTGTTCTGGTGGATGAGGCTGGACCTTGTCTTTCTGGCGGGCAGGTCCACGTCTGGTGGTGTGTTTTGGGGTGTCTGTGGCCTTATTATGGTTTTAGGCAGCCTCTCTGCTAATGGATGGGGCTGTGTTCCTGTCTTGCTAGTTGTTTGAGATAGGGTGTTCAGCACTGTAGCTTGCTGGTCGTTGAGTGAAGCTGGGTCTTGGTGTTGAGATGGAGATCTCTGGGAGATTTTCGCTGCTTGATATTACGTGGAGCTGGGAGGTCTCCTGTGGACCAGTGTTCTGAAGTTGGCTCTCCCACCTCAGAGGCACAGCAGTGACTCCTGGCTGGAGCACTAAGAGCCTTTCATCCACACGGCTCAGAGTAAAAGGGAGAAAAAATAGAAAGAAAGGAAGAAAGAAAGGAAGAAAGAAAGAAAGAAAGGAAAGAAGGGGGATAAAATAAAATAAAGTAAGATCAAATAAAATAATTAAAATAAAATAATAATTATTAAGAAAAAAAATTTTTTTAAGAAAAAAAGAAAAAACGGACGGACAGAACCCTAGGACAAATGGTGAAAGCAAACCTATACAGACAAAATCTCACACAGAAGCATACACATACACACTCACAAAAAGAGGAAAAGGGGAAAAAATAATATATCTTGCTCCCAAAGTCCACCTCCTCAATTTGGGATGATTCGTTGTCTATTCAGGTATTCCACCGATGCAGGGTACATCAGGTTGATTGTGGAGATTTAATCCGCTGCTTCTGAGGCTACTGGGAGAAATTTCCATTTCTCTTCTTTGTTCGCACAGCTCCCGGGGTTCAGCTTTGTATCTGTCCCAGCCTCTGCGTGTAGGTCGCCTGAGGGCATCTGTTCTTTGCTCAGACAGGACTGGGTTGAAGGAGCAGCTGATTCGGGGGCTCTGACTCACTCAGGCTGGGGAGAGGGATAGGTACGGATGCGGGGCGTGCCTGCGGCGGCAGAGGCCTCTATAACGTTGCACCAGCCTGAGGCGCGCCGTGCGTTCTCCCGGGGAAGTTGTCCCTGGATCACGGGACCCTGGCAGTGGCGGGCTGCACAGGCTCCCGGGAGGGGAGGTGGGGATAGTGACCTGTGCTCGCACACAGGCTTCTTGGTGACGGCAGCAGCATTCTTTGCGTCTCATGCCCGTCTCTGGGGTCTGCACTGATAGCCGTGGCTCGCGCCAGTCTCTGGAGCTCCTTTAAGCAGGGCTCTTAATCCCCTCTCCTTGTGCACCAGGAAACAAAGAGGCAAGAAATAGTCTCTTGCCTCTTCGGCAGGTCCAGACTTTTCCCGGACTCCCTCCCAGCTAGCCGTGGCGCACTAACCCCTTCAGGCTGTGTTCACGCCGCCAACCTCAGTCCTCTCCCTGGGATCTAAGCTCCGAAGCCCAAACCTCAACTCTCAGCCCACGCCCACCCCGGGGGGTGAGCAGACAAGCCCCTCAGGCTGGTGAGTGCTGGTCGGCACCGATCCTCTGTGCGGGAATCTCTCCGCTTTGCCCTCAGCACCCCTGTTGCTGCGCTCTCCTCCGTGGCTCCGAAGCTTTCCCCCTCCACCACCCGCAGTCTCCTCCCACGAAGGGGCTTCCTAGTGTGTGGAAACCTTTCCTCCTTCACAGCTCCCTCCCACTGGTGCAGATCCCATCCCTATTCTTTTGTCTCTGTTTTTTCTTTTTTCTTTTGCCCTACCCAGGTACGTGGGGAATTTCTTGCCTTTTGGGAGGTCTGAGGTCTTCTAACAGCATTCAGTAGGTGTTCTATAGGAGCAGTTCCACGTGTAGATGTATTTTTGATGTATTTTGGGGAGGAAGGTGATCTCCGCGTCTTACTCTTCTGCCATCTTCTCAAATCACTCAGGCAACTCTTTAACAACAGATGTATACCCCAATTAAAATATACAAAATAAAAATCCCTAAATGAAATGAGTTTTTTAGTTTACAAAAGGCACAAAGTTTTTATTTATGGCAAAAGTTTAGCCACGAAATGGAAATTCCCTTTTCTTCTGAAATAAGAGAATACAATTGGAATTTTTAACATACATTACAGATGAACACAATTTTTAAATTATTAAGAAATGTTTAATTGTATGTTTTGAAATATTGTGTTATTTCCTGACATAACTTTTTAATTTAACCATTATTTTCCCATTTTTAAAAAATGGAGGTCATCAGTCCAAAGTGAAGAAGATAAAATGGCTACTTTTATAGAGTTTTTAATGTTTAAGGATTTCTAAGCATTTTATGCTGAAGGCTAATCCCATATCTCCAGTTCTGTCTATAATATTATTAGATATCTTCAGTTCTGCCTGTAATATTATTAGCATAATATTCTCTTAGCACAGCTTTACCAGATTGTAACCTGCCTGACACTTTTCCTGTATTTGTGCTCTGTTTAACACAAGCAAGCCTGAAGCTTCCTGTGTGATGGTGATAACATATGCCTGGCTTTGTTGTTGGCTGCTGGAGTGAAAGGGAAGACAATGCCCTTTAACCTGTGCAAAGTAGAATAAGGCTTATCAGATCCTCCCCAGATATCATTAAAGGAAATGGGCTATGAAGGTTGCCTCTGTTAGGAAACATATATTTTAGAAAACTGTCACTGCTAATCTTTTTTGTTTGGGCACTAGAAAATTACTTCTACAAATTTCAGTCCTTGTAGACAACGAAACCATACCAAGATAAACTGAAGAAAGTAACAAGAAAAGCATAACAGGCAATAAATTTTCCTCTTGCAATCACTATGGCAAATGCTCTTTACCAAAAGAATTAACTCACTATGACTATTGGAAATTAAGTCTGAAATCCATTGTGTTTAAAAAGTAAGAACTAAGGCAAATTTTTATAAACTTGTTTATAAAGTACAAATGTGTAATTTTACTTATATTTAAGTTGCAGTTTGTTTATTCCCAACTAAGTTTATTTAGTCTCTCAGGATATTCTGTTAGGCAGAATATTGACGGTTGCACTTTCAAATCTCCTTGCCCCCTCCCCATTTCCATCTTCACATACACAAGAAAATTGTTAGTCCTAATAAACAAAGTCAGTAAATTTGCAAGACAGAAAATCAACATACAAAAGTCAATTGTGTTTCTTTCTACTAACAACAAGCAGTCTGAAAGGCAATTAAGAAAACAATCCTATTTATAATAGTATCAAAAAAGAATGAAACACTTAGGAATAAACTTAACCAAGGAGGCAAAAAACCTATATACTTAAAACTACAGAACATTGCCGAAAGAAATTAAAGTAGATGCAGATAAATAGAAAAAGATCCCATGTTCATGGATCAGAAGACATACATTGCTAAAATTTCCATCCTACCCAAAATTATCTACAGAATCAATTCAATACCCATCAAAATCCCAATGGCATTTTTATAGAAATAGAAAAAACAATCCTCAAATTCATATGGAACCACAAAGGACCCCAAATAACCAGAATAATCTTGAGAAAGAACAGATCAGATGCTTCCACCTTCCTGATTTCAAAACATATTGCAAAGCTACAGTAATCAAATAGCATGGTACTGGCGTAAAGACAGACATATAGATCAACAGAACAGAATAGAGAGCCCAGAAATAAACCCATGCATATACAGTCAACTGATCTTCAACAAAGGTGCCAAGAATACATAATGAGGAAAAAATTGTTTTCAACAATAGGTGTTGGGAAAATTAGATATCCATATGTGAAAAAATAAAATTGAACCTTTATCTTACACAATACACAAAAATCAACTCCAAATGGATTAAAGACTTAAACATAAGACCTAAAACTGTAAAACTCCTAGAAGAAAACATAGGGAAAAATCTTTGTGACATTGGTCTTGGCAATGATTTCTTGAATATGACACCAAAAGCACAGGGAACAAAAGCAAAAATACACAAGTGGGACTACATCAAACTATAAAGCTTCTTCACAACAAAGGAAACAATCAACAAAATGAAAATACAACCTATGAAATGGGAGAAAATGTTTGCAAACCATCTATCTTATAAAGGGTTAATTGCTAAACTACATAAGGAACTTCTAGAACCTGACAGCAAAAAATACAATAAAATTAGTAACCTGATTTTAAAAGTGGGCAAAAGATTTGAATAGATATTTCTCCAAAGAAGACATACAAATGGTCAACAAGTATATGAAAAGATGCTCAATATCACTTATCATCATGGAAATGCAAGTCAAAACCACAATGAGATATCACCTCACATCTGACAAAATGTCTATTACCAAAAAAAAAAAGGAAAGAAAAGAAAAGAAACCCAGAAAGCAGAAAATAATAAATGATGATGTGGAGAGTGAAAGACTTGTGCACTGTTGGTAGAAATGTAAAATGGTGTAGCCTATGGAGGACAATTTGAAAGTTCCTCAAAAAATTAAAAATAGAATTACCATATGCTCCAGCAATCCTACTTCTGTGTACAGTATTTATCCAAAAGATCTGAAATCAGGATCTCAAAGAGGCATCTGTACGTCTGTATTCATTACAGCATTGCTCACAGTACCTAAAGTGGAAACAACCTAAATGCCCATCAGTAGATTAATGGATTAAGAAAATGTAGTATATGCATACAATGGAAAATTATTCAGCCATAAAAAAAGAAAGCAATCCTGTCATATGCTACAACACGGATAAACTTTAAGGACATTATGCTAAGTGAAATAAGCCAGTCACAGAAGAACAAATACTGTATAATTCGACTTACATGAAGTATCTAAGTAGTCAAACTCATCAAAGCACAGAGTAGAATGGTGGTTTCCAGGAGCTGGGGGGAGGGAGAACTGTGGAGTTGCTATTTGATGGGTATAAATTTTCAGTTTTACAAGATGAAAAAGTTTTAGAGATCTGTACAATATTGTGCTTATAGTTAGCATTACTGTACTGTAGACTTAAATTTTTAAGAGGGTAAAAAAAATACTGTACTTGGGTAGCACACAGATCATTTTGCTTAATGATGTGTTTGCAATCCAAAGATGTTATTCAAGAAATAATAATCGGAATAGCATTTGTATCCGTTTGTTCAATTTTTTCATAAGAATTACTCAGGTAAAATATCCTCTGTGTCATGTAATGTATAGTACTCAACAAATTTTGAACATCTTACGAGTGTCAAATAATAGCACAGCCCTTTTTTATTGGAAAGCTCCTCCAATTGACACATCACTCCACCCCCTGCTCTTGAATTCCAGAACACTTTAAAATTCTGAGCATAAATCTGGCACGCATCCATTCTAAGAATTTCTAGATTTTCAACATGATCTGGTTATTTATAGATCCTATTCTGTCCATCCTTGCACTGTTTCTGTAATCCAGATCTCTTACCTCCAGGTAGAGATGGCTTTGTTAAAATGTTACCCTGTCTGTATTTTATATTTTATATAAATAACTTCAATGTCCTGTTCGTAAAACTCTCTGTAATCTCTACTTTCAGCCTCTGTTTTCCCAACATTTAGTAAAGGGTTTTGTTTGTTTCTTCGTTTGTTTGTTTAATGAACAAACAGCTCATGTGAAAAGGTAGAAAAAGGACTTCCCTGATGGTGCAGTGGTTAAGAATCTGCCTGCCAAGACAGGGGACACGGGTTTGATCCCTGGTCTGGGAAGATCCCACATGCCGCAGAAGAACTAAGCCCATGCACCACAACTACTGACCCTGTGCTCTAGAGCCTGCGAACCACAACTGCTGAAGCCCATGCGCCTAGAGCCTGTGCTCTGCAACAAGAGAAGCCACCACAATGAGAAGCCTACGCACCGCAACGAAGAGTAACCCCTACCCCCCGCAACTAGAGAAAGTCCACTCGCAGCAATGAAGACCCAACACAGCCAAAACTTAATTAATTAATTATTTATTTAATTAATTAATTTAAAAATAAACTCATCTTAAAAAAAAGGTAGAAGGGCTTCCCTGGTGGCGCAGTGGTTGAGAGTCCGCCTGCCAATGCAGGGGACGTGGGTTCGTGCCCCGGTCCGGGAAGATCCCACATGGCGCGGAGCGTCTGGGCCCGTGAGCCATGGCCTCTGAGCCTGTGCATCCGGAGCCTGTGCTCCGCAACGGGAGAGGCCACAACAGTGAGAGGCCTGCGTACCACAAAAAAAAAAAAAGGTAGAAAAGAAGGTATGTGATGAATCTCACATATCCTAGAAAGTTATTAACATAAGGTTGTTCTCCATATCTCTGCTTTTCTCATTGCTTAGGAATGTGGGCCTTGAGTCACATTACCTAAGTCTAAAATCTTGTTCCACCATTTGCTAGCTATATGACTTTAGATTAACTATTTATTATATCTAAGGCTTATTTTCCCCATCTAAAAAATGGGAACAAAAAAGTACCTCTCTAATAAAGATATGGTGACATTAGAGATGTAAAGTTCTTAGAATAATACTTGTAGTTATGTAATAAGTGTAAGTTCTCATATTATCTCTGCTTCTTTCTTTGTGTACACTGAATCACTCAAGTTCAACATGGCTGCTGCCCAAACTCTACAATCACAACCACCTGGTCCTTCTCCCCAACTGATTCATCATCCTATTTGAGCAATACGACACAATGATATGGCTAATATTGGGTCAACTGTCCTCTATTGCTTAAATAATTGTTGCCCACAGCTAGGTTTTTGAGGCATGAAGGGTAGCCCTGTCTAGGAGATGTGAGCATGCTGAATTCACATGGCAATGGGTCTTGGACACTGTGTCCTGAGTCTGTAAACTACATACTCTAGGTAAGTTATTGGTCATAGTTACAGTCATTTTTCTGTTGCCGTTTCCAACAAATTGGTGGCACTTATAGGGCCAGATCCAAAGTGTACTGATTTCTACCTGAGGATTTTTTCCTCTACCCTATGCCTCTAGATAGCTATTTTATACTAAGCAAGTTATTTCACTTCTTTGATCACTGAATTTCTCAACTATATAATGTAATTTTTTTTTTTTTTTTTTTGGCCACGCCACACGGCTGGCAGGATGCTAGTTACCCAACCAGGGACTGAACCCGGGCCATGGCAGTGAAAGTGCCGAGTCCTAACCATTGGACCGCCAGGGAATTCCCATATATAGTAATTTATATAGATCAGTGTTTCTCAAACTATCTCTGTGCAGCCATGGCAGATGGCAGCTCACAGGCACGACACTCTTGAACAGATGAGATGGACAACAGATTAGGAGAAATTCCTGGTACTTTCTCTATAACTTTACCCCTTTTCCTACAACTCAAAAAATATATGCATATTGGTGGGTAAATCAGGACACTTAAAATAACATAACTAGATAATCTCTAAAACCTCTTCCATTCTAAGAGTTCTAAGACAGCTCAAGAAAAATTCAAAGAAGTTCCTTTCAGTAATCTAAAGTAGCATAAATTTGCTGCATTTCTCCAGTAATCTAGTAGCCTTATTATTTTAAATGAACAAAGATTTGGGTAAGCATTCTCAAGAATAAGTGTTTTATATGTACTGGAAACAAAGGAAAGTGGTTGTTCCTTAGACTGTTGAATGGCTAATAAAATCACAAAATTATTCTTATCTATTAACATTTGCAGAATTATTTTATGAAATATTGACAAAGATATATGGAGTTTACTATTCAATCCCAAACACAGGTGACTTTATTATTCTTAGCACTATCTCAAGAAATAATTCATGGGGCTTCCCTGGTGGTGCAGTGGTTAAGAATCCACCTGCCATTGCAGAGGACATGGGTTCGAGCCCTGGTCCGGGAAGATCCCACATGCCGTGGAGGAACTAAGCCTGTGCGCCACAACTACTGAACCTGCGCTCTAGAGTCCGTGAACCACAACTACTGAAGCCTGTGCGCCTACAGCCTGTGCTCTGCAACAAGAGAAGCCACCGCAATGAGAAGCCCGTGCACCACAACAAAGAGTAGCCCCTGCTCGCTGCAACTAGAGAAAGCCCGCACGCAGCAATGAAGACCCGACACAGCCAAAAATAAATAAATAAATATTTTTTAAAAAGAAATAATTCATTGAGTATCTTATATACAAAAGAATTCATTTCTAATATCTTTCAAGTATATTTTGGGGTCATTGTTGAATATGGACACTTCAGTCAAAAACTTTTGCCCTCTTTGCAAAAGAGTTTGACAGAAAATAGACAAATCTAAAATTATCTTCCTTCTAAAGTATTAGGCTGTTTTATTAACAAGAGCATTTCATAGTTTTATATTATCTTATTCCAATATTTCTACAGGACCAATTGCCCTGTCAGGCTATTCCCAGTGGGCACATACCTACATTCATGGCAGAGAGAACAGTTCTTTAAGCACAGGATTTCCTGTTCAGTGGCTACAAAATTGCAAGGATCTTGGTTTGGAATAACTTTGAAACAAGTATTTAATAGTAAGTAATAATAGCATATATTTGACAGACCCCAGACAAAAATGTGATCTACCTACTAAAATAATTTTTATTCATTTTCTATTTTGCCTTAAAGACAACTTATATTCCTTCAGTTCTCCAAAGTAAATGATACATTCTAGCAACCATACTCCTATAAAAATTAACTAAAAAAACAAAAAAAGATATATTCTATTGTTTATTTTAATATTATATATGCCTAATTCAAGATAACAAAATGTATCAGTTGAGCAACTTTATATTAACCATTATGAGACTATAATAATGGATAGCATGGCCAGTACATTCCTATCAAGACTCATTATATTTTCTGGTTAATTCTCTCCTCTTTTTAGAGAATAATCTGAAAATTATGCTTAAATTTGACTCTAGAAGAGAATTGTAGTATCATAATCAATATATTTTTCACAATTCTGCAACCAATCCAGAAGATATTGGAGCAAGCCTAGTAAGATCTCATGACAAATCATAGTGGTGTACAATTGTAATTGTTTAAGTGAATTGATAGGTTTAAGAATTCTCCAGGAAAGTGTTTAGGTGCCAATCCATTTTATGTACAGCATGAAGTTACCGTAGAAATTAGTAGTGGACATTTTCAAACTGTAGTAATCAGAATTCTGAAACCATGAGCCGCAATTCCACCTTGAACTGATTTCTAGACTAGATGGTACTTTCTGAGTAAGGAATGTCAGTGACTGCAAATAACATAATAAAATGGCTTAAATAACAGACATTGTTATCTCACATAATAAGAAATTTGAAGGTGGACAATTTCAAGGTTTGTTGACAAGCTAATGATGACAAGGTTCTGGAATTTTATGTCTACAGTTCTTTTGACCTTTCCTTCATGCTTGCAAGGTAGCTGCTATAGTTCCAGACATCATTTGTCTAAAGCAGGATTCTGGAAGGGAGAAAGCAATGGGACTAGAGTATGATAAATTTGTATTCCTCCCTCCTTTTTATGAGAGGGAAAAATCTTACCTAAATGTTCTCTAACAGACTTCTCCTTTCTTCTCATTTGTCTGAACAGTTTCATATGCTCATTCTTGGGTGCAAAGAATTATGGGAAAGGAACTACTTGGCCGAGGAAAATGTGATTGCCATGACTGGCTCATACCACTTTTGAGTCTGCACAAGTAAATTTGAGATTCCATTAGTATTTAAAGAGGGTGAGTCTCAGAAAAAAAAAAAGTTTTGATAACGTAGAGGAAAATAAGGAGTGAGAAATTGTGGAACCAAAATGAACCAAGTAAAATTTTTATTTTCGAGTAAATTTTGTGAAACAGTTGATAGGCATTTGAATAAATATTTGTGCTCTTTTAAACAATCGACAGTCTCCAATATCTGTTCTAAAATTTGAATGGTGATTTGCTACTACCTTGAGCTCATTATCTTAATGTGGTTAACTTGAGAGGTCAGTTAGAGGTCAAGAGTACTCTGTTGGGTTAGCTTTTCAATGTGCAGCAGCACCACCAAACTTCCCAAGCTTGTTAGTTGAAGATTCACGCATAATCCCCTTATAAACACATCACTTCTGCTGAGTAACCAAAGTTAACCTCTCAAAACAAAGCATTTTTATTAAAATCACTTGTTTGGCACATAATTAGGGTTGTACTATTATTAGTTCCAGGCAAACAGATGTCTTCCTGGATGAAATCCAAGCCAGGCATCTTTTTTTTTTTTTTTTTTGGCAAGTGGGTGAGATGCTAAATTATACTTTTTCCAGCTCAGTAAGTTTTTAGCATTAGAAAGAGATAAAATCTTACAATTCCATTTGATTTGAATCATAATCTACTCTTTTACAGTAAATACTACAGCAATTTGATTCTTCACAAAAGCAAGATAGTAAACTCCATGCTTTCTAAAAATGTAGATATACTGGCTGATGACATAAAAGTTCAAGACCAGAATATTTATAACCCTTTTGAGAGTATCAATATCCATTTCTAATGAAAAATATGTACAATTATTATTTCTAAAATATGCATAGTAATATCAGAAATTAAAGCATCCCTTAGGAGTACTACCATGTGTGAAGGACTTTAAAATGTTCTAAACACTTACACTGCAACTTTTTCTTTTAATATAGAAGCAGAAATCCCCTTTTCTCTTTTTCCATATAAATAAAGACGTATTTTAGCAATGTTTTCCATAGTAAGAGTAATTTTAAAAATTTACTCTATTTAAGTTTGTACATCTGAAAATTAAAAGAAGTAAGTATTGCAAAGACAACTACTTTTCCCATTATGCATTCTCACCTTTTTCCTTTTAGTAATACAATCCTCCTGAACACATCATAACCCAGGTAGATGCCATACTTCTCAGCTTCCTTTGCCACCAGAGATGGTCATATGACTATATTTTGGCCAATAGCTTATAAACAGAAGTGATGTATGCTACTTCTGGATCATTTCCTTAAACAGAAGTTGCTTTTTCTTTTTTTTTTTTCCTTCTTCTTCTGTGTCCTCTTTTCCCCTCTGTGGGCTGTTGCCAATGAGCTAGCTTTGGCACTAGGAAACAAGAAACAATATAATAGAAGGAACCTCAAATTCTGATTGACCTTAAGAAGAAGAGCCACTTACATTACCTAAACTTCTTACTTATCTCTGGAATGTTGTTCTTAGAGGGACTGAACCACTGTATATTTAATTTTCTTTGTTACAGTTGCTTAGCCTATTCGATGCATCAGTTTTTAATCAGTACAAATATAATATATGAACAATATCATATTATTTTGTCTGATAATCTATTTGGGGGTATTTTCAATCCATGTAATTCAGGTAGGGATGCCTTTATCACCAGCCTTTTCAACAAGGATACAGAGAACCCAGATCTGGTCACTCACAGTATTGCAACATGCTGACCATCATGAATGTTTTATGGCTGGAAACATGGCCCGTGCCAGGCCCATAAAAGCCTTCCCAGCTTTTTTTCGTTTAAAATGTCAGCAACAAGATCCATCTCCTTCAGAACTTAAAGGCAAGCAAGCTTGGATTCTTGAGGCTCTCTTGGCCATCAAGTGGGGAACATCCACCTAGAAGTTCAAATGCAGCACAAAAGAAAACATAGCCGAGAGAAGAAGAAAGAAAAGGTCTTGATGATATTATTTAAGCGCCTGCATCCAGCTGTGGTAAAGCCACATGCATCCTGGGCTTCCCACTTTTCTGAGCCAATAATTTCCCACTTCTCTTAAAACTAATTAAAGTTGGATTTCTATAATTTGCAATAACTCTTGACTAAAATAGCTGTTAATTAGTCATTTTAATTGACAGAAAATGTCAAGACTTTTAATCTAAAAATACTTCTTAACTTCAAAGTCATCCCCATGTTCCCAAGAATGTCAGTTGGAGATTCTTATTTTACATGATCATTCTGGCTTATTAAAAACTAAATCTGTGACATGTTTAACTCCATGACACCAAGTCTGATCAGCAGTTTTAGGCTATTACTTCTCTACCATAATCCAAACACATAAATACTCTTTAACACATGATGCCATAAACAAATAATTCAAGTATGGTATATAGAATGTAATTTAATAACATTATCGTTTGAATTAAACTTTTTTCTGCTATTTTGTAGCATCACCATCCTTTATTTTAGGTGATGAAAGAGATAAGATTTATTTGCAAGAGATCTTTCAAACTGAATTATATAAGCATAAGTATATAACTGGAACCTATTTTTGTTCCACTCTATATGGCGTGAACAAAGAATTCATAAATTCAAATAGGCATTATTACAGATTGGCAATTCAAATTAGTTCCACTAAGTTAAGACTCAGGAGTCTTGGGTACTTCCAATCACTGCCAACTCATTCAACACAAAATACTTGAGCACCCTATGGCAAGCAGGGTCCTAAGCATTGAGAATACTGTATTGAAGAAAACAGTCAAGCTCTTATTCCATAAGAGGTGAGTTTTCTTAGAGGTTTTGAATCCCCTCATACCACCTGATCGGAGGTTCTCTTCAGGATCCATCCAATCACAGTCATTGTTGTCTTGAATATGTTTCTAAAAGTCATGAATCCTGAGGAGAAAGTCACAGATAGTTGGCCTCATTGGACAGCTGACATCACCTAAGGCTTCTGTCTACATCTACTTAGAACCTTCAAACCTGGCAGGATTAATCCCATTCTATGGCTGTTTATCCTGTTCAGCACAAAATTCAGACCCCTTACTGAGCTTTCCTTTCATATGCTCTCATTCCTGGACCACTCAATGCTTCTTCAACCCTCACTGCCAATGCTCTTCTCTTTCCCAACACTTTCCTTTCTATAATATGTCCTAGAATTATTTTTCATTGTTTTGTTGTTTTCTAATTAGTTTTTGTAACAATGAATAAATATCACTTATGTAGAAGGCGGTGTTAAATATGGATTTAATTCCTATTTTGTTATTTTTATAAATACTGAGCAAAATTGTTAGCGTAACAACGTGGGATGAGACAGATGGGAATGAAAATTTTGGTATTAGCAATATAACTCAACTATTGAACTCCTTTCAAGTTATTTGCCAACTATCACAGTGATTTATTATCAAAAAGTGTATTTTAATGATCAATTAGCTCCTTTAATTGTTTTGAAAGTGAAAGCTAGAAATGCCTTAACTTTCAAAAAGATTTGTTTCTGAGCCATTAAAGACATTCATTTTCTTACCATCAATACAAATTTTCCTTTTGTTTGGTGTCCCAGTGATTTTCACACCCTGGGGTGATGAACACCGGATTGGATGTAAGATATGATTTTGTTTTCTAAAGTGAGAGAAGTATGATTGCAAAGGAAGTGGAAAAGGAAGACAAAGTGTGATGTTTTAACTCAAGTTCTCAGGCCGTTTAATATTAGGAAAGAGTAGATATGGGATCAGGACATTGAATCTCTTAAAATTATTCTAAGCCCATGTACTCTGTAAAGTCTTCATGAACTTTAAGAAGTACACATATCTCAATTTGAAGACTGCTGGTCCACTACCCCGTTAAATCCCACCTGTACGTCAGCTGGCTTTAGCAACATTAAGTGCCATGTTTTCTCTCTCCCTTTCTTTGAATATCTGTATTCCATCAAAATGTAGTCTACAGTATATATTCACTATCTTCACTTACTCACTTTTCACATATTCCTCAGTCATACTGTAAACAGTATGACTGCCTCAAAATGGCAAAATCTGAACTCATCATCTTTCCTGCCAAACTTGTGCCTCTTCCCAGAGTCTCAACTTTTAATGAATGCCACTACGAAGCCTTCTAAATTAGAAAACCCAAATAGTCTTTCTCAATTTCTCAACCTTCTGCTTCCATACGTAACCAAGTTTTATTGATTAAATCACACATGTATCTTCTCTATTCATGTCTGTTAATTTATCCTTTTAACAAATATTTATTACATACCTGTTATGTTCCAGGTACTAGTCTAATCATAATTAACAGAAGATAAATATAGATGTGTTCCTTGTATTTCTAAATGTGTATATGGATATGCATATGTATGTGTGTATATATACCCTTCATCTTAGAGTTGTATCATAATATTTATTCAACTTAAACTTTTAAAAGATTGTTTTGCCAAAAAAGGAAGGCGTTTAGAGATATCAGTTTACCTAATATTTCTCTATACTCTTTCCCTATGGTATAGAATAAGTTAATATCCTAAAATTTATATAGTTTACCTCATTTGATATTGGCTTTTTATTATGTAATTGACCAATATTGTGAGTAAATTAACACTGAAAATAAGTCTTTTACTATGAAAAACTAGCATGAAGGAGTGGAAATTCCTGTGAATTTCAAGGAAAATTTTCAAAGAAAAATGACAAGATTATAACTCAAAATTAACTAATTGAGATTTATAATACTTTATTAAAATCAGAATACATTGCCACAGGATCCCCCCCTACCTTCTGTGGCTGAAAACTTATTACAATGTTGACCACATTAAAAACAAGTGCCCAAAATGGTGCACTTTAATGCATTTCTATGTACTGTTATTTGAAAAATAATTCAGCATGTCATTTTTTTCCTCTAAAATATAGTAACAATTGTATTAAGCAAAATGACAGTTTTTGCATACTAAGGAAAACAACTCAATATGAAATAACTTTCACAAATATAAAGCTATTTCTGGCCTTTGAAGATATGACCTAAGGCACATCTTCACTATTTAATGTAAGATGAAACTGATGTTCAGATGAATTACGGTAAAGTCAACATAAAGCCAAAACCAGAGATGCTACATTGGGTAGTCATAGGTGGAAAAAATAAGTTAAAAATATCTAACTCATAAATTACCCAACACATCCTCTTAACAAGAAAGTTTACCAGTCAGCATGACACTAAGCTAGTCAATTATTGCTCATATCCTTTAAAGCATATTTAAAAACTAGATAACAGAAGGGAGAAATGTCATATTTTTGATCTTCTCTATTGGTCAAATGTCTTTTATAACCTACTGAAGGAAAAAGCCACTGACAAGACCCAAAATACAGATGCAGGAAGCATACTCATGACTGTCATTCCTGTGTGTGATTGCTTTCTTTTTCTATTCCCTTGATGTAGATTACCACCCCAGCAGCTGACATTAATTTGAATAGGAAAAACAAAAATGAACATTTGGGTAGACAATAATTATTATAACCACACAAACTGATTACATTATTAAATCTACATTTCATATCATCATTCTCAGAAAGATGAATAAAAACATGTTTATGAACAAGCAATGATTTAATAATTGTTCACCCAGCAACATTCAGATTCACAGTGCTATGCTGACACCTAGTGGAATAAAAACAGAAGTCCAGGGCTGCCAAGAAACCTGTTTTTAAGCTTTTCACACTTTAACCTACACAGTAAACAACACACACACACACACACACCCCCGATACACATATAATATATGCTGAAAGACAATATGGTCTTGGGGCCAATTTAATAAGAAAGCAATTAAAAACAGATGCTATTGGATCTCAAATAATAATACCTTACCAAATCCTGTGAAAATTATATTTATTTAAAAGTAGCCATGAATTTTTCTTTATTTTTATTTTAACCAAAGTTTAAATGAATATATTTATAAGAATCAATGTTTATTAAGACAAAAATTAGCCTCTGCCCCCTCTATATCCCATTTCTCCTTCCCCAGAGGCAAATATTTTAAGTTATTTTACTAGTTGATTCTTTTTATTTTTATGTCTGTATCTTCAAATGACTTTTTAATTTTTCCATTTACTTCCCACAATGGAAGTTAAAGGTAAAGCTTTAACTTTAACTAATGGAAGTTAAAGGTTTAGCTTTTTCTCACCCCTATACTACCAACACACAGTTACCCTTACCATCCTCTCATTCTCACAAAAAAGTTCCAGCATACTTTTATTTAGGTCATTATTCAATGTGTTAAAATACTGTGTCATGAATGTGTAAATGCTAATAAGAGTAAAGCCATGTAGTAATCTACAAATATGTTTTGCATTTCTGTACATTATTTTTACTCTTAGAACTAGTATTTGTTGAAGAAGTGTTGGTAGGTTGGTTTGTTGGTTGGTTGGTTTGCCTCTAAGCCTGGTTCGCTAGAAAACCAAGCCTAAGGTGAAACTTGTATGCCAGTATTTTACTGGGGGGTGAAAACCCAGAAACACAGGAATAAAGGAAAGGAGAGAGGGGCAGGAAAATAGTATAAGCAAATATGAGAGAATGAATTATTGAAACTGATCTCTGCTTGATATCAAGCACAGCTGATTGCTCCATCTTGCAGGACCATATTCAGAGTCTGTATTTCAGGAGAGTGTGGAGCCAGGGCAGGGAAACAACTTATCCACCAGTTCCTGTCTCCCATTAGTCTCCCCAGGGATGTTAAATTCCCAGCATTTCCAAGCCCCAGTCATACTGGCTTGCCCATGGTTTTACCCAGTTGAGTGTTGAAAGTCCTGCTTCCTGGGCACCCCTCTCAGATCTGGGCAAACCAGGACAGTTGGTCACCTGAAGGACATCTCATACCTAACAGCAATAGGTCAGACTGAGGAATCCAAGGTTGGAGAAGAGGTGCTGTCAGATTGGACCCACATAAGGAAACAGTTACCCAAAAACCACCAAAAGAATTGTAACCAAGATAACCTGAGGTGACACATAAGTGTTCTGATAAAGTTTACTCCTTAATTTTCTGTTCCTATCACTGATTTAACCAGAAACTCTGAAAATAATATCAAAAAACCCTCTCAAAACTTTTAGACACATCACATATTCTATGACATATTCTATCAATTTTATCTTTTTGAAAAAAATCTCCTGATGTTTCCTCAACTGCTCCAGTCTAGACTGTTTTTCTTCTACTCCTTGTGAAGTTATTATCCTGGGTATTCCCTCTATGTATATCTTCTGTTAGAATTCCTATGTCCAATAGCGTGTGTGTCTTTGTCTTTATTAGTTTACTTCTGTGTTTTGCTGGAGCATATGCTCCAGTAGCTTCCTTAGGGGGAAAATATTGATGGAATGTAAACATTCCAAAATCTTGCATGTCTGAAAATGTTTTTATCCTATCCGCACAATACTAGATATGGCTAGTTATAGATCTCTAGGTTTGAAATCACTTTTCTTTAGAATTTTGAAGTCCATGTCTTATAGTTACAGTGTTGTTGATGAAAAGTAAAATTCTGATTCCAGATCCTTTAGTCAGATGCGCTCTCTCTCTCAGTCTTTTCTCTCTCTCTCTCTCTCCCTCTCTCTCTCTCTCTCTCTCTCTCTCTCTCACACACACACACACACACACACACACACACACACACACAGTGTAAAATCTTCTCTCTGATTCCATGATTATGAAATTTTACATTCATGGGCCTTGGTACTAGGCATCAGGGCCACCATATGCAGCACACATATCAGCATTGCACAACTCCACTTATGTATATAGGGTGCCCCCTTAGGGTGATTCAATGCCCAACCTATACACCCACCTCAGCAGATGTGCTTTTACACTTTATAAGCCCTTTTCAATCAGTTAATTCATGCCTTTCAGTTCCAGCAAATATTTTGTATCATTTGTTTAATGTTTTCTTCTTTCTTTTCTTTGGTCTTTTTCTGGAATTTCTATTTATGAGGTATTACATCTCTTGTACTGTCTTACAGTATTATTTTCTCACTTAAATTCTCTTTGGTTTTTTGGTGGTGGCGGTGGTGGTTAGTTGGGAGTTGTTGTTGTTGTTGTTTTGTTATGTTTGTTTTCTCTGGGGGGTAAATTTCCTCAGTTCTTACAATCCTCTTGTGCTTTCTTGTGTCATATTTTAAATTGCTAAAAGCTATTTTTTTGTTTTCTTAAATTTTCTTCATGATAGCATTTTGTTCCTTTTTTTAAGGTTTTGATAGACTTATCTCTCTGAAAAGATGATGCAAAACTTTTCATATTTTCTTCTCCCTGCTGAGTATCGGTTTCTTTCTCAAAGTTTTTTGCTTTTAGCTATTTGATCTCTATCTCTTATGTTAAAGGTCTCCCTTAGGTTTCTAATCCTTAGTTACCAGCTCCTATTTAAGAATGGGTGATGGAAAATCCCAGTTTGAAACTCTGAATGTGCAGGTGGGGCTTTTTGCTGACTGTAATCAGCACTGCAAGTGATCTGGCTGGGCCATGTCATTGTCACTGGGGAGCCCCTGTGGTCAATGTTTAGGTCTTTCATCTTGGGGAAGTTTCCCTAGAGAAGACTCTTCCTTCCTTCTTCTTGGAAAGTAAATATCTGACAACAGTGATCTAGTTGTGGATAGAGTAAGGGGCTGGGATTCAGCCTCTAATACATATATGCTTACTTAATACCTCTCTTTTCAGTATGATACTACCACCCTTCATTATTCTTGGGGTCCCCCAATGTAGATCCCTTCTGTTTTACCTCCTGCAGAGAATAAACCTCTGCTGATTTACCTGGGTGGAGGAAGTTGTCTGAATGTTCAGAATAAGGAAGGGGAACTGGGGATATAACTCCTTCCTAAGCAGCTTTTAATCAATTTTTCTTATTTTAGAATATCATCCCACTGCATCTTCCAACTGCCAGGGGTAGTTGATCCCATTAATCCTTAGGCGCTTTTGGAATTCTTCAAGGTAAACTGGACTGGTTCTCACCTTTTGCAACACAGGTTCAATATACAGCTATCACCAGCTGGCTATGGCAGCTACCATTTTCCAAAATTATGTTGCTGCTGTGTCCACTCTCATCCTTTTGTACTTGTGGGTTCATTCCTTTTAAAACATTTCTTTACTATAACGTCACTGGGGTTTTGGAAGGTAGCTTAGTGAGAGTCATATGTTTTATTTATCAAGCAGCAACCTTGCATTCTATTCAGCTAGTATATATATATATATATATATATATATATATATATATTTTTTGCCACTTAGGGCCCTGAGAAGGAAAGCCAAAATATATTACAGATATCAGTTTATACGTGTTTCAGTGCAACAGAACTAAAGATGATATTTACAGAGTCCAACTGTCCACGTCCACACCTGAATCACCCACCTTGGAGGCATCATAAGCTCATGACTGATTCCTCAAGTTTGTGCCTCTAGAAACATAATTTTATTGGTGGCTCAGAATTGCTCAGTCCTTTGGCAACTAGCTCACACTAACAAAAAATTTCACAAAGGACTCCTGTATAAAAAAGGGTTATAATTTATTGACTTATAGTAAGAAATATACTATCAAGTGAATAAAATATTCAAGTTTTATGAATTACAATTCTGTGCTCAAAGTACAGAAGGTCAACTAGTATGTATTAAAATAATATGATTATTTTAAAAGAATGAAAGCTTAATTAATAATGGTATGTTGCTATATTAGTTTGATTTACTCTTACTATGTCAATTTGCAGATCAAATCATTGTCAAAATCCTTAGTTATAAATAATTCAACATAAAAATGTTTCATGACAATTAAGTCTTATTTCTGGGGGAAAAAAGAATATTGCATTAAGATGAGTCCAAACTAATGTATCCAACTTTTTAATATGCATCTTCATTGAATGTCCCACAGGCACTACAATCTTAACATGTTTAAACCTGTACTTGACATGTTTATATCTGGACTCAAGATCTTTCTGCCCAACTCTTCCTTCTGTGTTATCTCTCCCAAGGGTTTGAGACTCATCTTTGACTCTTCCTTCTTTCTATCATCCATATCTCATTGGTTTCTAAGGCATTTTGATTCTATGTTTGAGACCCATTCTTTCTTCTATATCTCGACAACCACTAAGTTAATGAAGAGCCTCATTTTACGTACAAAAAAGTTACCTCATTTGGTAACAAAAAAGCAGAGACTCACTCAAGCTAATTAAGGCAAGAGGGTTTATTGTACCGAGTAATTGGTGAATCACACAATAAGCTGGGATATAAAAGGACAGGTGTTGATTAATAGAAACCATTTAAGCATAAAATTAAACAATAAAAAATAATAATACATAAATACAAATTTAAACAACACTGGTTTATCTGGTAGACATCCTCTAGTGCCTTATTCATTAATCATGCATGGGAGATAAGCTTTCTAAATCCTATGTGTCCTTATATTTGTTTGATAACTTAGCTAGATATAAAATTCTAGTGTTGGTGTCATTTTCCCTCAGAACTCCTCCCAGTCTTTTAGCATCCCCTGATGTAAATGAAAAATTGGATGCTTATCTAATTTTTGCCTTTTTGTACCTATTTTTCCCATAGTGTAAACAGTTAGGTTTTTCTCATTCTCTTCAATGTTCTGAAATTTATTAGCCAAATATCTAGGTATGATATAAATCATTATTCATTCATCTTTACTCAGCACTTGATAAGGTCTTTCCATTTGAAGGTAAGTTCTCCCCCTTTGTTTTAGGAAATACCTTTTAGTAAATCTTTGATAATTTCCTCACCTTCATTCTGCCCTTTGGAAATCTTAATAGTCTGAATTTGTCCATCTTACAGTAATCCTCTTTCTTTCTTTCTTTTTAATATTTATCATCTTGCTTCCTTTCTGCTTTATATTCTGGATTATTGACTTCATCTTTCAAAACTTCTATTGAACTTTTTATTTGACAATCATTTTTAATACTGAAAAGCTCTTTCTTATTCTCTGAGTGTTACTTTTGACTGGCCAAACCATTTTTATCTCTCTCCTCTTACCCATTTTGGTAGCTTTCCAATTTGTTAATACCCCCTTTCCATATTTCTGAGATTTTTTTTTTTTCTTTTGGCCTCTAGATTGTAAAGACATGACTAGCTTCTGCCAAGACTTGAAAGGCAGAAGAGAAGCTTTTGAGACCACCCAGCCCAACTAGCAATCACAGTTAAAAAGTCCTTTGGTTTTTCTGTAGCAATAATAGCGGAAGTACTGATATCTAATCCTTAACTTCTAGAGTGAGTGGGAGGGATTTCCAAAGGAAAAATCTCATGGAGTGAACAGTTTTCCTGAGTGCCTCACTTTAGAGTGGGATCATACCTTGATTCTGTGGCCTTTCTAAATATTCTGTAAGCTAACTTATACACTATAATAAATTTCTTTATACTTAGAATCAGCCAGAGTGATTCTGTTGTCAAACCCAATGCTGGCAGATAACAAGGAGTAAACTGTTCCATGTTCATACCTTCACTTATCCCCCTTTTCACCAGTCAGTACTTTCCATCCATATATATCCTGGTAGTTTGTTGAAATTTGCCAGTTCATTTTCTATTACTGTGTTTAAAATGACCACAAACTTAGTGGCTTAAAGCACCACCCATTTATTAGTTTACAGGTCTATAGGTCAGAAGTTGAGGCAGGCCTGACTACGTTCTCTGCTCAGGATATTACAAGGCCAAAATCAAGGTATCAGCTAGGCTGTAGTCTTATCTGGAAGCTCTGGGGAAGAATCTGATTTCAACCTCATTAAGCTTGCTGGCAAAACCCAGTTCTTTGTTGCTATAAGTCTAAGGTCACCATTTCCTTTCTGGCCGTTAGTCAGAGGTTGCTGTTTTCTTCCAGAGCCCCCACCACCACCACCACCATCACCACTGCTTTATCACATGGCCCCCTCCATCTTCAAGGCCAACAAGAGAATCATGTTTTAATCCTGGCCTCTCCTTCTGCCACCAGACAAAGAAAATTCTGCTTTTAAAGGATTTGTGAGATTAGATTAGGATGACCCAAATTATCTCCTTTTTATTAACCCAGTCAACTGATTAGTAACCTTAATTACATGTGCAAAATCTCTTTTGCCATATAACATGACATATTCACAAGAGAGGGAATTATGCAAGGACAAAGGTCATTGGGGTCATTCTTAAAACTCTGCCTATCTCAGCCCTCTCTAGTTCACTTTAATATCAGAGGTTGAAACCTTTTTTATTTTTTTTATTATTTTCATAAGCTCTTCAGATTGAAAAGGATCTGACATTAACTACTCAGTTTTGCATCTTAATAGTATCAATCACACTCATAGTTGGTTACAAATTTATATTAGACTTGGATGTGCAAAATATTGAAGTATGTTCTCTCTATAAATGATCCAATCACTTGCTAGCCACTACTCCCCTAATGGCGGGGGGAAGCATAACTTCATAAACTCATTTAGTCTGATTTAATAAAGTCTTTTTAGATAAATGGTATATATTGCCAAA
Source organism: Aethalodelphis obliquidens (assembly GCF_003676395.1). Lineage (NCBI taxonomy): Eukaryota > Metazoa > Chordata > Mammalia > Artiodactyla > Delphinidae > Aethalodelphis > Aethalodelphis obliquidens. The sequence continues at coordinate 46,617,138 of NW_020837946.1, forward strand.
GAAAAATTGCACTGGCAGAGTAAACAGGCAAAGAAGTCTATTCAAGACATTACAGCAGGGGAGAGAGATTGAGCTCAACTATACCGGAACAAAAGGTGGGAGTTTTGAATCCTTTGGTGAGCTAGTTGGAAAGTACTGGAGGACCTTAAGGATAAGATTGGTCACTGCGATTAGACCATTTATGTTTGCTATTTGGTGATTATCAAAGTTAGGCTCCATGCTGCCACAAAAACTGGGAGATAGGAGCAATATCTTTCTTGATTCTATTTCAAAGGGATGGCTAGCATGTTCTTGAGAAAGATATTACTAGGTTGTAAAACTGGCAAGATTCTGTGAGAAAATCTGCATCTCAAAGGGGCAGTGAAAGAATTTACAAATGAAAGTTTTCTAAAGTAAATGCTCTAAGAAAAGGGAGGTCAGGGACTTAAAGTCCAGAAGAAATCTGTCTGAAGTTTAGTCAAGGTGAGAGGAATGTTAAGGCTACTTTGGTCACTATTAAGGATAAAATGTTTAGCATTTCAGTTTTCTACCCATCACCTATTTCTCTCCACAAATGTATATGAGTGTTTGAGGAAAGTGAAGCTTATGTAACCTTGTGTCTGGTGATGAAAGATGGAGACCTTGAATCCATACAATGTCCCCTGGATTCTTGCTGGTCACTTCTGCAGTGTGGCCACTGTTGATCACCTGTTGGTAATCACTGAGTTGTTCTGGACCTATTGGATTTTTTTTTTTTTTAATGGAAGGTATCATGTTGGTTCCTCCCACTAGAGTCCTTGGTTCTATTTGCTTCCAGTCTTGAAGTCATTGAGTTCTGCACCCTATTTGTATCCACTAGTATTCTGCCCTTCTTTTGTGACCATTCTCTAGGGGTAAACACAAATTCCTATATTCATTATATATCTTTACCCCTTGAGAACCAGGGCATTACCTCCAGTTCATTTACCTGTCCTCCACTGGCACCTCTGCATATTGCTTATCGTGTTTTAGGGCACTAAACTAGAAACTCAAGTTTCCTATTAGCCTGTACCTCCCTAACACTATTTCAGAAGTAAGCATACTACTACTACTACTACACACACACACACACACACACACACACACACACACCCTAGATGTTCTCAGTCTTCCCAAACCCAGCTCATTGTTTCAATCCATCCCTCCACCTACTCCCACTCTTACCGCAACACACACATACCCACCCATGTTGAGAGTGGCAGCTGACTTTTTCCACTGACTTCTGTTATTCTTCCCAACCCCTCAGGGCATTCTCTTTCATACAATTGCCAGGCCTAATACTCTAAGCCCAGTATTTTATATCTTAATCTGTAGCTATAATAATTTTTAATTCCTGTCTTTTATAACCAAATTGTATTGCTAAAGGGCCTAAAACTTAGTTCATGTAATTCAAAGCTTATCAATGACTTTCTAGCACTAACCACTTCCCTCTTTCCTAGGGCATTATGCTTCAAAATGGAACTTGGAGGGGAACAATTCCCTTAAATATTTGCAAAATATTACCCCTCTCACACACTCTTAAGAGACGAAGCAAACATATGGGATAGTCACCTGGCTATAAAAATGTTTTTAAAGTCTTAACAGAGATACAAAAACAAATGTCTTATAGCTAAAGTTCTGTCTAGCAACCTGTGCTTTCTCTTTTTAATTTCCATAAAAGTATGAATACTGTTACTTTTATCATTCCCCAAAATAGAATTTATGAACCTATATTCAGTTGACATAATGACAATTGTGTCTTAAAGATGCGATCTTTTGAGAATGCTGTTTATCAGTTACACGTGTATCAAGTATTATTACCTAATTATAATAAGTAAAACAATTTACTTATTTACAAAAATAATTTGAACAATTATTTGCTATTGTTTGTTTCTTAAAGTTCCCTTCAAGGTAATTCTTAAATAACTATATACATAATATATGTAATATATATGGAGATATATTATGTATGTATGTGTGTATATGGAGAGAGAGGGAAATGGTGGTTGAATAAAGTGGCTTCACTCTGAAACCTTACTCACCTTCTCATTTAGAAAGTGTAGATTGTCATTTATTTGGAGGTTTTTAAATTATAAGTATTAATAAATAAACTAAATTCAATTTATAAGTTCTTTTGGTTTCAATATGAAGTTTTTTCTTAATGCATAAAGTTTAACATCTAGCACCATTAAATTGATGGTAAAGTGGCAGTATGGTAGTACGTACATTAGTTGTTATTAGTAAAAATAGGAGAGTAGAGATAAAATTTAGTTAAGTTAAAACCTTAGACCTAGGATTAGATGCTGTTTATCCAGATGTCTCACATGTGAAAGCTGCCATTTCCATCATCTTCTTTCATACTGGGGCCTTTGGCCATTTTCTCCTTCCTGCGCTTGACATAATCTAGTTGTGAGTTCCTCCCATGATAAAATGGGACAAATATCCCCCAGCTTTATATTTTCGCCACCAACTGGCTATTTCCTGATTTCAATTTCTGAAAGAGATATTCCAGTAATATGGCTTCTTTACTTGACTCATACTGTATTACAGCTCTCCCCCTAGAACGTAGTAACAAAGCTCATAGACAATTTGAACTATTGAGTCAACATTGCATAGCTTATTCCTTAAATTGGGATTTGTAAATTTAGAGGGCATAGAGGCAATGGATTCCGCACCCCACCCCAAACACCCATCCCTACACAAACATGCAACTTAAAGATGCTCCCCTCGTTTAAAGACCATCCCCCCACCAACACACACATCCCTACTTAAGAGTCTAACTTCCCAGGTTAAAATCCTGTCTTCCACATCATTGATCTTCCCCCAGCGCTTCATTCAGATTATGCACCTAGTACGCAATCGGAAAATGTTTTTGGAACACTGTTGAATGTCAACAGTCACTCTGGGCTTTCGGATGAAAATGATGAATCATCACAGGATCATTTCAGCATCCAGAGCCCAAACTGTAACCGGGGGGTTGTGCGACTATCCTAACACAGAATTCACAAGCCCCCGCCTGCGAGGAACCAGCAGAAGGAACGCGAGAGATTTGACAGCGATGACTTTGGCCACCAGCTTTTAAATCAGCCCGTTGAGTATTAGAAACACTCTACAGTCAGAATTGTCGCTTCAGGAAGGAGTGGAGGCGGGAGTGAGCTGCGGAAACAAACCTCCGCGCAAGGCACTCTGGGACACTGCGACTCAACCGCCGTCTCCAAGGCAACCGGCGGGCACGCGGTTGTCATGGAGACCGGCGGGCGACTCAGAAAGCGGAGGGGCTGCCTTCGCCCCTACCCAGACAAGATGCTTCGCGGAGGCTGTAAGGCCTCTGAAAGGCGAAGACACTTTAGCGACCGCCTCAACTGGCAACAAGACCAGGCGCTGAGCAGCAGCATCTACCTCCTACGAGAGATGGGCCCCACCTCCTTTCTACTGAGAGAGGAAGAGCCGGAAAACAGGGATTTCCGAGTAACTACCCCCCCCCAACCCGCCTCGGCTCCCTGCCAGGCCGACCCGCGCGGTACCCCCAGGCCCACCTTGTATGTAGCCACTTGCTGCCGAACCCCACCCGCGAGTGTTCCAGACTCTAAATATGTGCACATTGCAGATTGAAACAGTATTTGTTAGAAAAGTTCCATTATTGGAGGTTAGGACTCCAAATTGCATCCAACTCTCCTAATATTATGGCCTTTGATCTCTGGACTTAAAAACGGGAGACATTTTATCTGAATATATGGTTTGCATTTACGTGCGTTCTCAGATCCGTTAGCAGTCACTAACCCTGTAACTCAAACGAAATGAAAATCGTACAATCTGTTTACAAGCCGTATATATTTGCTAAATAAATAAAATCAGGTTTTCTTTACTTTTTAGTCAGTCTGAAGCTATAACAAGACCCTTTTAAAGTATGGCTTAAATGGTGATTCCTTGGAAATGTCTTAATGAATAAAAATTCTTTTTAATTTTGCTGAAAGACCACAGATATTTCATATTCGCATATCCTACTCTCACCACTCAAAAGTCAGCCACCACTCTACCTCCCTGGAGTTGACTTGAAAATTTTTAATTTAGTGTCATGCTGCTTATGTCAGACGTCCTTTTTTCACTTTATAACCCTTAGGGCATTTAATAAATAGTTTAAGCCAGTATAGACTTGGTGAATAAAATTCGTTTTCTTGAATAAAATTAAATAAAGTAAACTCACCAATTGAAACGCACAAAACAAAAACCCCAGAAGAACTACTTTACAAAAGGTCTTTAGCTCTATTGCAAAGTAGAATTTCCTTTCAGTTAAAAATTTACAGATCTTTTTTCAAGTTTTTAAAATTAGATTTCTTTTCACTTGCCTGAATGTAGGTCTCTTAAAAACAGTCTTAGCTGACAATGCAATTTGTTGAACAAGGCAAAGAATAAGGAAGTGAAAAATTAGACTTGTGTCAAGAATTAAGATGTTCCAGTAGACTATGTTCAACCTTTTGGAGTCACCTAAACTATCTCTTGAAATCTCTTTTAATCCAATTATCTATTAATTTTACTCTATAACTCTAAAAACTGACTGGAACTTTTTTTTAAGTATGCATTTTTCCATTTTTCTTTTGAAGGTTTCTCTAGGAAATCCTCATGTTTGTAATTGTTCCATATTTCTGAAAGGAGGGGAACTTTGTAAGCATATATGCTGGTAAGTGACATTATAATGAAGATCTTCCACAAAGGAACATCTTGGTATATTACATGTTTTGCCTTTTTCATGGCTTGAGTACTGCAAGATTAAAGAAATTTGGTGTTGGGAGAACTTAAAGGTAAAATGGTTGTAGCTTGTCAATATCGTTTTGGATATTTTATTTCATCCCCAAAATTAAGTGAGGTTTAAAAATTAAGTGAGGTTTAAAAATTAAAGTGAGGTAAGCATACTACCACCTCTATATGTTTGGAATGTTATTGTTTTTAATAAGAAAAAAATCAATGTTTAGATTTTCATTATGTACAAAGGTGAAATGTAACAATAAAACAAAAAATCTCCCCTGTTCACATCACTGATGATAATTGCATGGTTCATTATGATATTTTTAAATTTTACTATTTTCCTTTTTAATAAGCATTTGACTCTGAATCTTTTAACATTAAAATAGGACTCTGCTGAAGATTACTTCTGTCAAATCTAAAATTTTTCCTCTAGAGTCAGATCCTGTTTGTAGGTGATCCCAGAAATGAAAAACAAAAAAATTCCTTCCATGTAATTTAAACCCACATCAACTCATTTGTTTACCTACTATACTTATACCAACAAATCACTAATTATATTATTATAGAAAGTTTGTAATTAATATTTTAAGAGAAAAAAATCAAACAAGAAATTAAGAAAAGTGTGTATCATATTTCTAATGCTTTTCTTTATAGGTTAGAAAACAGTATATATACATATAGCTGTTATTTTTAATGCTTTTATTTACCAAGTTTTTTGTTGTCTTGATCAGTTTTTATTGAGCATCTACTAACACAAGTTATTTGCTCTAGTTAGCATAAAAATATAAAATATGGTCCCTTCAAAATTTGCAATTTGGTTTTATTATTATACATAAAATAGGTTTTTTCCATTTTTATTTTATGCCAGCTTCCTCAGAGCAAGGGCATTCTGTTCTGATGTTTATGTAATGTAACTTATTTTTTACAGTATATTTACCATAAACTTAATGGAAATATAATCCAAGTATTTAACATACTAAAGTATATTTAATATATTTAAGTAAGAATTTAATATATATTTCCCACTTTTTAAAAAAAAGTCATATTCCATTTTAATTGGTGATATTTGAAAGTATTTTTCTGTCATACGTTAAAGTGGTATGTATAGGAAAACAGTCATTTGTTAATCTATCCAGAAAATTCTTCCATGTTCAGGAGTAAGAAACTTCCAGGGAAGTTTAAAAAGAGTGCTGTGAATACTTAGATTCCCTCACTAAACTCTCTTTGTGAGCTACTCTATGTCATAAAGAAATACATGGACTCTCTCCGACAAATCTCTTTACTGCAAATGTCTTTGGTTTCCATGTATCATACTTTTTACACATATGCTTATTTTAAAACAAAAATTTAACGACTCTTGTAACAGAAAACTGATGAGAATTTTAAGATTATCCCTAATACTTTCAGCAATATAAATTCTGTAATGCCATTCCTATTCTAAAATTAATAATACCTTTTGAGGTTATGTCAGAAATAAATGTTTTATTTTGTTTTTCTACTTCTGAATATTAGGGTCTTGTTGAAAAAATTCAGGCTTCCAAGGAATCATGAATGTAAGTTGCATTTGTGTGTTTTTACTAATTTGAAGCTAACGAATTTAATAATTGTTTATTTAGACATATTCTAAATTTAGACAGTTATTGTCCAGACAGTCTGAAAACTGTAACACAGTTTGTTACATTTAAGACAGTTGGAACATTTTTCTTCCTATTTACCAAAAAAATGTAACTTTATATGCCATTTCACATTAAAAAGCACTTAATAAAAAATGAGGTGAAATAATGGCCAGGTTTTCAGTAGAAAAACTTTCCCTCATGAATTCTAAGCAAGAATTTACAGTAGTTTCTGTATCTAAATTTATTTTAATTATGAGAAAAATGACAAATGTAATTTTTCAGGTCCCAGAAATAGTTGACGTGATATATAATTTCATTTAAAAATGTTTACTGACAAGTTTTTATGCAAAAAAATATATGTATTTTACAGTTAAATAGTTTTTATGTCAGTACCTACATTGAGTTTAAAGTCAGGCATATGACATTTTTTATAATTTTCAATTTGAAATTTAATTTAAAATTAAATTCTAGAGTCCTCAAAAATAAAAGAGAAAGAAAATTCTATCACAGGTTATTTCGATTTATACATTTTATAATAAAGATGCTATCATTATGGAAATGTTTCCTGCAAAGATTTATTTAACCTATACTAGATTCATCTAAGAACTGCAAAGGCATTTAACATTTATTAATAAATGTTTATAATATTCATAAAGAATTAAAGTGATAATCAGTTTTCAATTTTTTTTCAATTCAATTCAGGTTATTGATTCTGTTTAGGCAACTATTATATAAGTACAAGCACAGTTGACATTTAAAAGTCCTACTAGATAATAAATTAATATTAGTGTTTCATAGGGATTTTTCTTTTGTATTCTTCTCTCTACCCATTTTCTTAGAAACGTCTCATATTTTCTGTCTCCACCTGTTACCTCTGTAACAGTGATTTCCACATCTTATCAGCAGACCAGTATTTCCAGCTGCCTTCTGAGCACCACAATTTTGGAGGTCCCGCAGGAATTTGGAAAAGTAAATTCCCCCCGATATGTGCTCTCCTGTTGTATTCCCTATCTCACATATTGGCTTTCCTTTTTCTTTAGTCTCCAAAGCTAGAAACCTTGGCATTCTCCTTGTTTTTCCTTTCTCATCCTCTTCTCTCATAAACAAATCCTGTTTATGTTACATCCTACCTACTTCTCAACAGTGATTTTTCTTCCCCATCCTCATTCTTACCTTTGTTCAACCTTCATCAGCCCTTAGTACTGTTCTTTGTAGCCTCCGTTTCCAGCATCTGCACTTTGTTGCTTTCTCCTTCACATTGTAGACAAAAGGTTCTTTCTGAAATGTCACCTACTCTGTACTTCATCCTCTCTCCCAATCCCTTCATACACAATAATTAGGTTGGATGAGTTCATGGATATTGTTTTCTTCTCTATTTCTCCATTGTATACACCTGAAGTTAAATGGTCATATCCTCTTCAAAGTCTTAGTTATTATCTACACTATTTTCCATATCATTTTCACAAGCTTCTATACTAGGGCTACCCAACAGAAATATAATGTGAACCACATATGTAATTTTCTGCTAACAAACTATAGAAAGTAAAAATAAACAGGAAAATTAGTTTTAATAACATATTTTAATTTAACCCAATACAGCAAAATATCATGTCAGCATGTAATCAATATAAAAATTATGATATTTTAATGTTTTTTCATACTGCCTTCAAAATCTAGTGTGTATTTTACATTTACAACGCATCTCACCTCAGACACTATATTTTCATTGGAAATGCTTGATCTGCATTTAGACATCATAAAATATTCAGTTGAAAAATAAATTCATATAATACCCAAATTGTTATAAACATAAATTTTCCAGAAACTATAGATTATCAGTTTTCCATTTAAATTTAAATAAGACAAAATTTAAAATTCAATTTTCAGTCACACTATCCACATTTCAGGTGCTCAGTAGCCACATATGGCTGATGGTTACCATATTGAACAGTGCAGCTCTACCCAATTACATTCAACAAATATTTATTGTACTGCATATTAATCAGGAATTCTACTAGGTGATTTTTTTAATAAATTGAATCATATGAATTGCCAATATTTTTTCATCTACAAAAATAGCAATTTCATATGGATCAATCTAATACTTTATATCATATTATCCTTTGTGCTCTTGAAGGCAGAAACCACATCTTATTCTTATTATAAATATCCCTATTTTATTAGGAAATTTAGTAGGAAATTTTTTGTTTAAATATGATCCTATATATTAATTTTGAAAAATTATATTTCCTACTAAAATAAAATATTTTTATACCTCATATTTAAAAGACGTTTTAGCTACTCAACATTGAGAAAATCCTTTGTGCACAAATATTCAAAGAAAGTATAAGTCTCAATAATGTTGAAATTTATCATTTAAATGAAAGTTTGAAAATTAAAGTAATTCAAAGAAAGCTATAAACAATTATTCAATAATATTATGTAAAGTGTGTACATAAGTGTGGAGAAGAAGGTATTGAAGCAGAAGCATTTTGAATATCATTCATAGATTCTTTTCTAAAACAAATCTGGAAACAATTATTTGTGCCCTAGTGTTGCATACAAGAAACCTGAGACTCTCTTTTATTTTTGAAGACCTGTAAAGATGATTACATAGGAATTTTTTATAAAGATATCAGTTTTTGAACACTGAATATTATTTTCCATCACCCAACAAATGCTTCCCAGTAAAACCTAGCTTTATTACCTAATGTTTTTTCCTAAATACAATGTCTAGTAAATGCCATCTTGTCCTTTTCTCAATTAAATATTTATGGATAAAATAAAAACTGCATTTTAGGAAAATTTTTTAAATCCCCACCACAAAGATATAATAAACTTTTTATTTTCTATTTTCTTTTTTGACCTTGTATTTATGTATACCTAATAGTCTGTAGGAATTCTGTGTTCTGCTTTTGTCACACACTGTTACTTTATTTCAGTGCTATGTAGTCTCTCTCATTCAAGTCATCAGTGAATGTTAAATAAACTATGATATACCATGTTAGTGTATGGTATATCATAATTTATTTAACATTCTTCCATTTGAGGCATTTAATTTACTTCTGACTACCTGTTATATTCTTTGTAAATGAAACTTTTTCTCCTCTCAATTATTTCTGTAGCCTGAAGTCTCATTAACTGGATCTTGCAGTAAAACTATTATTTTTTTACTGAGATATAATTGACATATAACATTATATTAGTTTTGGGTGTACAACATAATGATTCAGTGTAAGTATATATTGCAAAATGATCAACACAATTAATCCAGTTAACATCCACTACCACACATAGTTACAATTTTTTTTTCTTGAGATGAGAATTTTTAAGATTTATTCTTTTAGCAACCTTCAAATATGCAGCAGAGTACTATTAACTATAGTCACCATACTGTACATTATGTCCCCATGACTTACTTATTTTATAAGTGGAAGTCTGTACCTTTTGACCACCTTCAGCCATTTCTCCTACCTCCTAGCCGTCCCCTGGCCCAACATCTGGCAACCATCAATCTGTTCTCTGTATCTGTGAGTTCGAGTTTTTTTTCCTTTTTTTAAGTATTAATATTTTTATGTCTGTCACCCATAGGTATTGCTTTATAGCAATACTTTTGCTGATTTATGACTTCAGCAGTATATCAATTTTCTGCTAGCTTTGCTTTTTGGATTCATGTTTTAGGCATATTTAACCATATTACTTAAGCATAAAATGGAAGACATTAACAGCATATTTAAGTCTCCAAAGAAAATAAAGATACATGGAAATATTTTGAAAAGCTAATAATATTTCTATAATATTAGAAAAAAAGACTAAGTCACACAAAGTGGGAAAAAATAACAGATACAAAGTTCATAGTAATCTATTCATTCCTAGTAAATTAAGTAAGAAAATAGTTTTCATTCTTCCATACATCTAACATACCCTTAGAATCTAAAATGCCCTGAAATAACTTTTTCAAATAAAAAGAGAAAATAACATAAGACAAACAAGATGTAACATTCTATTTATTTATTACCTTTTATTTAGATTTATTCTGTGTCTGCACCTCATTTTGATTTTAACTCACTTTTCTTTTGATATTAATGAAATTGAACATCTGTTGACTTTAATATTTGTACTACATGTGTAAATTAAACTTTGGCTATTTATTTATTGGGATAAAACTACACACTCTTCCTAAATATAGGGATTACCCCTCTTTGCAAATGTTTTTCTAATGTCATAATTCTTTTTTATATGGTTTCATTAAATTTTTTTATATATATGTATATGGATTTTTGTGTGTTGCTAAATCTGACCATTTTTACTTTTTATATGTATTGTTTTGATACTTTGAAAGTTGTCTATCTTCCATAGTATTTTAGAGATTTTCTTTTTCTGCTAGCTTTTCTATTTTATTTTTATTCTTCTTTATAGCATCCATGTGTAGTTGTATTGATATAAATTAGAGGTTGGTATTTGGTTTGAAGTAATTAAATTTTCTCCATATTTCTACCTAGTTATCTCAATAACAGCTATTAAATAGTGCTTTTCATCCTTGTTTCATAATTTTTATAGTGAGTTTTGTTTTTTTATGATACATTATGATATCTGATAAGGTTAGCTGTCTTGCTCTCCTTTATGAAAGAATATTCTTTTATAGTCTCATACATTAATTTTTCCAAATTAATTTCAGAAGAGTTTGTTTCTCCCTTTTATTCTCCAATTCATGTTATACCACAAAGAACAGTTTGTAGCCAACTCCTCTTATGAAATTTTATGTTTCAGTATTTCTGCTGCTCTAGAGAATCTTTATCCCCCAAAGCACAATCTTTTGTTCTTCATTTTCCTCCTCATTTTTTTAGGGAGCAGATTTTGCTGTGTCTCTGTGACAAATAGCCCTCATCCTCCAAAGTAATGGTTAATTAAAGTATGATATCCTCCCACATTCCACCTGCCATGCCACCTCAGACAAGGAACAGAGATTTCTGTATTGAAATGTAACTGTGATGTTTTCAGTATTGTTAATGTTTAATTGGTAATCTTTTTAGGAAAAATGGAGCTTTTCATTATCTTACAAATGATTTTTTAATCTCTATGTATTAAAGAATATATAAAATGAATAGAACTTAAGGGGACCAATAACAACTGGCATTTAAATTATGTTAAGAAGAGGGAAAGAGGAGGGGCATGGGAATGGGCCAGAGAAAAAGGGAATCTAAGATGCCTGGATCAAAACTATATGCACTTAGTACACCATTTCTTAGAAGGACAGCAGGATGGAGAAAATTCAGAATTCAAAGACTGTGTATCCCAAATGTATAGGCAATATAGTTCCTAACAGATTGTCCTGAGGAATACTGACCAAATCTATGAAGAATGTGGCTACCGAGACACTTGTAGAGACGTAAAACTAAGGAAAATAGGCGCAACTGTGTCTTGCTCTCTCATTATCTATTTACTAATTTATTCATCTAACAAATGTTAATTACACTAACCACTCGAATCTCTCTTCTCCTTTCTGTATTTATGCCCATTTCTTTTAATACTCCTGTATGATGATAAATATTTGTTTATGAACAAGAGAACAGATCAAAATGTAAGAGATGATTATAGCACCAATCCAAGGAGGAACACTGTCTTATAATTAATCTGAAACCTTTATAATGCACTGGTTACACTGACTCTTTTCAGTAACAGGAAAACAAGAGATAACTTCTATTCTTTTTATAAATGACTCTTTTCTGACCTTTTGGCTCTGAAAGGAATACGATAAGTGGTAAATGTCAGTGTAATAATTCAACCAAACTTTCTGATATTTGGGAAAAAAATGCTAATTTTCTGCCTAAGTTGTTTCTTTGTCTCCAATTTGCCACTGAATTTTAATACTTTGGAATTTATCGTTAGCTGCTTTGCAATTAGGTCTTGTGGAAAGAGAAATCAGCGACTTGCTTCGAGGGATACATCGAGTTCAAACTCCCCAACAAGGAAGGAACAATGAAAATGCACAGATTGAAGAAGATGGTTACATTAAACAGAAGGAAATTAGTTCAGATGATATATGCTCTATTTGTCAAGAAGTACTTTTAGAGAAAAAGGTTCCTGTCACCTTTTGCAGGTGACATGATTTTTCTTTGGATTCTAGAAACTTAGGAAAAAATTCTAATTTAATATATTTGTAATATGTTATGAAACATGTTGATAGAAAAATAATACATATTTAAACAATTATACTTAATTGGCCACCTTTTATTTCCTAACATGTTGTGAGAGGTCCTGTTCTAACTCTAAATATTTCTGGGCTACATTTTAAAGGGTGAAAGTTAAAAAATAACTCCACTTTATTTACTTTTTCACTTTAAGTTATTAAAGTAGATAATTTTCATGTTTCTGTTTTATACACATGAATAAATGCCACGGCTTAGAGTAGTTACAAACAGTTTTTCTGAAAGTGAAGATTATTTTACTTTAAAATGATAAAAATTCTCTTCAGCTTTTCTAAATTTTATCTTTAAAACTAAATAATTCAAAATATCACTTATACATAAATGTTTATTGAGAGTATTGTACTTAACTGTGCTTCAAAGGCACTGTAAATTTGGACTTGGAAAATTTGGGCAACCATTTGGTATTGAACTTTTCAGTTCTTTTTTTTTCCTGATTATTTACCAAAATTTTCATCCACATTGTATTTTTTTCACATAGCTGCTTCTTTTGCATATTTTAAAGTTACTATTTCCCCAAATATTATTTCTCTCAGCAGATATTTATTGGATACAACCACATTCATATTGTGTGATTTCTGGAAAAATAAGGTGATACCCCTGCTCTCAGTGATGCTTTTTATTTAAAAATAATAATTATTGTTATACTTTTCCTTTTTGTTAAGACTATATGCATTCTCACTTTAAAAATGAAAAATATTATAATGATGCAAAATCTTTTACCACCATTTCATTGAAATGGGAAAGATTTTGTTTGGAATTCTGATGTACTAAATTAAATATGATAGATTAGATTAGATAGATAAAATAGTGTTTATGTGTGTAATCAAGCTATATCTGGATAATCGTTCAGAATCTATTTTTATAGGAAATAAAGATGGTAGCACAGAAAACATTTTATATATACATATATATATGTATAACTTTGCTGTATACAAATAGTAAACTTGGATTTTATTTCTAACAGGTTTGGCTGTGGCAATAGTGTTCATATAAAATGCATGAAGATCTTAGCTAATTATCAGGATAAGATATCACACACTTCCATGTTGAAATGTCCCTTGTGTAGGAAAGACTTTGCACCATTAAAACTTATTTTAGAGGAATTCAAAAACTCTAGCAAACTTGTGGCTACAGCTGAGAAAGAGCGACTAGACAAACACCTTGGAATTCCCTGTAATAACTGTCGACAGTTTCCAGTTGAGGGGAAGTGTTATAAGTAAGTATCAATCAGTAATATTATAAATTTGTAGTCTAACTTTTTTTTTAATTTTAGGAAACTTTGAACATTAGAGTACTAGTCATTTAGCCTTCTTCTTTTCCTCCTTTATATAGTGTGTTAGCCTTAAAGATGGCTACGTATTTAGGATTTTCAGACTAGTGATCTGTGTCAGCCCAGTACCTTAAGAATTTCAGTAGTTTTATTTTCTTTACTCACACAGAGTATTGGCTTTGCATTCCAGTCTAGATTGAGAGTCTGAAGTAGCATCCTTTCTTGGAAGCTCTGAACACAGGCTTGGTAGTTTGGCCTAAATGAGTTTCCAAGCTCAGAGCCCTGCTAGATAGACCTCTCACCCCCTGTAACTTTCTTTGAACCACCAATGAGGTCATTGCCAAAAACTCCTAGGACTGAGCCAGAGGGATATTGACTAGATCAACTGAACTTGAGTTCCCCAACTCCAAACTGCAATGATGCGTGTTTTGTTTTCTTTCACATCTTATACCTTAACAACAACAAGATACTTATTAGAGAAAGAAATTTTCATTACTTTTTGTGTATTTCTCAAACTTTCCCACAATTCCACAATAAAACATCAATTAATTGCTATGCTTGGGATATTGTGCTTTCTTAATTGAAATCTTAACTGTATGTTAAGAAGAAAATATTTTGCTTCAGTCTTTGTTAAAATTTTTTCTAAAATGCATCAGTTTACTTTTCAGTCTTCCTGGAATTACATTATGATGAGTCTAATTAATATTTTTAAAACCCTCTCATAAAACCATAAAACTGTTTTTAATCACCCCCAAAGGTGAATGATACCTTTCTCCTTTAAACTGTTTTAGTCCTTTGTTTTCTCAATGTGTCACATAGAAGTAAATCAACTAGAGCACCATTAGCAAAAGTCTTTATTGAAAACAGCAAGCCTGAGAAAGCTCACTTGAGGAAGAAGGGCAGAATTTTTTTAAAGTTTAGTAGGAGGTGTTCAGCTAGTTTCAGGAATGTTGGTTAAAGAGAGTTCTAGAAAAAGGAAAGACTTGATATTTGGCATTAGCAGCCATTTTGGGGGCAATCTGAATTTTTTCAAAAGGGGTGGGTAAGAACAATAAGGGGCTAAGGTAATGTGTGGAAAGGTGGGTTGGGAGGAACAGCTGGGGGTGACAAGGACAGGTGAAAGCCACGGTGTAAAATTTTCAGTTTTTATAGTGATGTATTCCTCAAATTGTTAATGCGTGGGTGGCTTTGGTAAATTATCTCAAATCTTGCTTTTAAGTATTTTGTTAATGACAGTGCTCTCCTCTGTCCCTCTGACTGCTTTCTGTCCCCAAGGGTGATTCTTCCTACTACCCCTCAATACAGGCATTCTCCACTGTTCTGCTTCCTGCCTGCTGCTCTGCACTCTCCTTTCAGAATAACTTCTCTATGCATTTGGCTCACAATTATTCACATCCATATCTCCTGCCACTCCCTCAAATGCTAGCATTTCAGCCGTTAGCCTGAAAAAACTATTTCTGGTAGTTTTAGTAATGGTTTGAGTAGGAGATAAGGTAAACTAGAAAGCTTTTCAGTTCCTCTTCATTAAAGTTTCATAATATAGCTACTTACCTTTTAAGAAGTTAATTCCAAAACTATCATATATATATATTAAAATATAGAGATACTTAACTTTTTGAAGCCCAGCACAATTTGATGTATTGAATAAACTGCACCATTGCTTTGATTGGTTGATGTTAATTATTAAGAATCTTCCCTGTTTGTATAAACAATAATAATGAATAAATTAATACTTGCTGCTTCTAAGATGTCTGAAGGATATATTTTCCCAGAGTTCTCTTAGAAATAGTCTTCTAATTCTTTGATAACTTGAATAAGAAAATAACTTTATTTGCTTGAAATGTTATTTTTGGTGAATATTGCTGAAAGTAAATTAAAATTCTCTGCTTGTGGCAAAATTTTTATAAGTGATACATGTTTAGATTGAGCTTTGTGGAAAATTAAGTTTTTTAGTATATCAATGATTTTTATTGCAAACTTTTTATACATATACCTTTTTCTATTTTGTGAGGACAGAGAAGGAATATAGTGCAATTCCTGTTTTCAAGAGGTATTCTGCTAAGTATAACTCTAGCATTCATGAAATAATAGGAAAACACTGGGTAATCAAATGATAGAATGTCCAATAGGCTGTACATCCTAAAGGAACTTAGAAAAAGAGACAAATGAAAGATAAAGCATTCCAGGAAGACATCATGGTAGGGATATGTGGTAGGCAAAATAATACCCTCCCAAATATATCCACATCCCCATGCCCAGAACCTGTATTTTAGGTTACATGTTGTAGGGGGATTAAGGTTGCATATGAAATTCAGGTTGCTAATCACCTGACCTTGAAATAAGGAGGTTATCTTGGATTGCCTGGGCTCAGTGTATAATCACAAGAGTTCTTAAAAGTGGGAGAGGGCAGCAAAGAAGAGAGTCAAAGGGATATGTGAATATGGAAGAAAGGCACAGAGAGATGCTGCATTGCTTGCTTTGAAGATGGAGGAAAGTGCCACAAGCTAAGCTAAGGAATGTGGGCAGCCTCTAGAAGAAAGGGCAAAGAAACAGATCTCTATAGCCTCCAAAAAGAAATGCCATTCTGTGGACCCCTTGATTTTAAACCCATTGAGACCCATGTCAGACTTCTGACGTACAAAACCGTAAGATAATAAAGTGTTGTTTAAGCTGCTAAATTTGTTGTAATTTGTTTCAGTAGCAACAGGAAGCTAATATGGGGTGAGATTTAAGATGGGCCTTGTCATATCTGCATAGTTCCCAGGAAATCTTGGCCAGAATTTTTCACCAAAAACAATCAAAATAATTGGATTTTTTCTTGTATGTTTTGGTGTTTTGCATTTTTAGGTGTACCAAATGTATAGAATATCACTTATGCCAGAATTGTTTTGATAGCTGCTGCCATCTTTCTCACTCATTTACATTTCGTGAGGTACAGTATCCATCTTGAATTTCGTATAGTGTTTGTATTTTCCTATTGTAAATCTAAGTAAAATCTAAGAATAGGTAACTCTCTGGAATAGAGCTGACTGTGTTTGAATAAAAACCAAAGACCATAATTTTTGGAGAACTCTTTTTCATAAGGATTTATAAGCAATCAATTCTTACATTGGTAATTTATAAAATCCAACACAATAACAAATATGTAATGATATCATACATAAATCTTAAGGACAGAAATTACAGCCATCAAGCTTGAAAATTCATTTTAAAAAAAGATCTCAACACTACAAAATGACTTATAATGCTACTGACAACCATTTACAGTTTTAAAATTTCTTACATCATGGAATTTTATTGCTATCATTTGAATCTAACAAGTAAATAAGTATCTCCTGATGTTGAATAATAATGCTACCTTCTATTTACTACACAAGATAAAACATCCACAATTACCATTATTGATTAATAGATAAATATTTTTACCTTAAAAAGTAACTGTTATAGTAGCTGTGCAACAGTATATTAGACTCACTAATAATTTGCAAATTCTTTAATGTGTTAAAAAGCTATCTTTTAAAATGATTAGTCTTTATTTACATTATTATGTTATTGATACACAGCCTACTGATTTAATGCACAAGATAAAAGCTTCCACAATTTACAAAGTATCATTCACCTTTTACCTATTACAGAAGAGAAATCAAAAATGGAGATCGTTGGAAAAAAGATCAGATGAAACTGTAAAATATATAGATATTAAAGATGAGATAGAAAAGATGCCACATTTTCAAGAAAAGCAAGGGTGAGATTCTCAGTGAAATTTATATTTCTTAGGATATTTAAACAATTTTTCAGTTCAGATAAGTTTTATTCATTTCTTTATTCAATAAATATGTATTGAGTACTTATGATATATACTAGGTGACATAGTATTCAAGTGAAGAGCAAGGCTCTGGAGTCAGAATGCTTAAATCCAATCCTAGTACAACCATAAGTTGGCTATGCAACTTTTGGGCTAGTTACTTCACATTTCCTTGCCACATTTTTATCTTTAAAATGGGGATAATTATAAAACCAGTCTCATAGTAATGTTGTGCATATGAGATGAATTAATACACACAGTAAATATTCAAATAATGCTGTCTATTTTTATTATTAATTCTACCAGAGATTGTACTAGGTATTAGGGATATCTAGTTTCCTCAGCAATTAAGTGATCATCTAAATAAATGTAAAATTAAAACTGATACATGTTATGTAAAGAAAAAATACAGGGAGCTTTGAGATTTGCTTTGAAGTAAATGACCTCTATGGGAAGGAAGTCTTTCTTTCCTTATTGCCCTCTATTCCACCCCCAGGAAAGGAGAGTGCTAAGGGGATTGGTTGTATTTCAAAACCCTGACTAGTGGACAGTCGTCCAGACCTTTTGCCATACTTAGGATCAATTAAAGAAAATTAAACGCACCGTGTATAATTAACATATTAGGTACACTATAAAATATATACAAAGCTCATTTTAATAGGATGGGATAAAATTGAAATATTTTTTAAAGGACCATTTCAATGAATTAACCAAACAAAAATTGTGCTTGTTTATACATATATATGTGTGTATATATGTATTTCTATCCCACATATATATAGTAGTTAGATAGATAGATAGATTTCTATCCAACCCAGTGGATATCTAGCCCATGCCCTGTGGGTGCTCCACACACTTCAGAGACCACAACTCTTGTGGAGCATAAAATGCTTTGTGGGTATGAAAGGAGCCTATACAAAGGCTCTCCATCTCCATTTCCCTTGGCCCTGGCTGGGTATCACACTTCAACCTATTAGAATGATAAATTGTATAACTAATTGTTTAGGAGATATTGTAGGGGGAGACAAGAGAATATTAGGGGTAGAAGGACATTCTAGGCAGAGAAAATGGAATAAATAAAAGGAGAGAGTTTCAAGATTTTTTTTAAAAAGTGATTAACAACCTGAAATAATAAAAACACGCAGATTTTTTTTAGTTGACAATTAAATGACCTTGGTAAAAGCAATTTTTGTAGCATTATGACAGTTTATCTGAAGAGTAATGAGAAGTATAAAGTTGTCTAAAGAATATATTTGAACTTTATTCTGAATGACTTTTGAATAATAGGAATGCATCTAACCTTTTAACCAAGATTTTGTTTTTAAATATTTGTTTTACGTGTTTTATCAGTTGCTAGTGGCATCAAATTTACATTGTGTAATCTTAGTTATGTTTGTTGGTACTTTTGGTACAAAAATGGGGTTTGTATCTTTAGAGTTCATTAACATGGTCTAACAATACAGAAGTAATAAGCATATACCCCAAGTGAAATAAGTCTCCTCATAGATTATGACCTACCAGTTTATAATAGTAGGCTGGAATATTTAATATGGTTTACCACGCATCTTACTTCCTACCAGATGACAGAGTGAATTGGGTTGTATTTTTCTAAACACAAGCCTGTGTGTTGGCTCAGTCTGAAATAATTTGAGTATATGGTTCTCAAAATTATGTTCTGGTTTCATTGATGCTAAAAAGTGCAAATAATTTGAGTATATGGTTCATTGATGTTAAAAAGTGCAAATAATTTGAGTATATCGTTCTCAAAATTATGTTCTGGTTTCACTGATGTTAAAAAGTGCAAATCAAAAAAATTCAGGTTAGTATTTTTATTTGAAATGACTAAATTAAATTTTGTTCCTTATGAAGTTGATGTTGAAGTTGGATCCATCTTGTTCAAGATCAATACAATAGATTTTGTAACTTTATAATGTACGAGATTTATTATCTTCAGTTCTAGAAAGCACTGGGTTCATTTGCATTATTTATTTGGAGGTTATTACCTGTACTATTGATTACTTCCTTATCTACGATCACATATGACCATTCATGTCTCTCTGTTTATTCTCATTTAGCCAAGTTTACACACCAAAACACGTGGTAAGGTCACTGCCTCTCTTACTGATCACAAAAAATAGTAAGCTGCTTGCTCCAGGCTACCAGTGTCGACTTTGTTTGAAGGCATTTTGTCCTGGTCAGCATACAAGATTGCTACCATGTACTCACAAGGTAGAAGTCCCATCATTTTAGTTTGACTTTCCCTGTAGGGCCAGTTTTCACAAATGAAGTGGCAATTTAAGTCTCTCCTTTTACTTTTTAGTTGAATTATGAGCAGAGATGTTCAAATTGAACAGTGTGTGCAGAAAGCTAGAGCAGAGACTATTGAGAAGGCAGCTCTGCCCCCCAAGGATGGATTCCTATTAATTAGGATTCATTTGTGTATAAACTATTGAGGAAAGATAAAATGGCACTTTAAGTTAGATTCTTTTATCTACTTTAGTTACCTGTAAAAGGAAAAGGTTTATAGAATACTAACTTTTTAATGTTATTTTTATGATTTTTTAGATGAAACAGAAATGCTTAATTTGACATAGTTTATTATTATTTCAAATGAACTTACTGGAATCAGTCTAAAGTTGCTGAATCACTATGTAGTGGTAACCAGGTTTTTTCTGAGATAAAGTTGTTTTAATAAATAAACTTTTATAGCTTTAGAGTCACCCTTACTTATAATGACTGATAATTTGTTTTCTTCCCTAGAAGGTGATTTGTCACATTATGTCTTACCATCATCATATCAATTTTCAACTCTAGTTGGCTATGACATTTTTATTAATAATTTTCATTCATTAAAAAGCAACAGTGAAATTAATGGCTTGAATAAGTAGTGAGTTTTTAATGAAATTGAAAAAATGACATCCATAGAAGGCTTTTCATTTTAATGTGGAAAATGAAGATCAGTCTCTAACCAATTACATTTTTAAGAGAACTTCAAAATATTTCCATAAAACTTGATGAATTTTATTACCTTCCAATATTACGAAACAGTGTTAAAAGTAACACAATAATGAAAGTGGGGAAATTTTACGTAGATAGTATACATTATAAACAAGATAATATATCTCTGATTAACTTATAACTTTTTTTTAAGTTTCATAGGAAATGTATTGACAGTTGGTTACTCCACAAGTGCAATGCATGCCCTGTTGATGGACAAGTTATATATAACCCTTTAATCTGGAAAGATAGAGCAGTGAATGGACATGCACATCAATCTGTTTCAAACACAAACATCATTCATCTGTCAAAACAGGAAGAACCAGAACTTTTTATTCCTGGTACTGGATTAGTATTAAAACAAAATGGACTTGGAATTTTACCTATCATACCTCAGCGTAATTCTGAAAAGTTGAATGCACCTCAAAGTCCAATAGATACTTATCAGAATATAACAATAGATGATCTGTATTCTGTCAAAATAGATGATTCAAATTTAAGAAAATCAATCTATGAATATAAAATTAGCCAACATTTCCCCAACTATCTCCAAGATTTACCCACTGGATCCTTTGGAAAAATATCATCTCAAACTTTTTTGCCTTCTATTGATCACAAGAATATTATATATCCAAATGGAGCGGAAAAGCCATGTATCAGTAAAAAACACCATGCCAGTCAAAGCCAGAAGATAAACAAAGACTGTAAACGTGTTAACCACAATTCAAAGAAGACTCTTGGTAATAAAATAAGAGAGGACAACACGAGACCAAATACTTTGCTTCCAGAAGATTTAAATCTTATTGTCAATTGGGGTACAGCTAAGCTTAGTTTGTCTAAGAGGTATAATAAGTGTATGGGGAAAATTAGACCAAAATGTAGTGATTTATCCAGAAGGCCTATATCTCACCCTTTAAGTACAAAAAGTACTGAGCTATCTTTAATATTGGAAGGAGTTCAGTTATAAAAATGTATTTTATTAAAATCAGAAAATATTTGAATATTGAACATAAAATTTTTTTTTGTAGAACATAAAAACACTATATACTCTTGACAAATATTCTCTGTTGTTATTTTGCCTACTTGTCTATGAATAATGACCTACAGCTAAAGGAAATGGTCTCATTCCTTATAAGACTTAAAGAATTAGGTATCTTAATGATTATGTTCAGTATGTTATGAATTATAAATAATTTTTAGAACTTTCACATATGACTTTACACTAATTAAAATAATTGTTTTTAATTAAGGAAATAGATTTTCCATGCCCTGAGTCACTATTTTCAAACATTTCACTTGATGACATGTAACATACAGGGATTCTTTCCAGGTATTTTTACATTTTCTTACACTAATAATCACCACAAACCTATAGGAAAATCCAGATGGTGGTTTTCTTTTTTACTTTATTCCTTAAAGGAGGTTTCTTGTATAGGAAATGAAATAAAATATCCTTACAATGCTATAAGCTATGCCACATTTATAGTGGTTTTACTGGGTTTTTTTTTTTCATCAAGAAATATATAAGTACTACCAAATTCCCCCTTTTATTGAAGTATAGTTGATTTATAATATTGTGTTAGTTTCAGGTGTACAGCATAGTGATTCAATATTTTTGCAGATTATATTCCAGAATAGGTTGTTATAAGATAATGAGTATAATTCCCTGTGCTATTCCATTATAGATTATTACAAGATAATGGGTGTAACTCCCAAGTATAACCTTGTTGCTTATCTATTTTATATATAGTAATTTGTATTTGTTAATCCTACATCCCTAATTTGTCCCTCCCTGCTTCCTCCCCACTTTGGGCACCACAGTTTGTTTTCTATATCTGTGAGTCTGTTTCTATTTTGTATATATATTCATTTTATTAGTTTTTAGATTCCACATATAAGTGATATCATGTAGTATTTCTCTTCTCTGTCTAACTTATTTCACTAAGCATAATATTCTCTAGGTCCATCCACATTGCTGCAAATGGCAGTATTTCATTCTTTTTTATGGCTGAGTAATATTGCATTATATATATATATACACACATACACACACACACACACACACACACACACACACACACACACACACACATACCACCTCTTATTTATCCAGTCATCTGTTGATGGGCACTTAGACTGCTTCCATGGCTTAGCTATTGTACATAGTGCTAGTCTGAACATTGGGAAGCATGTATCTTTTCAAATTAGTGTTTTAATTTTTTCTGGATATATACCTAAGAGTGGGATTGCTGGATCATATGGTAGTTCTATTTTTAGTTTTTTAAGGAATCTCTTCCACAGTGGCAGCACCAATTTACATTCCACCAAGTGTACAAGTGTTCCCTTTTCTCCACATCCTCTCCAACATTTGTTGTTTGTAGACTTTTTGATGACAGCCATTCTGAAAGGTCTGAGGTGATACCTAATTGTGGTTTTGATTTGTATTTCTCTAATAATTAGCAATGTTGAGCATCTTTTCATGTGCCTGTTATCCATCCGTATGTCTTCTTTGGAAAAAATGTCTATTCAAGTCTTCTGCAGATTTTCTGATTGGATTATTGTTTTGTTGATACTGAGTTGTATGAGCTATTTACATATTTGGATATTAACCCCTTGTTAGTCATATCATTTGCAAATATTTTCTCCCATTCCTTAGGTTGTCTTTTCGTTCAGTCAGTAGTTTTCTTTGCCATGCAAAAGCTTTTAAGTTTAGTTGGGTCACATTTGTTTGTTTGTTCTTGGCTTTTTTGGATTGATGAATTGAATTTTATTTTGTTGGAGTAAAAAACTTTCCTTTGAGAGCATTTGTTTTTGTTCAACATGTATTTGTCAAGTTTTCTTTTAATGTAAGATGTTGGAGTAGAAGGACTTGAGCTCACCTCCTTCCATGAAAACAACAAAATCACAACTAACTGCTGAACAACCGAACAACCACGAATAAAAATGACTGGAACCTGCCAGAAAAGATGTTCTACATCCAAAGACAAAGAAGAAGCTACAACGAGACAGTAGGAGAGGCCCATTTGCAATAAAATCAAATCCCATACCTGCTGGGTGAGCAACGCACAAACTGGAAAATAATTATATTGCAGAGGTTCTCCCACAGGAGTAAGAGTTCTGAGCCCCACATCAGGCTCCCCAGCCTGGGTGTCTGGCATTGGAAGGAGGAGGAGAATCCTGAGCATTGGGCTTTGAAGGCAAGTGGGGCTTGATCACGGAACTCCACAGGACTGGG
This sequence comes from Aethalodelphis obliquidens, assembly GCF_003676395.1. NCBI lineage: Eukaryota > Metazoa > Chordata > Mammalia > Artiodactyla > Delphinidae > Aethalodelphis > Aethalodelphis obliquidens. Next base: position 46,641,010 of record NW_020837946.1, read on the forward strand.
GGAAACAGAAACTCCATGCTTGGAGTGTGCACACAAGGACTTGTGTGCACTGGGACCCAGAGAAAAAGCAGTGACTTCATAGGAGCCTGGGCCAGACCCACCTGCTGCTCTTGGAGGGTCTCCTGGGGAGGCAGGGGCAGCTATGGCTCATTGTGGGGACAAGGACACTGGTGGTGGAGGTACCAGGGAGTACTCATTGGCGTGAGCTCTCCTGGGGGCCACGATTTTGACACCAAGACCTGGCCCCACCCAATAGCCTGTAGGCTCCAGTGCTGGGACACTTCAGGCCAAACAACCAATAGGGTGGGAAAAGAGCCCCACCCTTCAGCAGACAGGCTGCCTAAAATCTTCCTGAGTCCACATCCATCTCTAAACACACCCCTTGACACGGCCCTGCCTACCAGAAGGATAAGACCCAGCTCCACCCATAAGGGGACAGATACCAGAAGCAAGAGGAGCTATAACCTCTGAAATGGAAACCACAATCACAGAAGGTTAGACAAAATGAGATGGCAGAGGAATATGTTCCAGATAAAGGAACAAGATAAAACCCCAAATGAACAAGTAATGAAGTAGAAATAGGCAATCTACCTGAAAAATAATTCAGAGTAATAATAGTAAATGATCAAAGATCTCAGAAAAAGAATGGAGTCATGGACCAAGAAAATACAAGAAATGTTTAACAAAGAGCTAGAACATATAAAGAACAAACAGAGATGAACAATATAATAATTAAAATGAAAAAATACAGTAAAAGGAATTAAAAGCAGAATAAATGAGGAAGAAGAACGGATAAGTGAGCTGGAAGACAGAATGGTAGAAATGACTGCCATGGAACAGAATAAAGAAAACAGAATAAAAAGAAATGAGGGCCGTTTAACAGACCTCTGGGACAACATTAAACGCACCAACATTCGCATTATAAGGGTTCCAGAAGGAGAAGAGAGAGAGAAAGGGCCTGAGAAAATATTCAAAGAGATAATAGCTGAAAACCTCCCTAACATGGGAAAGGAAACAGTCACTCAAGTCCAGGAAGTGCAGAGAGTCCCATACAGGATAAACCCAAGGAGGAACATGGTGAGACACATAGTAATCAAACTGACAAAAATTAAAGAGAAAGAGAAAGGACTTTCCTGGTGGTGCAGTGGTTAAGAGTCTGCCTGCCAATGAAGGGGACATGGGTTCAATCCCGGTCCAAGAAAATCCCACAATGCCACGGAGCAACTAAGCCCATGCACCACAGCTACTGAGCTTGCGCTCTAGAGCCCACAAGCCATAACTACTGAGCCTGAATGCCACAACTACTGAAACTTGCACGCCTAGAGCCCATGCTCCACAACAAGAGAAGCCACTGCAATAAGAAGCCCACACACCGCAACAGAGTAGCCTCTGCTCGCTGCAACTAGAGAAAGCCCACACACAGCAACAAAGACCCAGTGCAGCCAAAAAATAAATAAATGAATGAATAAAATTTTTAAATGCCAATCAAAATATTTTTTTTAAAAAAGACAGAAAATATTAAAAGCAACAAGGGAAAAGCAACAAATAACATAAAAGGAAATCCCCATAACGTTATCAGCTGATTTTTCAGCAGAAACTCTGTAGACCAGAAGGGAGTGGCACAATATATTTAAAGTGATGAAACGGAAAAACCTACAACCAAGAATACTCTACCCAGCAAGGCTCTTGTTCAGGTTCAACAGAGAAATCAAAAGCTTTAAAGACAAGCAAAAGCTAAGAGAATTCAGCCCCACCAAACCAGCTTTACAACAAACGCTAAGGAAACTTCTCTAGGCAGAAAAGAAAAGCCCACAACTAGAAACAAAAAAATTACAAATGTGAAAGCTCACCAGTAAAAGCAACCACACAGTAAAGGTAGGAAATCATCCACACACAAATATGATATCAAACCTAGCAATTGTGAGAAGAGGAGGGTACAAATGCAGAATATTAGAAATTCATTTGAAATTAAAAGACCAGCAACTTAAAATAATCTTGTATATATATAGACTGCTATATCAAAACCTCATGGTAACTGCAAACTGAAAATCTACAATTTATACACACCAAAAAAAGAAAAAGGAATCCAAACACAACCTATTTGTTTGTTTTTGCTTTTATTTCTTATGCCTTAGGAGACTGATCCAAGAAAAGTTTGCTACAATGTATGTCAAAGAATGTTCCACCTATGTTCTCTTCTAGGAGTTTTATGGTTTCACATCTTAAATTTAGGACTTTAAACCATCTTGAGCTTATTTGTGTATATGGTGTGAAGAAATATTCTAATCTCATTGTTTTACATGTAGCTGTCCAGTTTTCCCAGCATTACTTATTCAAGAAACTGTCTTTTCTCCACTGTATATTCTTGCCCCCTTTATCATAGATTAATTGACTGTAAATGCATGGATATATTTATGGGCTCTCCATTCTGTTCCAATGATCTGTGTGTCTGTTTTTATGCCAATATCATGCTGTTTTGATTGCTCTAGCTTTGTAGTATAGTCTGAAGTCTGGGCGTTATGCCTCCAGCTTTGTTTTTTTTTCCCCCCCTCAGGATTGCTTTGGCAATTTGGGTTCTTTTGTGGGTTCCATAGAAATTTTAGGATTACTTGTTCTAGTTCTGTGAAAAATGTCATGGGTATTTTGATTGGGATTGCATGAAATCTGTAGATGACTTTGGATAGTATGGCCATTTTAATAATATTAATACTTCCAATCCAAGAGTACAGGATATCTTTCCATTTCTTTGAATCATTTTCAATTTCCTTCATCAATGTTTTATAGTTTTCAGAGTATAGGTCTTCCATCTTCTTGGTTAAGTTTATTCAAAGGTTTCATTTATATGATTTTAAATAGTATTTTTTTTTTACTTCCTGATATTTCATTATTAGTGTATAGAGATTTCTTGTATACTGCAACCTTGCTGAATTCATTTATTCTAATAGTTTGGGGTTGGAGAATTTAGGATTCTCTATATAGAGTATCATGTCATCTGCAAATAGTGACAGTTTTACTTCTTTCCAATTTGGATACCTTTTATTTCTTTTTCTTGTCTGACTGCTGTGACTAGGACTTCCAGTACTATGTTAAATAGAAGTGGTGAGAGTGGGCATCCTTGTCTTATTCCTGAATTTAGTGAGAAGGTTTTCAGCTTTTCACCATTGAGCATTATGTTGGCTGTGGGTTTGTCCCAAATGGCCTTTATTATGTTGAGATATGTTCTCTCTATACCCACTTTGATGAGAGTTTTTATCATAAATGGATTTGAATTTTGTCAAATGCTTTTTCTTCATCTATTGAGATGATCATGTGACTTTTATCCTTTCTGTTGTTAATGTGGTGTGTCCACTTTGATTGATTTGAGTATGTTGAATCATCCTTGTGACACTGGAATAAATCCAAGTTGATCCTGGTGTATGATCCTATAGTTGAATTAAGTTTACTTATAGTTTGTTGAAGATTTTTGCATCCATATTCATCAGAGACACTGGCCTGTAATTTTCTTTTTTTGTAGTGTCTTTGTCTGGTATCACGGTACTGGTGGTCTTGTAGAATGAATCCGGGAGTATTCCCCCCTCTACAGTTTTTTGGAATAGTTTGAGAAGGATAGGTATAAGCTATTCTTTATATGTTTGGTCAAATGCCTCTGTGGAGCTGTCCAGTCCTGGACTTTAGTTTTCTGGGATTTTTAAAAATTACAAATTCAATTTCACTTCTAGTGATTGGTCTGTTCAAATCGTCTTTTCTTCTAGACTCAGTCTTGGCAGGCTATCTTTTCCTAGAAATTTGTCTATTTCTTCTAGGTTGTTCAATTCATTGGCATATAACTGTTCATAGTATTCTTATGATTTTTTTGTATCTCTGTGGTATCAGTTATTATTGCTCCTCTTTCATTTCTTATTTTGTTTATTTGGGCCCTCTGTCTTCTTCATAAACCTGGTTAAAAGTTTATCAATTTTATCTTTTTTAAAAAGCAGCTTTTGGTTTCATTGATCTTTTCTGTTTTTTATCTCTATTTTATTTATTTCCTCTCTCATCTTTATTATTTCCTTCCTTCTGCTGACTTTGGGCTTTGTTTGTTCTTCTTTTTCCAATTCTTTTACGTGGTAGAGTAGGTTGTTTATTTGATATTTTTCTTGTTTCTTGAGTATCACTATGAACTTGCCTGTTCTATGCTTTTGCTGCATCCCATAGATTTTGGAAAGTTATGTTTTCATTTTTATTTCTCTTGAGGTATTTTCTGATTCCCTTTTTGATTTCATTGTTGATCCATTGATTTTCTAGTAGCATGATGTTTAGTCTCCACTTTTCTGTTCTTTTCCCATTTTTCTTTCTGTAGTTGATTTCTAGTTCATACAGTTGTAGTTAAGAAAAATGCTTGATATAATTTCTATCCTCTTAAGTTTGTTGAGGATGGTTTTGTGACCTAGAATGTGGCTTATCCTGAAGAACATTCCATGTGCACTTGAAAAGAATGTGTATCCTAGTTTTTTGTTTGCTTGTTTGTTTGTTTGTGTGGATGTAATGTCCTGTAGATATCTATTAAGTTGAACTGGTCTATTGTGTCATCTAAGAACACTGTTCTCTTACTGATTTTCTGTCTGGATGATCTATTATTGATGTCAGTGGAGTATTAAATTAAGTCTCCCACCACTATTATTGTGTTATTATCAGTTTCTCCTTTTATGTCTGTTTGTATTTGCTTCATGTATTTAGGTGCTCCTGTGTTGGGTATGTGTATGTTAATGAGTATAGTATCCTCTTCTTATATTGATCCCTTTATCATTATAGAATGCCCTTCTTTGTCTTTTGTTATAGCTTTCATTTTAAAGTCTATTTTGTCTGATATGAGTATTGCTACCCATGCTTTATTTTGTTGTTTCCACAGGTTTTTGATTGGTGGTTACCATGTTGTTCACATATGCTAACTCATAATTATATCAACTTGCTTTAAACTGATAATCATTTAAGTTCAAACACATTCTAAAAGATCTACATGTTTTACTCCCCTCCAGCACATTTTGTGTTTTTGATGTATCTTACATTTTCATGCTTATCCCTTTACTGTTTATTGTAGTTATAGTTGCTTTGCTATTTTTTTTTTAATCTATGTACTGGCTTATTTAAGTGACCTCAATCCTTACTATGTATTTGCCTTTCCCATTAGGATTTTTCCCTTTCCTGTAGATTCTTACTTCTTTTCCATTTAGAGAAGACTCTTCAACATTTCTTGTAGCATAGGCTTAGTATTGCTGAATTCTTTTAGTTTTTGCTTCTCTGGGAAATTCTTTATCATTCCTTCTATTCTAAATGATAATTTTGTTGGGTAAAATATTCTAGGTTGCAGGGTTTTCTCTTTCAGGACTTTGAATATATCATGTCACTCCCTTCTGGCCTTTAAAGTTTCTACAGAGAAATCTGCTGATAGCCTTATGGGGTTCCCTTGTATATAGCTCTTTGTTTTTCTCTTGCTGCCTTTATCTTTAACTTTTGCCATTTTAATTACATGTCTTGGTGTGGGTCTGTTTAGGTTCATATTGTTTGGGACCCTCTGTACTTCCAGTACCTAGATATCTCTTTCCTTCTTTAGGTTTGGGAAGTTTTCAGCCACAATTTCTTCAAAAATATTTTTGATTCCCTTCTCTCTGTATTCTCCTTCTGGAACCCCTATATTGTGAATGTTGGCATGTTTTATGTTATTACATAAATCTTCTCTGTTTCTTGTGCTTTTTTTCATTTGTATTTGCCTGCTGTTCTGATTGAGTGATTTCCATTATTCTATCTTCCAGATCACATGTGCATTCTTCTGTGTCATTTAGTCTGCTATTAATTGCTTCTAGAGTGCTTTCTATCTCAGAAATTGAATTATCTATTTTTAATTAGGTCTTCTTTATAGTCTCTTATTCCTTGTCAAAATGGTCTGTGCTTCGATTCTCTTTCTTAATTGTTGACATTTTTATTACCAAATTTTTAAACTCACTGTCTGGTAGGCTGATTATCTCTTTCATTTTTTTTTTTTCAGAGTTTTTCTATTGCTCTTTCAATTGAAAAGGCAGGTAGTTCCTCTGCCTCTTCATTTTACTTAACTTTATCTGCCTTTATGAATTTAGGTGAAACAGTTATTTATTTTGGTCCTGAAAGAGTTTTTATGTGGTAGCATTCCTCTGTAGACTGCTTGTGATTAATGACATTGGTGTGAGGGTTGGATTTGACATGGATGCCAGCCATGTCGTTTCTCAAGGTGTACTGTCCACTATCACCTTGATAGGAGGTGTGGCTGGTGTTAGAGGAGCTGGAGTGTGTTCAGGGTCTCAGGAGGGACTTCCTCTCTGGTCAGTGACATTTGCCACCCTGTCAGAAGTGGGGTCTGCTCCCAAGTTGCTGGAATGGAAGCCCTGAGGGTCAGGCTTGAGCTGACTCTATTCCCTTTAAGTGTATGTTTTTCCTTCTCCCCACATTGGGACATTTGCTGGAAAGGAGGGGAGTGCTGAAACAAGTGGGGCTTGTGCACTACAGAGTTCCAATGTACTGCCTGTATAGGCATCTTCAGCTCCACTCAGATGCAGCCCAAAGTTGCATCTTTTCCCGTTGTTGTCATCTGACATCAAGTGTGAGGTTGCAGTGTAGAGTGGGTAGAGCCCAAGGATTTGCTCAGCTGAAGGTGGGATCATGGTGTGTTGGTCACAAGAGTTCAAGCAGCCATGCTGCTTCAGAAGTCTGGGCTGCTTCTGAGGCACAGTCTGAGAAAGTGTCAACAATGGCCACAGCTGCCCCACCTGGACCACTCCCTGGGCCCCCAGGTTGCCTCTGCATCCCTAGATCAAGTCTTTTCTCAGGTCTGGCTGCCCTAGATCCAGTGCCAAGCTGTGCTGTGGAGTAAGTGGGGCCCGGGTATTTGCTCAGCTCAGATTGGGGAGTGCAGCAAAGTGGCAGCCACTAAGGCAGACCTCTCTCTGCCATATCTGGTGGCAAGCCAGCACTCACACACTTCTCACAAGTGGAGTCTAGACTTCTCCAGCCTTTCTCTCTGTCCCAGCGGTTCCCCAAGCAGCCGAGGGTGCTTTTCTCCTCAGCATAGGGCCCCAGGACTGGGACTTGACCCACTCACTCCCAGGGTGAGTGTCTACCCATGTGATCACCCTTTTCCTCTTAGTTCCCTTGCAGGGACACAAGTCCTGACCCAGTGCTTTTCTTCCCATCCTACACAATTATGTGGGAATCTTTCTTGCAACCTTGGTTGTATAGGAGTTCTTTTGCCAGTTTCCAGTTAGTTTTCCATGAGAATTGTTCCACATGTAGATGTATTTTTGATGTGTTTGTCAGGGGAGGTGAGCTCCATGTCCTCTTACTCTACCGTCTTGATCCCCCCCCAAAAAAATTTCTTATTATACAATCACTATTAAAGGATCTGTTTTTTTTTTAACTGGCTCTATTTCCAAAATAATTAACCATTGTTTCAAAATGTTCATTTGAAAAATATAAGCCTTAGATTCTTACTTTTTCATTTTTAAATTCTGTGGCTCCGTAGCTTTTTAATTTTATTATTTTTTTAAATTGATGATTTAATTGATTTTATTATCTATAGCAAAGGAAAAAACCTCACATAATATTTGTCATGATGGTAATGGAATACATAGTTCTATGAAACAAATCTTGAAGAGATCAGAAAGGGAAAGTTCTTTGAAAACAGCATTTGAATTTAAAGAAATGATTGATTAAATTGAGGTTAATTACAAACAAAAAGTAATTACTAAAATGTAGTTAGTCACAGTAACTAACTCTAATTAACAAGAGTTAATTAGAGCATGAACAGAATTTTACAAACAAATGGAAAGTTTGACTTGTTTCTGATATATAAAAGTAGGGCCAAAAATATACATTGTAAGAGTTCTTTCTCACCACTGTCTCTTGAAGCCACTAGTGAGGCTACAGGGCAGTTGGCCCTCCATCCTCAATTTGTACCCACATATTCAGCCAAACCATCCAGAAACAAAGCCCAGATTTTTTCTCTTTCAGCTGGTCATAGATATTAGCCAAAGGAGGGGCACTGGTCCAACATTATCTAACATTGCTGGCTAAAATGGAGGTCTGGGCCATCTGTCATGCAGCTTGCCTTCTGATACTGCTCATGCCGTCTGGGGTACCACTTCCATCTTATGCTGGATTGCTGCTAGGCCTAACCAACTTTATGACATGATGAATCTGACCCACCCCAGCTCATGATTGGCTTTTGTGGATACATGATCCATCTATTGGTATCTCATGGTCAGGGGCTCCATCTCTATCAGGGCATGCTGTGAGTTGTTTCCAAAAGGCAAATTTCATGGCCTTGCTCCAAAAACCTCAGGAACCCATATATGATTCCCCCATGTGGGCTTGCCATAAGTTCCATAGCTCATCTGTATCATCACCAATACCTCTAACACCTCGAGACTGCGTGGCCTTAGCAGCAGAACTGCTTACATTATACTCTAGACCTGTAGCAGAAGTCCTTCCTGCTCTAGGTCCCACCAAAGCTGGTAGCCATTAGTGTCATCCAGCATATGGGCCACCAGCAGTATTCTCAGGTTTGGAATAGTGGAATATGCTGCCTCCATAACTCAAAGATACTGACCAGGTTAGTTAAGCTTCCTTTTTTGTTGTGCAAAGTGCAACACATGATAATTTGTCTTTTATTTTGGAGTGGATATCCTGGCATGCCTCTGTCCATAGGAACCCTAAATGAGAAAGCTTTGAATCTCTTTCAGTTTATCTCCCATCCTCTAGAACACATATATCTTACCAAGGAGCATGATAGCAACATCTTGCTTATCTTCCCCAATTAATGTAATGGCATCGATGTAGTGAATCAACTAGTAATGTTCTGCAGGATATTCAAATGGTGCAGAAAGCAGGAGAACTAACATAGCCCTAGAGCAAAAGAAGAAATGTATATTATTACCTATTCCATGTGAATGAGAAGTCCTTCTGATCCTTTTTTCTCTCTGGAAGAGAAAGGATGCATTCACCATATCAATGTCTTTATATCATGAACCTGAGGACATATTGATCTTCTCTACCAAAAATATCACATCTTGGCATGGCCATGCAATTGGGATTATGACTTTGTTGAGTTTGCGGTGGCCTGCTGTCATCTTTCCAAGATTCTTCCAGTTTTGGCAAGGGTCATAATGGTGAATTAAATGGAAATTTGATAGGGACCAACACCCCTGCATCCTCTAGATTCTTAAGGTTGACACTAATTTCCACCATCCCCCTTGGGTTGTAACATTGTTTTTGTTTTATTATCTCAGCTGAGTTTGGGGAGCAGTTTTAGAAGCCTCTGCTTGGGTGTAATTATCCTTATCCCATAGACCAAGAACTCAAAGTGGAGCTTGTGCTAATTATTTAGTATGTTATTCTCAATTATACTGTCAGGGACTGAGGAAAATAACTGCTGGATAGATCTGAAGAAATAATGGACCCATCACAAGCCAGATGTTTTTCAGGACTCAATTAATTACCTGACCCCCATGTGCCCTCACTCTAATAGAAGGACCATAATAGGGCTTCAAGCTTCCGGGTATCACTGTCAGTTCAGACTGTGTCCAACAGTTCTTGAAATATTGGCTATTCCCCTTTCTGCAACATATAGTACTGAAGTGACCAGCTCATCCCAGCTTGCTCAGGACTTTTCCCAATTAAAAAAAAAAAAATGTTCAATGTCCCAAGAAACCCCTGAATTCTGGGAAATCTGTGATTGTTAGCCACTCTAACAGTCACCCAAGTAAACAATTTGGGGGCCATAGTGGGGAAATCATTACTTAGCATATTTTCTGTGCTATTGCAATTTCCTTCCTATTAGGGACTTGGCCTCCTCTTCAGTAGAGGGGTTCTGCGTCTGAAAACAACCTCAGATTCAGAAACTTGGCACTAGATTGTAACTTGTAATTAAGGCAATTGCCCTTGGCCTCCTGGTCATCTGTTCTTCATTTCTTATGATACTGCAAGCTGATTAGGATACCTTTGTTGGATTCCCATCTATTTTGCCCCTAGTGACAAAACAGACATTTAATCTGATTAACCATCTCCAACTATTGTGTCAGGCCTCCTGGCTGCTACTTTGATGCTACCAGTTATTACAATATTTTTATCAGCCTGGATTTTGGCAGTTAAGTGCTACCACCTGGCCTTTATTTGGATCCAATCATCCCCACTGGTATAAGTGATCCTAATAGTAGGAGCCTATCCTACCATCAGCCTTGGGTTATAGAAGAGAACCACCACTGAACTCTTAGTGATCCTAGTGCCCCACACCAACACATTATTTATGGCTTTGGTAAATAATGTATTGCCTTCCCATAGAACATAACCATCTGGTAGGGTTCCTAGACTTACAAAGTATATTCATTCCAGCATGCTGGCTTCCATGGGTTTTTTAATCCCCTATTCTATTGTCTACTACGGCATTCTGGCATAGCAACTTCAATTAGCTTTAGCCATTGCTTTTTCTAGGCCTCTCGGAGTCATCTCAGTAGTGAGTATGCACCATCAGCTGGAGTCCTCACCAAACTGTTCAATCCAATATCAGTAGAAAGCTCCTAAGTAAATAAGCTCTCTTGACCAATCTTATTGTCTAGTCCACTTAACTAAGCACTCTTAGAATTCAGACCCACAGGTTCTCCTCCAGCACCTGACAATACACAATGGCTAAATTTTGTTTCTTCTTTAGGTTATTAGGTATAATTAACACCAGTGTATCAATGGCTGAGTTATGCTATGACTTAACCCTAATTATATACACTAACGGCCATAACAGAAGGTAAAGGCAAATCCTGAAAGGCAGGAGACACATGATATTTCTTGGGGAGAGAACTCTGCTTTGCCTTCAAGCAAGGCGGGGTGGGGCAGGCTAGCCCTCAAGACAAAGGAAGGAAGGGCGGCTCACTTCTGCATTACAGAGTTCAGAAGAGTCTGCAGGTTCAAAATGTTCAGGATCATCCACCCAGATGTTCTCTTTCCAAATGTCAGGATCCCATTTTATCCCAGCCAAGCCCTGATCTTGTCATAACCAACCTGCCTTGATTGGGCATTTAATCTTATCTGAAGCTCTACCACTCCATTAACTCCTGGTCTTCAGCTTCTTCTGCCTTCCTGCTGCAGGAGACTGTTTTTGTAAGCTATCAGGAAGGTTACTGCGTTGACTTTCACACTTGGTGATCAATTGCCCACACCTTTCCACGATCTTTTTCTAGGGTATCAATGGGCTTAACAATAGACATTCATTCCCATTATTTTTAAAGTTTGTTTCCCAGTTCTTCTCAGAGGTATGATACTTTACACAAGCTAATGCATACTCCCCTCCCCCAGTGGTATACATCATAATTCACCAATGGAGAGAGTTTTAATAACTGGACATCCACCTTATGTCCGGACATGTCTGTGTTCCCCTTACCAATGACAGGTTCCTCATCCCCAGCTGGGCTGAAAGTGATCTTACTCCCAACCCTCATCTTATCATCTGTTTTCAGACACCTCCCATTACCAACTGGCATAAGTTATTTCTTCCAAAAACAGATGCTTAAATAGAATTTGATGTACAAGCTATTTATTAAGCATTAACACCTGTGGGAAGGAGGCGCCTGATTCTGTTTTTATTTAAAACGTTGTTTTGTTCATCATCTTTCCTCACCCTAGTCCCTTCCCTGGGGAAAGAAAACCAGATTTGTTGGAGAAAGAAGTAGAACTGTAAAGCCTTGGTCATACTCCTGCGACAATCAATCATGGGATGTTGCCATAGCAGGAAGGGTGTGATCTTGGCCTAGGTAATACTCTGCAGCTGAGGCAGATTCGGGAGATGCTGACAGCTGCAGGCTGTCTTCTAACTGCAATCCCAGCAGCCCAGGCAACAAGTCCTTCCGGGAAGGCCGATTTGTGGGCAGTGCATCTCCTGTTTACTGTAAGTATAGATGGAGAAATTACTGAATTAAAGAAACATTTAGAGGTTGTTGGCAAGGGAAAGGAGGAAAAAGAAGTCTAAAATAATTCTTTTTGTGGTAGATATTACTCATGCTCATCAATATCTGGTTCCTTTCTGGGCCTTTGGGAAACCACACTCCCCAGCCCCATTGTAGTCAGGTAGAGCTCTGTGACTAGCTCAGGACGAATGAAATGTGAGAAAAGCTGAAGTACATCACTGCCAACCAGAGACAGTCTCACCATCCAGTCTCTCTTCCCCAGCTACGGTATTTGGGAAGCCACATATTCCATGTGGTACAGCAACGAAAGAGTGGATCCTCCAGCAGCCTGCGTCCTTGAGGTAAGCACTTAAATGTAAGTTTGGAGCTCAGAAGAGGTCTGGGTTGAGATTTTAAATTTAGGCGTTATAGGCATGTAGACGAAAATTGTAAATTGTGTGACATCTAGTGTGTCAGAATCAGCTATCAGCTAAGGAGTGAATACAGAGTAAACAGAGGGCATTGGACAGAGCTCTAGAGAGCTCCAACATTTAAAACTCAGGAGAAGGGCTTCCCTGGTGGCGCAGTGTTTGAGAGTCCACCTCCCGATGCAGGGGACGCAGGTTCGTGCCCCGGTCTGGGAAGATCCTACATGCCGTGGAGCGACTGGGCCCGTGAGCCATGGCCGCTGAGCCTGCACATCCGGAGCCTGTGCTCCGCAACGGGAGAGGCCACAGCAGTGAGAGGCCCGCGTACCACAAAAAAAAAAAAAGAAAAAAACTCAGGAGAAGACTGTAGCAAAGGAGGCTGAGAAAGAGTGAGAAATACTTTAATCTGGGATCTAATATAACTATTCTACTATTTTCATAACACTTTTGAAGGCTATATGACATTACTTAATCTCTCCTCCCTTAAAATATAAGGTACTTAGGGGCAAGGGCCTGGTTGTTTTCACTGTTAACATGCTCAACATACATGCTTGACATACATGGATATTCTATAATATTTGTTGAACTATTGAATTATAAAGAAAAATGGCCAGATAAGAAGTGGAGGGGAAAGTAAAAATATGTGGTATTAGAAAACCAAAGAAAGAAAGTGTAGTCAGCTAGCAGGGACTGGTCAATAAGAACAGCACTGAGGGATGCAGTTTTGCTTTAGCCATTAAGAGGGCATTTCTGATCCTGGCTAGGAGACTTTTAGTGGAGTGGTGGGAGCAAAGTCCAGGCTGGGTTGGGGTGAAGACAGAATGGCAGGTGTGGACACAGAACAGGATGTATAGATAACTATCATTATGAATAAAGGGATAAAAGTTACTGGAAGAGGGTGTTTGTTTCAGGGGTTTTTTAAAACTAAGACTCAAACTTTTGAGTCACTGAAGATACAGCTGGTGATAATTGATACTAATGAGGATCTAGAGCACAGGTGCTGGGGTAGCCTATGGTAGGATGCAGGGATGTATCCCCTATAACAGAAGGAAGATGGGGGGCAGGGGGAGGGTATTACAGATGTAGGCAGGTTTGGATATTTGCTGGCAGGAGGTGGTAAAGTTGTAATCTAGGTCAACAGAGAGTGAGTAAAGAATGAAGAGGTTCACAGTCATCGAAAAAGATTAAAGAACCTTTTACTTTCCTCAGAGAAATAGAAAGTGAACTGACTACTGACCCATGACAGAAATTCACGCGATTTTAAAGTCCTTTTAAGTTTGTGGGCTATGAATTTATATAGTTACCAATCTGACTTCCTTGCAAGATTTTTAGCTGCCGAAACAATCTTTGTGCAAGCACAGAGAAGTTGAAGAGTTGGAGTCACTCACAGTTGCAGTTTTGGTAGGCAGTTGGAATTAAAGGAAAATGGACAAGAAAGTTTGGGGCCTCAACAAGGGAGTGATTGAAGAGAGAGACTCAAAATCTAAACTGGATTAGAAGAGAACCCAGAAGAAGGCTGACCCATAGGTAAAATAAATGAGCAAATGAATCAGAGGACAAAGATTGGTCAAAAAAGAGTGCTTAGGCAGGCAAGCTGCAAAAATAGGAAGTTTGGATCAGAGAGGGTAATGCCTGAAGAAGAGGTTTCAGAGGTGGGGCAGGTTTGAGTGAGGTCCCAGGTGTGGCCATGGGTTGGGGGAGGTAACAGAGAGAGGGCTGCAGGGGTGAAAACACAAAGGAAACTGAGCAGCAATGGGGATAACTGGGTCAGCCTCTTGGACATTACATCCTTCCTGATAACAGGAGTTAGGGAGGAAAGAAAGTTTGTAAACAAGTTGCCAAAAATCCTCAGTGATGGAATGTCTATAATGTCTACAGATGAGGGGATATAAAGGGAGAATAAAAAATGGTAAACCCCTCAAAGGAACTGGCTTTTTTCTTTTTTTCTTTTTTTTTTTTTTTTTGCGGTACGTGGGCCTCTCACTGTTGTGGCCCCTCCCGTTGCGGAGCACAGGCTCCGGACGCGCAGGCTCGGCGGCCATGGCTCACGGGCCCAGCCGCTCCGCGGCATGTGGGATCTTCCCGGACCGGGGCACGAACCCGTGTCCCCTGCATCGGCAGGCGGACTCTCAACCACTGACCCACCAGGGAAGCCCGGAACTGGCATTTTTATAAGAATGTCTGGAGCTGTGATCTGAAATAAGAGGAAAGAAGATGGGACTTAACTTGAGAAGTGACGGAGAAATGGGAATTTGAGGCAGAGAGAACAGGTCATTTCAAAGATTATTAAGAGTTTTAGCCCCTGCTGGGTTGTGGCTAGGTGGAGAGATCCACAGGTGGATGTGAGCTTTAGCACTGTATGCTCCTGACCCTCAGTCTGTCGGCAGCAAATATGAGGCCCAATTGTGTTGCCAAGTGTTACGGCAGAAAAACATATAGACAGCAGGAGCCTAAGTGAACAGGAGGCTGGTGGTCAGCAGAGCTGAGCAACGGTAAAAAGGTCCAAGAGGGGATCACAGTAGGAGACTTGGGTGAAAGAAGACTGGAGGCCAGCGTCTGGCTCAAAACCTTTTCTGTGGTCTCCTGATTTCCCTTAGCCTTTCGCCAGAGTCACAAAGTTTAAGAGCTGAAAGAATTTTTGGAAATCCTGTTTTCTTTATGAGGAAAATGAAGTTTAAAGGGCTTTAATATTTTACCCAAGTAGCCAAAACTATACCCCAAAAATCCACATTTCCTTGCTCCTAGTTTGACGTTCTCTCTCTCTCAACTTTTTCCTTCTCCCTCTTTCAATCTCTCTCAGCTTTAAATTGAGGGAGTGTTGTATTATCCCATTTTAAACTAATCTTTCTTATTATGGCTAGATAATGTTTTCTGGAGTTTGTAAAGGCAAAATTTTGCTCTTAACAGTGGTGTGTAGTTAACTTTTATAGAGTCAGTTTTATAGTGAATAAATACCTTCATTATCATGATTAGTATACATATATATGCTTGTACATATGGTAATAAATATTTTATTCAAATAAGCCATTATAATGAAATATTCAGTGACATGATTGCAGGAACATTTCAAAAAAGCTATTAGAGGATTCAAAACTGAGGGAAATGCTTTTTTCTAAGTGATGAGTACTGTGAAACAAGTTCTTTTAATGTGCTCTTTAAAGAAGATGACCAATTTCTTTTAAGTTAAAATGTCATTATTATTGGGTGAGTGACTGATCTCCCTGGAGTAGAGGAAGCATTCTCAAATTTGAGTAGAAAACACTGATTCATCTAAAAGACAATTTGGCCTACCACAGAGGTTTAAATCACTGAAAAGGCTCTCGTGTTTAAAAGCTGGATTTCAGTTTCTAAATAAATTATACTGTTTTGCGGCCATCTGTTTCATAATTAAAATACATTTCCAAAATGTATGCTTGTTCAAACATTAAAATCCTCAGAATAAGGACTAGAAGATGTAATACTAAGGATGAAATTGTGCTTCAGATACAACTTTAATTTAGTAGTTATGTACTAGTATATTATTCTTATAGTATAAAGGAGCAAGATAAGAAAGAAAATGTAAATTTTTTAAAGTAGTTGCTTTTATTTGAAAAATGTCAACCATGGACTAGAGGTATGTTTCAATGATATTTCAGTAATATCTGAGTAAAACAATCAAAGTATACTAATAAAAATTCCTCTCTCCAAAAAAAATACTACTATATGAGTTATAAATTTAGGAGAAACATGTTCAAGCTAGAAATAATAACATATGTTCCTTTTACACCTTATAAAAACACTAGACTATAAGAGTTAATTTTCCAAAAATTTACATGCCTGTCACTGGTTAATTAAAACAGAAATAATTTACTTATTAGTTTTTTCTCATTATGAATAATTAATACCTTTAAAATGCTAAAATTCTAAATGTTCATTACAGAAGAAAAATAGAATAAGAATCTAATAGTCAAAGTTTTCAAACACAAAATTTCAAAAATCAGTTATTTTGAACAAAAGAAGATTATTAAAATGACTAGATGCTGATTATTTCAATTTGTAGTACTAATTATATAATTACTTTAAAATAAAATAATAAAACCATTATAAATACGACACAGATTTTGAAAATAAAATATGGAAACAGCACTAATTTGTATACTTTTGTTTATAAGAAAACTTTCAAAAAATGTAATTTAAAGACTCGCAGTTCCTGATTTTACTGTACACTGTAGACTGCTAAGGGATCGTGCGTAAAAAAGAAAACAAAAAAAAAATAATATCATAATTCTCAAATGTAATATTTTTAACCTTTCATTGATTATTTTGGCAATAGGGAGTTTTAAAATGTATTATTTTTTTGAAATATAGTCGATTGATTTACAATATTAGTTTCAGATGTACAACAAAGTGATTCAATATTTTTATAGATTATAAACCTTTTAAAGTTATTATAAAATATTGGCTATGTTCCCTGTGCTATATAATATATCCTTGTAGCTTATTTATTTTATACATAGTAATTTGTACTTTTTAATCCTCTGCCCTTATCATGCCTGTCCCCTGCTTTCCTCTCCCCACTGGTAACTACTAGTTTATTCTCTATATCTGTGAGTTTTTTTCTGTTTTGTTATATTCATTCATTTGTTTTGTTTTTTAGATTCCACATATAAGTGATAACATACAGTATTTTTTTTGTCTTTCTCTGTCTGACATATTCCACTAAGTGTAATACCCTCCAGGTATTATGTGGATGGCCACATTGTTGCAAATGGCAAAATTTCATTCTTTTTTATGGCTAAGTTGTATTCTGTTGTGTACATGTGTTACGTGCCATGTGGTATGTGTATCTTTATCCATTTATCTGTTGGACACTGAGGTTGTTTCCATATCTTAGCTTGGCTATTGTAAATAATGCTGCTACGAATATTGAGATGTATGTATCTTTTCAAATTAGTGTTTTCATTTTATTCAGGTGTATATCCAGGAGTGAAATCCAGGAGTGAAACAAAAACAAACTTATTTTTAGGTTTCTGAGGAATATCCGTAATGTTTTCTACACTGGCTGTACCAATTTATATTCCCACCAACAGTGTACTAGGGTTCCCTTTTCTCCACATCCTTGCCAACATTCATTATTTGTGTTCCTCTTGATGATAGCCATTCTGATAAGTGTGAAGTGATATCTCATTGTGGTTTGATTTGAATTTCTCTGATGATTAGCAGTGTTGAGCATTTTTCATGTGCCTTTTAGCCATCTGTATGTCTTCTTTGGAAAAATGTCTAGCCAGGTCTTCTGCCCATTTTTTGATTGTTTGTTTATTTGATATTGAGTTGTGTGAGTTGTTTATATATCAAGGATATTAACACTATATTAGTTATATCATTTGCAAATCTTTTCTCCCATTCAGTAGGTTGTCTTTTCATTTTGTTGAGGGTTCCCTTTGCCATGCAAGCTTTTTTCAAAATTTTTATTGAAATATAGTTGATTTACAATGTTGTATTAGTTTCAAGTGTACAGTAAAGTGATCCAGTTATACAAATATATATTAATATGTACTTTTTTACATTCTCTTTCATTATAGTTTGTTACAAGATATTGAATATAGTTCCCTGTGCTATACAGTAGGTCCTTTGTTGATTATCCATTTTATAGATAGTGTGTATATTTTAATCCCAAACTCCTAATTTAACACCCCATTTTTGTAACCATAAGTTTGTTTTCTATGTCTGTGAGTTCTTCACAACTATATGATTTATAATCTATCATTTTATAATCTGATCTTAAACTACTTGTTCTGCCTACATTCCCATCACTCATTTTCTCAATCAGCCTTTATTCCACTCCTGTTTAACATCTTATTATTTCCAAATATTCATTGTTCATGTTTTAGCATGTGCTACTCTCCAGGGTTTTCACTGCCCCTTTTGTTTTGTGTGTATATTTTAATCCCAAACTGTATTCCACTGTATATATATACCACATCTCCTTTATCCATTCATCTGTCGATGAACACTCATGTTGCTTCTGTGTCTTGCCTATTGTAAATAGTGTTGCTATGAACATTGGGGTGCATGTATCTTTTCAAATTATGGTTTCCTCCTGATATATGCCCAGGAGTGGGATTGCTAGATCATATGGTAGCTCTATTTTGACTTTTTTAAGGAACATCCATACGGTTCTCCATAGTGGCTGCACCAATGTACATTCCCACCAAGAGTGTAGGGGGGTTCCTTTTTCTCTGCACCCTCTCCAGCACCTACTGTTTGTAGACTTTTTGATGATGGCCATCCTGTCTGGTGTAAGGTGATACCTCATTATAGTTTTTTGTTTTGTTTTAATTTTTATTTATTTTTGTCTGTGTTGGGTCTTCATTGCTGCATGCAGGCTTTCTCTAGTTGCGGCGAGCAAGGGCTACTCTTCATTGCCATGTGCAGGCTTCTCATTGCAGTGGCTTCTCTTTTTGCAGAGCATGGGCTCTAGGCATGCAAGCTTCAGTAGTTGTGGCTCATGGGCTCTAGAGTTCAGGCTCAGTAGTTGTGGCACACAGACCTAGTTGCTCTGCGACACGTGGGATCTTCCCAGACCAGGGATCAAACCCATGTTCCCTGCCTTGGCAGGCAGATTCCTATCCACTGCGCCACCAGGGAAGCCCCTCATTATAGTTTTGATTTGCGTTTCTCTAATAATTAATGATGATGAGCATATTTTCATGTGCTTTTGGCCATCTGTATGTCTTCTTTGGAGAAATGTCTTTTTAGATCTTCTCCCCATTTTTTGACTGGGTTGTTTTTTCTTTTTTATATTGAGCTGTATGAGCTGTTTGCATATTTTGGAGATCAACCCCTTGTTAGTTGCATTGTTTGTAAATATTTTCTCCCATTCTGTAGGGTGTCTTTTTGTTTATGGTTCCCTTTACTGTGCAAAAGCTTTTAAGTTTAATTAGATCCCATTTGTTTATTTTTGCTTTTGTTTCCTTTGCCTCAGGATACAGGTCCAAAAAAAAAAATTGCTGCAATTTATGTCAAAGAGTGTTCTGCCTATGTTTTCTTCTAGGAGTTTTATGGTTTCTGATCTTATGTTTAGGCCTTTAATCCATTTTGAGTTTACTTTTGTATATGATTGAGCAAATATTCTAACTTCATTCTTTTACATGCAGCTTTCCAGTTTTCCCAGCACCATTTGTTGAAGAGACTGTCTTTGCTCCATTGTATATTCTTGACTCCTTTTTCATAGATTAATTCACCATAAGTACCTGGGGTTATTTCTGAGATGTCTTTTCTGTTCCACTGATCTGTGTCTGTTTTTGTGCCAGTACCATGCTGATTTGATTACTGTAGCTTTGTAATATAGTCTGAAGTCAGGGAGCATGATACCTCCAGCTTTGTTCTTTTTTCTCAAGATTGCTTTGGCAATTTGGGGTATTTTGTGGTTTCATATAAATTTTAGAATTGTTTGTTCTATTTCTGTTAAAAATGTCTTGGGTATTTTGATAGGGATTGATTGCATTACATCTATAGATTGCTTTGGGTAGTATGGACATTTTAGCAATATTAATTCTTCAAATCCATAAACACAGGATATCTTTTCATTGCTTTGTATCATCTTCAATTTCCTTCACCAGTGTTTTATAGTTTTCAGAATATAAGCCCTTCACCTCCTTGATTAAGTTTATTACCAGATATTTTATTCTTTTTGATGCAATTTTAAACAGGATTGTTTTCTTGTTTTCTCTTTCTGATATTTCATTATTAGTGTATAGAAAAGCAACTCATTTCTTTATATTAATTTTGTATCCTGAAACTTTACTGAGTTCATTTATTAATTCTAATAGTTTTGAGGTGGAGACTTTAGAGTTTTCTATATATAGTATCATGTCATTGGCAAATAGTGACAATTTTACTTCTTCCCTTCCAATTTAGATGCCTTTTATTTCTTTTTCTTTTCTGATTGCTGTGACTAGGACTTCCGATACTATGTTAAATAGAAGTGGTGAGAGTGGTTATCCTTGCTTTTTCCTGATTTAAGAGGAAAAGCTTTCAGCTTTTTACCATTGAGTATGATGTTAGCTGTGAGTTTGCCATACATGGCCTTTATCATGTTGAGATATGTTCCCTCTATACCCACTTTGATGAGAGTTTTTATCATGAATGGATGTTGAATTTTGTCAAAAGCTTTTTCTTCATCTATTGAGGGGATCATGTGATCTTCATCATTCCTTTTGTTAATGCAGTGTATCACATTGATTGATTGAAGTATACTGAACTATCCTTGCATCCCTGAGATAAATCCCGCTTGAATATAGTGTATGATCCTTTTTATATATTGTTGAATTAGGCTTACTAATATTTTGTTGAGGATTTTTTGCATCTAAATTCATCAGAGATATTGGCCTATAATTCTTTTTTGTAGTGTCTTTGTCTAGTTTTGGTAACAGGGTAATTGTGGCCTCATAGAATGAATTTGGGAGTCTTCCCTCCTCTTCAGTTGTTTAGAATAGTATGAGAAGGGTAAGTATAAGCTCTTCTTTATATGTTTTGTAGAATTCACCTGTGAATCCATCCAGTCCAGACCTTTTGTTTACTGGGAAATTTTTTATTACTAATTCAATTTCACTACTAGTGATTGGTCTGTTCATATTATCTGTTTCTTCCTGATTCATTCTTGAAAGGTTGTATATTCTAGAAACTTGTCCATGTCTTCTAGTCTGTCCAGTTTGTTGGCATATAACTGTTTGTTTTATTCTCTTATGATTTTTTGTATCTCTGTGATATAAGTTGTTATTTCTCCTCCTTCATTTCTTATTTTGTTTATTTTGGGCCTCTCTTTTCTTCTTGATGATCCTGGTTAAAGGCTTATCAGTTTTGTTTATCTTTTCAAAAATCAGCTCTTGGTTTCATTGATCTTTTCTATTGTTGGTTTTTTTTGGGGGGGATACCTATTTTGTTCATTTCCTCTTTAATCTTTATCATTTCCTTCCTTCTGCTGAGTTTGGGCTTTGTTTATTCTTTTTCTAATTCCTTTAGATTATATGTTAGGTTGTTTATTTGACATTTTTCTTGTTTCTTGAGAAAGGCCTGTATCATTGTAAACTTCCCTCTTAGAACTGATTTTTTTCACATACCATAGATTTTGGAAAGTTGTGTTTTTATTTTCATTGTCTCAAGTTATTTTTTGATTTCTTTATTAACCCATCAGTTTTTTAGTGGCATATTGTTTAGTCTCAACATGTTTGTGTTTTTCCCACTTTTTTTTTTCTGTAATTGATTTCTAGTTTCATACCATTGTGGGTTAAAAAAAAACGCTTGAGGGGCTTCCCTGGTAGCGCAGTGGTTGAGAGTCCGCCTGCCGATGCAGAGGACGCAGGTTCGTGCCGCGGTCCGGGAGGATCCCACATGCCGCGGAGTGGCTGGGCCCATGAGCCATGGCCGCTGAGCCTGCGCATCTCGAGCCTGTGCTCCGCAGCGGGAGAGGCCACAACAGTGAGAGGCCCGCGTACCGCAAAAAGAGAAAAAAAAAAAAAAACGCTTGATATAATTTCTATCCTCTTAAATTTATTGAGACTTGTTTTGTGGCCTAGCATGTGATCTGTCCTGCAGAATGTTCCATGTGCACTTGAAAAGAGTGTGTATTCTGTTGTTTTGGGGTGGGATGTCATGTAGATATCTTTAAGTCCAACTGGTTTAATGTGTCATTTAAGACTACTGTTTCCTTGAATGTAAATTGATGCGGACACTATGGAGAACAGTATGGAGGTTCCTTAAAAAAACTAAAAATAGAATTACCATATGATCCAGCAATCCCACTACTGGGCATATATCCAGATAAAACCATAATTCAAAAAGACACATGCGGGCTTCCCTGGTGGTGCAGTGGTTGAGAGTCCGCCTGCCGATGCAGGGGACATGGGTTCGTGCCCCGGTCCGGGAGGATCCCACATGCCGCGGAGCGGCTGGGCCCGTGAGCCATGGCCGCTGAGCCTGCGCGTCCGGAGCTTGTGCTCCGCAACGGGAGAGGCCACAACAGTGAGAGGCCCAAGTACAGCAAAAAAAAAAAAAAAAAAAAAAAAAAGACACATGCACTCCAATATTCATTGCAGCACTATTTACAATAGCTAGGTCATGGAAACCATCTAAATGCCCATTGACAGAGGAATGGATAAAGAAGCTGTGGTACATATGTACAATGGAATATTACTCAGCCATAAAAAGGAACAAAACTGGGTCATTTGTAGAGACATGGATGGACCTAGAGACTGTCATACAGAGTGAAGTAAGTCAGAAGGAGAAAAATGAATATCATATATTAATGCATATATGTGGAATCTAGAAAAATGGTACAGATGAACTGGTTTGCAAGGCAGAAATAGAGACACAAATGTAGAGAACAAACATATGGACACTAAGGGGGGAAAGGGGGGGGGGGGGGGTGTGGTGGGATGAATTGGGAGATTGGGATTGACATATATACACTAATAAGTATAAAATAGATAACTAATAAGAACCTGCTGTATAAAAAATTAAATTTAAAAAAAAGACTACTTTTCCTTGTTGATTTTCTGGCTGGATGATCTGTCCATTGATGTCAGTGGGATGTTAAAGTTTCCTATATTGTTATATTATTGTCAGTTTCTCCCTTTATGTCTGTTAATATTTGCTTTATATATTTAAGTGCTCCTTATTAGGTGCATATATATTAACGAGTGTTATATCCTTTTCTTGTTTTGATCGCTTTATCATTACAGAGTGCCCTTCTTTGTCTTTTTGTATAGCCTTTGTTTTAAAGTATGTTTTGTCTAATATGAATATTGCTATCCCTGCTTTCTTGTTGTTTTCATTTGCATAAAATATTTTTCCATCCCCTCACTTTTGTGTGTCTTCCTCTCTGAAATGAATCTCTTGTAAGCAGCATATAGGGTCTTGTTTTTTTTGTCTAATCAGCTACTCTATGTCTTTTGATTGAAGAATTTAGTCCATTGATATTTAAAATAATTACTGATAGCTTTATACTTACTGCCATTTTGTTACTCATTCTCTTGTTTTTGTAATTCTTCTCTGTTCTTTCCTTCTTCTTTTAGTTTCTTCCCTTGTGGTTTGATTGTTTTCTTTAGTGGTATGCTTCTCTTCCTTTCTCTCTAGTTTTTGTATATCTATTTTAAGTTTTTGATGTGGTTAACGTGGGGTTTATATATTTTGACATAAAACTATATTTGTGGGCTTCCCTGGTGGCGCAGTGCTTGAGAGTCTGTCTGCCGATGCAGGGGACATGGGTTCATGCCCGGGTCCAGGAAGATTCCACATGCGGCGGAGTGGCTGGGCCCATGAGCCATGGCCACTGAGCCTGCGCATCCAGAGCCTGTGCTCTGCAATGGGAGAGGCCACAACAGTGAGGGACCCACGTACCGCAAAAAAAAAAAAATTTGTTTTAAACTGGTAGTCATTTAACTTCAAGCATATTCTAAAAGATCTACATGCTTTTACTCCCTTCCCCCACGTTTTGTGGGTTTTATGTCATATTTTACAGCTTCATCTTTGTCCCTTCACTGTTTATTGTAGTTGTAGTTGACTTTCAATTTTTTTGTCTTTTAATCCTTATATTAGCTTATTTAAGTAGTTGATCACAGCCTTTACTGTATATTTGCCTTTTCTAGAGGGATTTTTACCCCTTATATAGATTCTTACTTCTTGTTGTAGCCTTTTCTTTTCCACTTAGATAAAACCCTTTAACCTTTCTTTTAGAGTCTGTTTTCTATTGATAAACTCTTAGTTTTCTCTTGTCTGAGAAGTTTTTTATCTCTCCTTCAATTCTGAATGATAATCTTGCCAGGTGAGTATTCTAGGTTGTAATATTTTCCCCTTTTCACTTTAAATATATCATACCACTCCCTTCTGGCCTTCAAAATTTCTGCAGAAAATCAGCCGATACCTTCTTGGGGTTCCCTTGTATGTGACTCATTGTATTTCTCTTGCTGCCTTTACAATTCTCTCTTTAACTTAGCCATTTTAATTATGAAAGGTCTTGGTATGGGTTTCTTTGGGTTCATCTTGTTTGAGCCTCTCTCTGCTTCCTGCACCTGGATATCTGTTTCCTTCTTCAGGTTCAGGAACGTTTCAATCATAATTTTATCATATATATTTTCAACCCCTTTCTCTCTCTCTTCTCCTGGAACTCTTGTAATGCAAGTGTTGGTATGCTTGATATCCCTTGAACTGTTCTCATTTTTTTAAATTTGTTTTACTTTTTGCTATTCTGACTGGGTGATTTCCACTATTCTATCTTCCAGATCACTTATATGCTTTTTTGTATCACCTAGTCTGCTGTTTATTCCTTCCGGTGTGTTTTTCATTTTGGTCATTGTATTCTTCAGCTCTGACTGATTCTTTTTCATATTTTCTAGTTCCTTATTAAAATTCTCACTGTATTTGTTCTTTTCCCTGGTTCAGTTAGCATTCTTATTACTAATGCTTTGAACTCTTTATCTGGTAAATTATCTCTGTTTCATTAGTTGTTTTTCAGGGGTTTTTTTTCTTTTTCTTTTATTTGAAACAAACTCCTTTGTCCTCTCATTTTTTCCACCTTCTCTCTCCATGAGATTAGGTGAAACAGTTACCTATCCCAGTCTCAAAAGGATGTCCTTGTGTGGGTACATCCCTATACAGTCTGAAAGTGCCCAGTGTCTTTGGTGGGAGAGCTGGATCTGAAGTGAGCAAGAGACATGTCTTCCCCCAGGGTGTGCTAGTGGCTATCACCTTGCTGGGAAGTGGGGCTGGAGATGGAGGAGCTAGGGCTAGAACCAGGTGTGAGTCAGGACTTCTCCTATGCTTAGTGGCTGACACCATCCTACTGGGGACAAGGTCAGGTCCCAAGGTGCTGAAGCAGAAGCACTGAGGCTCAGGGGCTGGCTCTGTTCTCTCTGTGTGCTCTCCCCCATCCCAGCATTGGCACCTTTGCCCCAGAAGAGAGCAACATCTGGAGAAAGAGGGGCTGGATTGGGCACCCAGTGCATGCTACTGCACATGCTGGGGTGGCCCCAGCACACCAGTCAGAATTCCAGACTGCTCCTGATCTGCTGCCTCCTAGCATGCCAGCAGTGGCCACCCCTGTCCCCTTCAGATGTACTGCCAGGTCCTAGATAGCACTATCCCTCACAACTGAGCACTCTCATCAGCAGTGACAACCTTCACCCTAGTGGGGAGCTGCATCATGGAGCAGGAAGGGCAAGACTGAGCACTTGACATGGGCAAGAGCATGCGCTGGGCCTATCACAGGAAACTGGCCAGAGTCCCAGGAACTCTCAACCTGCTGCCTCTACCTTGTTTTGGGAACAAGCAACCATGTGTATGTTTTTTATGAATGAAGTTCATGTTGCTCAAGCACCCCTGACAATCCCACTAGTTGTCAAACTAGCCAAGGGGACTAGTTTCCTAGTGTTGAACCCCAGGGCTTGGGTACCCCATATGTGTTTCAAACTGCTCACTCCCCAGGGAAGATATCTGAACCTGTGTAATCCCCCATTTCTGTGTCCCCTCCTAGAGGTGCATAGCCCTACATGATCACTTCTCTTCCTTTCCTACCTGACTCCAAGTGGATATTTCTTTACAGCTTTTTTTGTATAAGAGTCTTTCTCCCAGTTTCCAGTTTGCTTTCAGTAAGAATTGCTACATATGTAGATATATTTTTGATGTGGTCATGGGGGAAGTTAAGCTCAGCATCCTCCTACTCTGCCATCTTAATCTCCTCCCCTAAAATATATTAACTTTATGTTGTAACCAGTGTAAATTCACTCATATTACCTCTAGAAAATTAGTATTTTATCTGATGTTTAAAGCATTTAAAAAAATTAAATCTGAAATGCATCATATCTGCATGTATTCTCTAACTATCCAAATGCCTTCAGTATTTTTGAAGGATGGTATAAAAATGACAATACCTGATTTCCTAGAAGCCAGGGAGTCCTGGACTTTAATGAGACAGTATTACATAATTTAATGGGAAAGAATGTTGTCTAGAGAAAAATATAACCAAAGGAATATGCAAGAACATATCTTTAATATTCTGTATGAGAATTTAGCTATACAATTCCTAGTAGTTCTCCACATAATTCACTAAAGATTAACTTTCTTATTTTTTCAGCTTTATTGAGATATAATTAACAAGTAAAATTGTAAGATATTTAAAGTGTACATCATATGTTTGTCAAGGCATATGTATTGACAGACATATATATTGTGAAAGGATTCCTCCCATCTAGTAATACATACATATATATGTGTACATATATATATACACTTATGTGTATTTACATATACACATACATATATAAACATTTAAGTTCTACTCTCTTAGCAAATTTCAATTATATGATACAGAGTTATCAACTATACTCACCATAACATGTTATTTTTGAGGAACCTCCAAACTGTTTCCATAGGGACTGCACCCATTTAATCCGAAAACAGTGCACAAGGGTTCCCTTTCTGCCACAACCTTGCTAACACTTGTTCTTTTTTTGGTGATAGCCATTCTAATAGGTGTGAGGTGATCTCTCATTATGACATTGATTTGCATTTTCCCTGATGATTATTGATGTTGAGTCCCTTTTCATGTACCTATTGCCCATCTGTGTGTATTCTTTGGAAAAATGTCTATTCAGATCCTCTGCCCATTTTTTAATCATATATTTTGTTTTGCTCTTGAGTTTTGTGAGTTCTTTATATATTTTGAATATTAACCCCTTATCAGATATATGATTTGCAAATATTTTCTCCCCTTTAATAGGTTGCCTTTTCATTTTATTGCTGGTTTCCTTTGGTGTGCAGAAGCTTTTAGTCTGATGTAATCCCATTTGTTTATTTTTGCTTTTGTTGTCTTGTCTTTGGTATCAAATGCAAAAAACTCATTACCAAGATTGATGTCAAGGAGCTTACCACCTATGGTTTCTTCTAGACATTTTATGGATTCAGGTCTTACATTCAGGACTTTAGTCTATTTTTGAGTTGATTTTTGTGTATGGTGAAATATGGTGTAACATAGTGGTCGAGTTTCATTCTTTTTCCCAACACCACTGATTGGAGACACTATTATTTCCCCATTGTGTATCCTTGCCTCCTTTGTCATAAATTAATTGACAATATATGAGTAGGTTTATTTCTGGGCTCTCTGTTCTGTTCCACTTATCTATGTGTCTCTTTGTATGCCAATAACAAACTGTTTTGATTGCTATAGCTTTGTAATATACTTTGAAATAAGGAAGTGTGATACTCCATGTTTGTTGTTCTTTCTCAATATTGCTTTGGCTCTTCAGGGTTTTTACTGGTTTTATACAAGTTTTACAGTTATTAGTTTTATTTCTGTGGAAAAAATGCCATTTAATTTTTATAGGGATTGCATTGATTCTGTAGAATATTTTGGGTAGTATGGAAATTTTAACAATATCCTTCCAATCCATTTGCCTTATCTTCAGTTTCTTTCATCAGCGTCTTATAGTTTTCAACATACAGGCCTTTCACCTCCTTGGTTAAATTCATTCCTAGCTATTTTATTCATTTTGATGCAATTGTAAATGGGATTGTTTTCTTAATTTCTTTTGACAGATTGTTATTAGTGTATAGAAATGCAACTGATTTTTGTATATTGATTTTGTATCCTACAACTTTACTCAATTTGGTTATTAGTTCTAACAGTTTTCCGGTGGAGTCCTTAGAGTGTTTATACATAGTATCATTTCATTTGCAAACTATGACAGTTTTGTTGCTTCCTTTCTGATTTTGATGCCTTTTATTTCTTGCTTAATTGCTCTGGCTAGAACTTATAATACTGTACTGAATAAAAGTGTTGAGAGTGGGCATCCTTGTCTTGTTCCTGATCTTGGAGGAAAAACTTTCAGCTTTGCATCAATGAGTACGATGGTAGTTGTGGGCTTGTCATATATGGACTTTATGTTGAGGTATGTTGCCTGTGTATCCACTTTGTTGAGAGTTTTAATTGTAAAGAATGTTGAATCTGATCAAAAGGTTTTTCTGTGTCTATTGAGATGATCATATGATTTTTATCCTTCATTTTATTAATGTGATGCATCACATTGATTTTGTGGATATTGAACTAATCTTGCACCCCTGGAATAAACCCACTTGATCATGGTATATCATCCTTCTAATGTATTGTTGAATTCAGTTTCTTAATATTTGGTTGAGGAATTTGTATGCCTTTTGTCCAGTTTTATTGAGATATAATTGACATACAACACTGTATAAGTTTAAGGTGTACAGCATAATGATTTGACTTACATACATGGTGAAATGATTACCACAATAAATTTTGATAACATTCATCATCTCAGATACAATAAAGGAAAGAAAAAGAAAAAATATTTTGTGCCTTGTGATGACAACTCAGAATTTACTCTCTTAACATTTTTCATATATACCATACAACAGGGTTAACTTTAGTCATCATGTTGTACATTATATCTCTAGTACTTTTTAATCTTATAACTGGAAATTTGTACCTTTTGACACCTTTCATCCAGTTTCCCCTCCTCTCACCTCTGGTAACCACAAGTCAGATCTCTTTTTATGAGTTTTGTTTTTGTTTGATTATACACATAAGTGAGATGACACAGTATTTGTCTCTTTTAGACTTGTTTCATTTGGCATAATGCCCTCTATGTCCATCCATGCTGTCACAAATTGCAGGATTTTCTCTTTTATTCATGTTGGATTAATATTCTGTCATATATATATATATATATGTGTGTCTCACAATCTCTTTATCCATTCATTTGTCAAAACACTTAGGATGGTTTCATATCTTGAAAATTGGAAAGAATTTTCCTATAAACATGGAGGTGCAGATATCTCTTCAACATAGTGTTTTTCTTTCCTTTCAGTATATTTGCAGAAATAGAATTGCTCGATCATATGGTAGTTCTACTTTTAGTGTTTTAAGTAACGTCCATGCTGTTTTCTATATTGGCTGGGATTGGCCACTTTGCAATCCCTCCAACAGGCATAAGGGTTCCCTTTCTTCCCCATCCCCACCAACCATGTTATCTCTTGTTTGTTTGATGTTATCCATTCTAGCAGGTATTAGGTGATATCTCACTGTGGTTTTGATTTGCATTTCCCTAATTTTCAGTAATGTTGAGCATCTTTTCATGTATCTGTTGGCCATTCATATATCTTATTTGGAAAAATATCAATTCATGTCCTTTGCCCATTTTAAAATTAGATTATTTGGGGGGGCTTTGCTATTGAGTTATATAAGTTCTTTTTATATTTTGGATATTAAGCCCTTATCAGATATAGGCATACCCCAGAGATATTGCAGATTTGGTTCCAGACCACTGCAATAAGGCAAATATCACAAT
This sequence comes from Aethalodelphis obliquidens, assembly GCF_003676395.1. Lineage (NCBI taxonomy): Eukaryota > Metazoa > Chordata > Mammalia > Artiodactyla > Delphinidae > Aethalodelphis > Aethalodelphis obliquidens. The sequence continues at coordinate 46,670,719 of NW_020837946.1, forward strand.
AAAGCAAATCACACAAATTTTTTCGTTTCCCAATACATATAAAAGTTATGATTATTATCCAGTAATCCCACTCCTGGGCATATACCTGGAGAAGAACATGGTTCAAAAGGATACATGTCCCCCAATATTCACTGCAGCACTATTTACAATAGCCAAAACATGGAAGCAACCTAAATGCCCATCGACAAAGGAATAAATAAAGAAGATGTGGTACATATATACAATGGAATGCTACTCAGCCATAAAAAAGAATGAAATAATGCCATTTGCAGCAGCATGAATGGAATTATCATACTAAGTGAAGTGAGTCAGACAGAAAAAGACAAATATCATATGATATCACTCACATGAGGAATCTAATTTTTTAAAAAATGATACAAATGAACTTATTTACAAAAGAGGAAGCAGATTTACAGATATCAAAAACAAACTTATGGTTACCAAAAGGGAAATGTGTGGGGTAAGTGTGACTCAGGAGCTTAGGATAAACATACTCACACTACTATGTATATGATAGATAACAAACAAGGATCTACTGTACACCACAGGGAACTCTACTCAATATTCTGTAACAACCTATATGAGAAAAGAATCTGAAAAAGAATGGATATATGTATATGTATAATTGAATCACTTTGCTGTACACCTAAAATTAACACAACATTGTAGATCAGCTATAGTCCAATAAAATTTTTTAAGTTATGTTTACACTATATTGTAGTCTATTAAGTGTACAATACCATAATGTCTAAAAAAAGTATACACCTTAATTTAAAGATACCTTGCTAAAAAGTACTAATCATCATGTTAGAATACAGGGTTGCCACAAACCTTCAATTTGTAAAAAAAAAATCCATATCTCTTAAGCATAACAATGTGGAGTGCGATACAATAAGATATGTATGTACATGGGTTGCAAATATTTTCTCGCATTCCATAGGATATCTTTTCATTTTGCTGATTGTTTCTTTTGCAGTGCAGAGGCTGTTTGATGTATTTCCAGTTCTTCATTTTTTATTTTGTTACTTGTGCTTTATATGTTATGTCTAAATTATCATTACCAAAACTAATGTCAAGGAGCTTTTCTTCTTTTCTTTTTCTTTTTTTTTTCTTCTTTTCTACATTTTCTTCTAGGACCTTCATGGTTTTTCATCTAACATTTAAGACTATAATCCATTTTGAGTTAATTTTTGTAAATGGTGTACAATAGGGGTCTATTCTATTTCTTACATGTGAATATCCAGATTTCCCAGCACCATCTATTGAAGAGACTTCTACTGAGTATTCTTGGTTCCCCTGTCAAATATTAGTTCACCATGTATACATGGTCAACTAATATTGACTAATATTATTTCTGTGCTCTTAATTCTATTTAATTGGTCTATGTATCTGGTTTTGTACCATTACCATATTGTTTTAAAAACTGTTTAAAAATTGTTTAAAAACTATGTTATAAAACTGTAGTTTTATAATATAGTTGGAAATAAGGAAGCATGATGCCTCCAGCTTTGTCTTTTCTTAGTATTGCTTTGGCTATTCAGGGACTTTTGTGATTCCATACAAGTATTAGAATTGTTTGTTCTATTTCTGTGAAAAAAATATTGGAATCTTCACAGGAATTGTATTGAATATATAGATGGCTTTGTGTAGTATGAACATTTTAACAATATTAATTCTTCCAATCCATGAACATGGGGTAAATTTTTGTCTTCTTTGATTTCTTTCATCAATGTCTTGTAGTTCTCAGTGTAAAGTTTTCACATTCTTGGTTAAATTTATTCCTAAGTATTTTATTATTTTTGATGCTCTTTTAAATGGGATCATTTTCTTTACTTTTTTTATCAGATTATGTATTGTTATTGTATAGAAGTGCTAATGATTTGTTTTGCTAATACTGTATCTAACAACTTTACTGAAATCACTAGGTAGATATAATACTTTTTCTGTGGAGTCCTTAGAATTTTCTCTAATAAAAATGATGTTGTCTGCACATAGACACAATTTTACTTTTTTCTTTCAAATTCTGACCTTTTTAAATTTCTTACCTGATTACTCTGGCAAGGGCTTCTACTACTATGTTGAATAGGGGAGAGTAGGCACCCATGTCTTGTTCCTGATCTTTGCAGAAAGGCTTTCCTACTTTCACCACTAAATATGTTAGCTGTTGGCTTGTCGCATGTGGCTTTTGTTATGTTGAGGTACATTTCTTCTATACATAATTTTTAAGAGTTTTTACATTAACTGATCTTGAATTTTGTCAAATTTTTCTTCTGCATCTATTGAGATGATTATATAATTTTTTTCATTCATTTCATTAATGTGATATCACATTGATTTTGTGAATGTTGAATCATCCTTACATTCCAGGGATAAATCCCACTTGATCATGGTGAATGATCTTTTAAATGTGTTGCTAAATTTGGTTTGCTAGTATTTTATTGACAATTTCGCATCTATATCCATCAGGGATACTGGCCTGTAGTTTTCTTTTCTGGTAGTGTCTTTGTCTACTTTTGGTATCAGCTTGCCTTGTAAAATCAGTTTTGGTGTATTCCTTCCTCTTGGTGTTTTTCTATGTCTATGAGTCTGTTTCTGTTTTGTAATTAGGTTCGTTGGTATCATTTGTTTTAGATACCACATATAAGCAATATCATATGATTTTTGTCTTTCTCTATCTGACTTACTTCACTTAGTATGATCATCTCTAGCTCCATCCATATTGCTGCAAATGGCATTATTTCATTCTTTTTTAATGGCTGAGTAATATTCCATTGTATGTATATGTATGTATGTATGTGTGTGTATATATATATATATATATATATACCACATCTCCTTTATCCATTCCTCTGTCAGTGGACATTTAGGTTTCTCTCATGTCTTGGCTATTATAAATAGTGCTGCAGTGAACATTAGGGTGTATGTTTCCTTTCTTTTTTAAAAAAATATTTATTTATTTATTTGGCTGTGCTGGGTCTTAGTTGCGGCATGCAGGATCTTTACTTTTGGCATGCAGGATCTTCTCTTGCAGCATGCAGGATCTTTAGTTGTGGTGTGCGGGCTCTTTTAGTTGTGACATGTGGGATCTAGTTCCCTGACCACAGATCGAACCTGGGCCCCCTGCATTGGGAGCACGAAGTCCTAACCAGTGGACCACAAGGGAAGACCCACATGTATCCTTTCAAACCATGTTCTCTTCTGGATATATGTCCAGGAGTGGGATTGCTGGGTTATACGATAGCTCTGTTTTTAGTTTCTTAAGGAACACCCATACTGTTCTCCATAGTGGCTATACTAATTTACATTCCCACCAACAGTGTAGGAGGGTTCCTTTTTCTCCACACCCTCTCCAGCATTTATTGTTTGTAGACTTTTTGATGTTAGTCATTCTGACCAGAATGAGGTGATACTTCATTGTAGTTTTGATTTGCATTTCTCTAATAATTAGTGATGTTGAGCATCTTTTTATGTGTCTGTTAGCCATCTGTATGTCTTCTGTGGAGAAATGTCTATTTAGGTCTTCTGCCCATTTTCTGATTGGGTTGTTTGTTTTTTTAATATTGAGCCACAAGAGCTGTTTGTAAATTTTGGAGACTAATCCCTTGTCAGTCACATCATTTGCAAATATTTTCTCCCATTCTGTGGGTTGTCTTTTTGTTTTGTTTGTGCTTTCTTTTGATGTGCAAAAGCTTTTAAGTTTAATTAGGTCCCATTTGTATATTTTTATTTCAATTAATCTAGGAGACGGCTCAGAAAAGATATTGATGTGATTTACGTCAAAGAGTGTTCTGCCTATGTTTTCCTCTAAGAGTTTTATAGTATTCAGTCTTACATCTAGGTCTTTAATCCATTTTGAGTTTATTTTTGTGTATGGTGTTAAAGAATGTTCTATTTGGTTTTTTACATGTAGCTGTCCAGTTTTCCCAACACCATTTATTAAAAGAGACTATCTTTCCTCCATTGTGTAGTCTTGCCTCCTTTGTCATAGATTAATTGACCATAGGTGACTGGGTTTATTTCTGGGCATTCTATCCTGTTCCATTGATCTGTATTTCTGTTTTTGTGCAGTACCATACTGTTTTGATGACTGTAGCTTTGTAGTATAGTCTAAAGTCAGGGAGCCTGATTCCTCCAGCTCTCTCTTTCTTTCTCAAGATTCATTTGGCTATTTGGGGTCTTCTGTGCCTCCATACAAAGTTTAAGATTTTTGTTCTAGTTGTGTGAAAAATGCCATTGGTAATTTGATAGGGACTGCATTGAGTCTCTAGATTGCCTTGGGTAGTACAGTCATTTTCACAATATTGATTCTTCCAATACAAGAACATGGTATATCTTTCCATCTGTTTGCAGCATCTTGGATTTCTTTTATCAGCATCCTATAGTTTTCAGAGTACAGGTCTTTTCCCTCCTTAGGTAGGTTTATTCCTAGGTATTTTATTCTTTTTTATGTGATGGCAAATAGGATTTTGTTTTCTTTAATTCCTCTTTCTGATCTTTCATTGTTAGTGCGTAGAAATGCAACAGATTTCTGTGTATTAATTTTGTATCATGCAACTTTTCTGAATTCATTGATGAGCTCTAGTAGTTTTCTGGTAGCATCTTTAGGATTTTCTATGTATAGTATCATGTCATCTGCAAACAGTGACAGTTTTACATCTTCCTTTCCAATTTAGATTACTTTTATTTCTTTTTATTCTCTGATTGCCGTGGCTAGACTTCCAAAACTATGTTGAATAAAAGTGGCAAGAGTGGACATCCTTATCTTGTTCCTGATCATAGAGGAAATGCTTTCAGCTTTTCACTGCTGAGTATGATGTTAGCTGTGGATTTGTCATATATGGCCTGTATTATGTTGAGATATGTTCCCTCTATGCCCAAATTCTGGAGAATTTTTACCATAAATGGTGTTGAACTTTGTCAGAAGCTTTTTCTGCGTCTATTGAGATGATCATATGGTTTTTATTCTTCAGTTTGTTGATGTGGTGTGTCACACTGATTGCTTTGCATATATTGCAAAATCCTTGCATCCCTGAGATAAATCCCACTTGCTCATGGAGTATGATCCTTTTAACATATTGTTGGATTTGGATTGCTAGTATTTTGTTGAGGATTTTTACATCTACATTTATCAGTGATATTGGCCTATAATTTTCTTTTTTTGTGGTATCTTTGTCTGGTTTTTGTATCAAGATGATGGTGGCCTCATAGAATGAGTTTGGGAGTATTCCTTCCTCTGAAATTTTTTGGAATAATTTCAGAAAGAGAGGTGTTAACTCTTCTCTAAATGTTTGATAGAATTTACCTATGAAGTCATCTGGTCCTGGACTTTTGTCTGTTTGGAGTTTTTTGTCACAGTTTCAGTTTCAGTACTTGTGATTGGTCTGTTCATATTTTCTATTTCTTCCTGGTTCAGCCTTGGAAGGTTATATACCTTTCTAAGAATTTGTCCATTTCTTCCAGATTGTCCATTTTATTGGCATGTAGTTACGTGTAGTATTCTCTCATGATCCTTTGTATTTCTGTGGTGTCAGTTGTAACTTCTTTTTCATTTCTAATCTTATTGATTTGAGCTCTCTTGCTTTTTTTCTTGATGAGTCTGGCTAAAGGTTTATCAATTTTGTTTATCTTTTCAACGAACCAGGTTTTAGTTTCATTGATCTTTGCTACTGTTTTATTTGTCTCTATTTCATTTATTTCTGCTCTGATCTTTATGACTTCTTTCCTTCTATAATTACTAACTTTGGGTTTTGTTCGTTCTTCCTCTAGTTACTTTAGGTGTAAGGTTAGGTTGTTTGTATGTGATTTTTCTTGTTTCCTGAGATAAGATTGTATTCCTAAAAACTTTCCTCTTCAAACTGCTTTTGCCATGTCCCATAGGGTTCAGATTGTCATCCTTTCATTTTCATTTGTCTCTAGGTATTTTTTGATTTCCTCTTTGACTTCTACAGTGATCCATTGGTTTTTTAGTAGCATATTGTTTAGTTTCCACATGTTTGGTTTTTTTACAGTTTTTTTCTTGTAGTTGATTTCTAATATCATAGTGTTGTAGTAGGAAAAGATGCTTGATATTTCAGTTTTCTTAAATGTACCGAGGCTCGCTTTGAGGCCTGGCAAGTGCTCAATTGTGGAGAATGTTCCATGTGCACTTGAGAAGAATGTTTTTTTGGATGGAATACTCTATAAATATCAATTAAGTTGATCTGGTCCAATTTGTTATTTAAGGCCTGTGTTTCCTTAGTGATCTTCTACCTGGTTCATCTGTCCATTGATTAAAGTGTGGTGTTAAAGTCCCCCACTATTATTGTGTTACGGTCTATGTCTCCTTTTATGGCTGTTAGTATTTGCCTTATATATTGCGGTGCTCCTATGTTGGGTGCATATATATTTACACTTGTTATATCTTCTTGGATTGATTCCTTGATCATTATGTTGTGTCCTTCTTTGTCTCTTGTAACAGTCTTTATTTTAAAGTCTACTTTGTCTGATATGAGTATTACTACTCCAGCTTTTTTTGATTTCCATTTGCATGGGATACCTTTTTCCATCCCCTCACTTTCAGTCTGGATGTGTCCCTAGATCTGAAGTGGGTCTCTTGTAGACAGCGTATATATGGGCCTTGTTTTTGTATCCATTCAGCCAGTCTATGTCTTTTGGTTGGAGCATTTACTCCATTTACATTTAAGGTAATTATCTATACGTATGTTCCTATTACCATTTTCTAAATTGTTTTGGATTGTTTTTTGTAGGTCTTTTTTCTTCCCTTCCTCTTTTGTTCTCTTCTCTTGTGACTTGATAACTAACATTAGTGTTGTGTTTGGATTCCTTTTTCTTTTTGTGTGTGAATATTTATTGTAGATTTTCAGTTTGTGGTTACCATGAGGTTTTGATATAGCAGTCTGTATATAAACAAGATTATTTTAAGTTGCTGGTCTTTTAATTTCAAATGAATTTCCAGTATCCTGAATTTGTGCTCTCCTCACAGTTGCTGATTTTGATTTATTTTTGTGAAGATGATTTCCTACCTTTACTTTATGTTTACCTTTACCAGTGAGCTTTTCCATTCATAATTTTCTTGTTTCTAGTTCTGGCCTTTCCTTTTCCACTTGAAGTTGCTTTAACATTTGTTGCAAAGCTGGTCTGGTGGTGCTCAATTCTCTTAGCTTTTGCTTGTCTGTAATGCTTTTGATTTCTCTGCTGAATCTGAATGAGAGCCTTGCTGGGTAGAGTATTCTTGGTTGTAGGTTCTTCCCTTTCATCACTTTAAATATATTGTGCCACTCCCTTCTGGCCTACAGAGTTTCTGCTGAGATATCAGCTGATAACATTATGTGAGTTCCCTTGTATGTTACTTGTTGCTTTTCCTTTGTTGCTTTTAATATATTTTCTTTGTCTTTAATTTTTGTCAGTTTGTTTACTATGTGTCTTGCTGTGTTCCTCCATGTGTTATCCTGTATGGGACTCTGCTCTTCCTGGACTTCAGTGACTGTTTCCTTTCCCATGTTAGAGAAGTTTTCAGCTATTATCTCTTCAAATATTTTCTCAGGTCCTTTCTCTCTCTCTTGTCCTTCTGGAACCCTTATAATGTGAATATTGGTGCATTTAATGTTGTCCCAAAGGTCCCTTAGACCAGCAGCCCCTAACCTTTTTGGCACCAGGGACTGGATTCGTGGAAGACAATTTTTCCACGGACCAGGGCAGGAGGAATGGTTTTGAGATGATTCAAGTGCATTACATTTATTGTGTACTTTATTTCTATTATTACTACATTGTAATATATAATGAAATAATTATACAACTCACAATAATGCAGAATCAGTGGGAGCCCTGAGCTTGTTTTCACTTTCCACTCACTGATAGGGTTTTTATGTGAGTCTGCAAGCAATTGATTTATTATGGTCACTATGCAGTCAAACCTCTCTGCTAATGATAATCTGTATGTGCAGCCACTTGCCAGCACCAGCATCACTGCCTCAGCTCCACCTCAGATCATCAGGCATTAGATTCTCATAAGGAGCAACCTAGATCCCCTGCATGCACTGTTTACAGTAGGGTTTGTGCTTCTATGATAATCTAATGCCACCACTGATCTGACAGGAGGTGGAGCTCAAGCGGTAACACGAGTGATGGTGAGAGGCTGTAAATACAGATGAAACTTCACTCACTCACCCACTGCTCACCTCCTGTTTTGCAGCCTGGTTCCAAACAGGCCACGGACTGGTACTGGTCCATGGCCCAGGGGTTAGGGACCCCTACCTTAGACTGTCTTCATTTCTTTTCATTCTTTATTCTGTTCCCTGACAGTGACTTCCACAATTCTTTCAGCTCATTTATCTATTCTTCTGCCTCAGTTACTCTGCTATTGATTCCTTCTAGTATACTCTTCATTTCAGTTACTGTATTGTTCATCTCTGTTAGTTTTTTCTTTAGTTCTTCTAGGTCTTTTAAAAATATTTCTTGCATCTTCTCAATCTGTACCTCCATTCTTTTTCCAAGATCTTGCATCATCTTCACTATCATTACTCTGAATTATTTTTATGATAGATTGCCTATCTCCACTTCATTTAGTTGTTCTTTCAGGTTTTATCTTGTTTCTTCATCTGGGACCTATTCCTCTGCCATCTCATTTTGTCTAACTTTCTGTGATTGCAGCTTGCATTCGGTAGACTGCAGGATTGTATTCTTCTTGCTTCTGCTGTCTGCCCTCTGGTGGATGAGGCTGTCTAAGAGGCTTGTGTAGGCTTCCTGGTTGAAGAGTTCCTCCCCACTGGTGGGTGTGGCTGGGTCCTGTCCCTTTGGTGGGCAGGGCCATGCGCAGGAAGACTTTAAGGAGCCTGTCTGATGATGGGTGGGGCTGTGTTCTCACCCTGTTGGTTGTTTTGCTTGAGGCACCCCAGCACTGGAGCCTACAGGCTGTTGGGTGGAGCTAGGTCTTGGGAAGGAAATGGCAGCCTCTGGAGGGCTCATGCCAATGAGTACTCACCAGAACTGCCATTGCCAGTATCTTTGTCCCCACAATGAGCCACAGTCACCCCCCACCTCCACAGAAGACCCTTCAATGCTAGGATGTGGGTCTGGCTCAGTCTCTTATGAGGTCACTGCTTTTTTCCCTGGGTCTTGGTGTGCATGGGACCTTGTGTGCACCCTCCAAGAGTGGAGTTTCTTTTGCCCCCAGTCCTATGGAATTCTTGCAGTCAAACCCAGCTGGTCTTCAAAGCCAGCTTCTCTGGGGTCTCTTACTCCTGTTGCCAGAACCCCAGTCTGGGAAGCCTGATGTGGGGCTTAAGACTTTCACTCCTATGGGAGAACTTCTGTGGTATAAATATTTTCCAGTTTGTGAGTTGCCCACCCAGTGGGTATGGGATTTGATTTTATCATGGTTGTGCCCCTCATACCATCTCAATGTGGCTTCTTCTTTGTCTTTGCATGTAGGGTATCTTTTTTGGTAGGTTCCAGCATTTTGTTGTTATTGTTGTTAATGGTTGTTCAGCAGTTAGTTGTGATCTTGGTATTTTTGTAAGAAGGGGTGATCTCACGTCCTCTACACCACCATCTTGCTGGCCACTGTAGCACATCTTCTTTATCCATTATGTGTTGATGTATATTTAGGTTGTTTCCATGTCTTGGCTATTGTAAATAGTGCTTCTATGAACATAAGTGTGCATGTATCTTTTTGAGTTACAGTTTGGTCCAGGTCTATGCCCATGAGTGGGATTGCTGGATCATATGGTACTCTATTTTTAGTTTTCTGAGGAACCTCCAAACTGTTTTTCATAGTGGCTGTACCAAGTTACATTCTCCACACCCTCTCCAGCATTTGTTATTTGTAGACGCTTAATGATGGCCATTCTGACCAGTGTGAGGTGGTATCTCATTGTAGTTTTGATTGCATTTCTCTAATAATTAGTGATGTTGAGCATATTTTCATGTACCTACTGGCCCTCTGTATGTCTTCTTTGCGGAAATGTGTCTTTAGGTCTTCTGCCCATTTTTCGATTGGGTTTTGTTTTTTTGTTGTTGAGTTGTATGAGCTGTTTGTATATTTTGGAGATTAAGCCTCATTGGCTGCATCATTTGCAAATATTTTCTCCCATCCCATAGGTTTTTGGTTTTTTTAATTGTTTCTTTTGCTGTGCAAAACTTGTAAGTTTTATTAGGTCCCATTTGTTTGTCTTGGTTTTATATATATTGCTTTGGGAGCAATTCCTAAGAAAACATTCATACAATTTATGTCAGAGAATATTTTGCCTATGCTCTCTTCTAGGAGTTTTATGGTGTCATGTCCTACGTTTAAGTCTTTAAACCATTTTGAATTTATTTTTGTGCATGGTGTGAGGGTGTGTTCTAACTTCATTGGTTTACATGCAGCTGTCCAACTTTCCCAGCACCACTTGCTGAAGATAATGTCTTTTTTCCATTTTATATTTTTGCTTCCTTTGTCAAAGATTAATTTACTATAAGTGTGTGGGTTTATTTCTGGGTTCTCTATTGTGTTCCATTGATCCTATGTCTGTTTTTGTACCAGTACCACACTGTTTTGATTACTGTAGCTTTGCAGTATTGTCTGAAGTCTGGGAGATATATGCCTCCTGCTTTGTTGTTGTTTTCTCTCAGGATTGTTTTGGCAATTCTGGGTCTTTTATGATTCCATAAGAATTGGGGGATTATTTGTTTTAGTTCTGTGAAAAATGTCATGGGTAATTTGATAGGGATCACATTAACTCTACAGATTGCTTTGGATAATATTGCCATTTTAACAATATTAATTCTTCTAGTCCCAAGAGCGTGGGACATCTTTCCATTTCTTTGCACCCTCTTTAATTTCCTTCATTAATATTTTACAGTTCTCAGCATATCTTACCTCCTTGGTGAGGTTTATTTCTAGTTTTTTGTTTTGTTTTTGGTGCAGTTTTAAAAGGTGTTGTCTTTTTACATTGCCTTTCTGATATTTCATTGTTAGTGTAAAGAAATGCAACTGATTTCTGAATATTAATCTTCTATCCTGCTACTTTGCTGAATTCATTTATCAGCTCTAGTAGTTTTTGTGTGGAACCCTTAGGCTTTTCTATATATAGCATCATGTCATTGGCATATAATGAAAATTTTACCTCTTCTCTTCCAATTTGGATATCTTTTGTTTCTTTTTCTTGTCTGATTGCTGTGGCTAGGACTTCCAATACTATGTTAAATAGAAATGCTGAGTGTGGGCATCCTTGTCCTGTTCCAGATTTTAGTGGGAAGGCTTTCAGGCTTTCACCATTGAGTATTATATTGGCTCTGGGTTTGTCATAAATGGCTTTTATTATGTTGAGATATGTTCCCTCTATACCCACTATGGTTAAGAGTTTTTATCATAAATGCATGTTGAATGTTGTCAAATGCTTTTTTCTGCATCTATTGAGGTGATCATGTGGTTTTTGACTTTTCCTTTTTAATGTGGTGTATTACATTGATTGATTTGCTTTTTTTTTTTTTTCACAGTATGTGGGCCTCTCACTGTTGTGGCCTCTCCTGTTGCGGAGCACAGGCTCCAGACGCACAGGCTCAGCGGCCATGGCTCACGGGCCCAGCTGCTCCACCGCATGTGGAATCTTCCCGGACAAGGGCATGAACCCGTGTCCCCTGCATCGGCAGGCGGACTCTCAACCACTGTGCCAACAAGGAAGCCCGTGATTTGCATATTTTGAACCATCCTTGTGAAATTAGGATGAATCCCACTTGGCCGGGGTGTATGATCTTTTTTATGTGCTGTTGGATTCAGTTTCCTAATATTTTGCTGAGAATTTTTGCATCTATATTCATAAAAGATAATGGCCTGTAATTTCCTTTTTTAGTGGTATCATTGTCTGGTTTTGGTATCAGGGTGATGCTGGCTTCATAAAATGTCTTTGGGTGTGTTCCCACCTCTTCAGCCTTTCGGAAGAGTTTCAGAAGGATTGGTATACATTCTTCTTTGTATGTTTTGTAGAATTAGACTGTGAAGCCATCTTGTCCTGGAATTTTGTTTGTAAGGAGTTTTTTTGTTTGTTTATTACAGATTCTGTTTCACTTCTACTGACTGGTGTGTTCAAATTATCTATTTCTTTTTTATTCCGTTTTGGTGGGCCGTATGTTTCTAGGAAGTTGTCCATTTCTTCCAGGTTGTCAAATTTGTTGGCTCATAATTGTTCATAGTATTCTCTTATGGTCTTGTATTTCTGTGGTATCAGTTGAGATTTTTCCTTTTTCATTTCATTTATTCATTTTCATTTATATTGTTTATTTGGATTCTCTCTCTTTTCTTCTTGGTGAGCCTGACCAGAGTTTTGTCAATTTGTTTACCCTTTCAAAGAAACAGCTCTTTGATTTTTTTGATTTTTTTCTATTTTTTTTACTCTCTATTTTATTTATTTCCTCTCTAATCTTATTATTTCTTTCCTTCTGCTGAATTTAAGTTTTATTTGTTCTTCTTATTCTAATTCTTTAAGGTGGTAGGTCAGGTTGTTTATTTGAGATTTTTCTTCTTTTTGAGGAAGGCCTGTATCGCTATTAACTTCCCTGTACAAACTGCTTTTGCTGCATCCCATAGATTATGTACGGTTGTGTTTTCATTGTCATTTGTCTGAAGGTATTATTTAATTTCCTTTTTGATTTCCTCATTGAACCATTGGTTTCCTTCTTTTTAACATCTTTATTGGAGTATAATTACTTTACAATGGTGTGTTAGTTTCTGCTTTATAACAAAGTGAATCAGTTATACATATACATATGTTCCCATATCTCTTCCCTCTTGCATCTCCCTCCCTCCCACCCTCCCTATCCCACCACTCTAGGTGGTCACAAAGCACCAAGCTGATCTCCCTGTGCCATGTGGCTGCTTCCCACTAGCTATCTATTTTACGTTTGGTAGTGTATATATGTCCATGCCACTCTCTCACTTTGTCACAGCTTCCCCTTCCCCCTCCCCATATCCTCAAGTCCATTCTTTAGTAGGTCTGTGTCTTTATTTCCGTCTTACTCCTAGGTTCTTCACGACTTTTTCTTTTTTCCTTAGATTCCTTATATATGAGTTAGCATATGGTACTTGTTTTTCTCTTTCTGACTTCACTCTGTATGAAAAACTCTAGGTCCATCCACCTCACTACAAATAACTCAATTTCGTTTCTTTTTATGGCTGAGTAATATTCCATTGTACATATGTGCCACATATTCTTTTTCCATTCATCTGATGATGGACACTTAGGTTACTTCCATGTCTTGGCTATTGTAAATAGAGCTGCAATGAACATTTTGGTACATGACCCTTTTTGAATTATGATTTTCTCAGGGTATATGCCCAGTAGTGGGATTGCTAGGTCATATGGTCATTCTATTTGTAGTTTTTTAAGGAACCTCCATACTGTTCTCCATAGTGACTGTATCAATTTACATTCCCACCAACAGTACAAGAGTGTTCCCTTTTCTCCACACCCTGACCAGCATTTATTGTTTCTAGATTTTTTGATGATGGCCATTCTGACCGGTGTGAGATGATATCTCATTGTAGTTTTGATTTGCATTTCTCTAATGATTAATGATGTTGAGAATTCTTTCATGTGTTTGTTGGCAGTCTGTATATTTTCTTTGGAGAAATATCTATTTAGGTCTTCTGCCCATTTTTGGATTGGGTTGTTTGTTTTTTGTTATTGAGCTGCATGAGCTGCTTGTAAATTTTTGGAGATTAATCCTTTGTCAGTTGCTTCATTTGCAAATATTTTCTCCCATTCTGAGGGTTGTTTTTTTGGTCTTGTTTATGGTTTCCTTTCTTGTGCAGAAGCTTTTAAGTTTCATTAGGTCCCATTTGTTTATTTTTGGTTTTATTTCCATTTCTCTAGGAGGTCGGTCAAAAAGGATCTTGCTGTGATTTACGTCTCAGATTGTTCTACCTATGTTTTCCTCTAAGAGTTTTATAGTTTCTGGCCTTGCATTTAGATCTTTAATCTATTTTGAGTTTATTTTTGTGTATGGTGTTAGGGAGTGTTCAAATCTCATATGTTTACATGTACCCGTCCAGTTTTCCCAGCACCACTTATTGAAGAGGCTGTCTTTTCTCCACTGTATATTCTTGCCTCCTTTATCAAAGATAAGGTGACCATATGTGTGTGGGTTTATCTCTGGGCTTTCTATCCTGTTCCATTGATCTATATTTCTGTTTTTGTGCCAGTACAATACTGTCTCAATTACTGTAGCTTCGTAGTATAGTCTGAAGTCAGGGAGCCTGATTCCTCCAGCTCCATTTTTCGCTCTCAAGATTGCTTTGGCTATTCGGGGTCTTTTGTGTTTCCATACAAATTGTGCAATTTTTTGTTCTAGTTCTGTGAAAAATGCCAGTGATAGTTTGATAGGGATTACATTGAATCTGTAGATTGCTTTGGGTAGTAGAGTCATTTTCACAATGTTGATCCTTCCAATCCAAGAACATGGTATATCTCTCCATCTATTTGTATCATCTTTAATTTCTTTCATCAGTGTCTTATAATTTTCTCCATACAGGTCTTTTGTCTTCTTAGGTAGGTTTATTCCTAGGTATTTTATTCTTTTTGTTGCAATGGTAAATGGAAGTATTTTCTTAATTTCATTTTCAGATTTTTCATCATTAGTGTATAGGAATGCAGGAAATTTCTGTGCATTAATTTTGTACCCTGCTACTTTACTAAATTCATTGATTAGCTCTAGCAGTTTTCTGGCAGTATCTTTGGGGTTCTCTGTGTATAGTATCATGTCATCTGCAAACAGTGACAGCTTTACTTCTTCTTTTCCAATTTGTATTCCTTTTATTTCTTTTTCTTCTCTGATTGCTATGGCTAAACCTTCCAAAACTATGTTGAATAAGAGGGGTGAGAGTGGACAACCTTGTATTCTTCCTGATCTTAGAGGAAATGGTTTCAATTTTTCACCACTGAGTACGATGTTGGCTGTGGGTTTGTCATATATGGCCTTTATTATGTTGAGGAAACTTCCCTCTATGCCTACTTTCTGGAGAGTTTTTATCATAAATGGGTGTTGAATTCTGTCGAAAGCTTTCTCTAGATCTATTGAGATGATCATATGGTTTTTCTCCTTCAATTTGTTAATGTGGTGTATCATGCTGATTGATTTGCGTATATTGAAGAATCCTTGCATTCCTAGAATAAAACTCACTTGATCATGGTGTGTGATCTTTTTAATGTGCTGTTGGACTCTGTTTGCTGGTATTTTGTTGAGGATTTTTGCATCTATGTTCATCAATGCTATTGGCCTATAGTTTTCTTTCTTTGTGACATCCATTTCTGGTTTTGGTCTCAGGGTGATGATGGCCTCGTAGAATGAGTTTGGGAGTGTTCCTCCCTCTGCTATATTTTGGAAGAGTTTGAGAAGGATAGGTGTTAGCTCTTCTCTAAATGTTTGATAGAATTCACCTGTGAAGCCATCTGGTCCTGGGCTTTTGTTTGTTGGAAGATTTTTAATCAGAGTCTCAATTTCAGTGCTTGTGATTGGTCTGTTCATATTTTCTATTTCTTCTTGGTTCAATCTTGGCAGGTTGTGCATTTCTAAGAATTTGTCCATTTCTTCCAGGTTGTCCATTTTATTGGCATAGAGTTGCTTGTAGTAATCTCTCCTGATCCTTTGTATTTCTGCAGTGTCAGTTGTTACTTCTCCTTTTTCATCTCTAATTCTATTGATTTGTGTCTTCTCCCTTTGTTTCTTGATGAATCTGGCTAATTGTTTATCAATATTGTTTATCTTCTCAAAGAACCAGCTTTTAATTTTATTGATCTTTGCAATAGTTTCCTTTATTTCTTTTTCATTCATTTCTGATCTGATCTTTGTGATTTCTTTCCTTCTGCTAACTTTGGGGTTTTTTTGTTCTTCTTTCTCTAATTGCTTTAGGTGCGAGGTTCAGTTGTTTATTTGAGATGTTTCCTGTTTCTTAAGGTAGCATTGTATTGCTATAAACTTCCCTCTTAGAAGTGCTTTTGCTGCATCCCATAGGTTTTGGGTCGTTGTGTCTCCGTTGTCATTTGTTTCTAGATATTTTTTGATTTCCTCTTTGATTTCTTCAGTGATCACTTCGTTATCAAGTATTGTATTACTTAGCCTCTATGTGTTTGTATTTCTTACAGATCTTTTCCTGTAATTGATATCTACTCACATAGCGTTGTGGTCGGAAAAGATACTTGATACGATTTCAATTTTCTTAAATTTACCAGGGCTTGATTTGTGACCCAAGATATGATCTAACCTGGAGAATGTTCCATGAGCACTTGAGAAAAAGGTGTATTCTGTTGTTTTTGGATGGAATGTCCTATAAATATCAGTTAAGTCCATCTTGTTTAATGTATCATTGAAAGCTTGTGTTTCCTTATTTATTTTCATTTTGGATGATCTGTCCATTGGTGAAAGTGGGGTGTTAAAGTCCCCTACTATGAATGTGTTACTGTTGATTTCCCCTTTTATGGCTGCTAGTATTTGCCTTATGTATTGAGGAGCTCCTTGTTGGGTGCATAAATATTTACAATTGTTATATCTTCTTCTTGGATCAATCCCTTGATCATTATGTAGTATCTTTCTTTGTCTCTTGTAATAGTCGTTATTTTAAAGTCTATTTTGTCTGATATGAGAATTGCTACTCCAGCTTTCTTTTGATTTCCATTTGCATGGAATATCTTTTTCCAACCCCTCACTTTCAGTCTGTATGTGTCCCTACGTCTGAAGTGGGTCTCTTGTAGACAGCATATATATGGGTCTTGTTTTTGTATCCATTCAGCCAGTCTGTGTCTTTTGGTGGGAGCATTTAATCCATCTACATTTAAGGTAATTATCGATATGTATGTTCCTATTCCCATTTTCTTAATTGTTTTGGGTTTGTTATTGTAGGTCTTTTCCTTCTCTTGTGTTTCTTGCCTAGAGAAGTTCCTTTAGCATTTGTTGTAAAGCTGGTTTGGTGGTGCTGAACTCTCTCAGCTTTTGCTTGTCTGTAAAGGTTTTGATTTCTCCATCAAATGTGAATGAGGTCCTTGCTGGGTAGAGTAATCTTGGTTGTAGGTTTTTCTCCTTCATCACTTTAAATATGTCCTGCCAGTCCCTTTTGACTTGCAGAATTTCTATTGAAAGATCAGCTGTTAACCTTATGGGGATTCCCTTGTGTGTTATTTGTTGTTTTTCCCTTGCTGCTTTTAATATGTTTTCTTTGTATTTAATTTTTGACAGTTTGATTAATATGTGTCTTGGCATGTTTCTCCTTGGATTTATCCTGTATACGATTCTCCGTGCTTCCTGGACTTGATTAACTATTTCCTTGCCCATATTAGGGAAGTTTTCAACTGTAATGTCTTCAAATATTTTCTCAGTCCATTTCTTTTTATCTTCTTCTTCTGGGACCCCTATAATTCGAATGTTGTTGTGTTTCATGTTTTCCCAGAGGTCTCTGAGACTGTCCTCAGTTCTTTTCTTTCTTGTTTTTTCATTCTGCTCTGCAGTAGTTATTTCCACTATTTTATCTTCCAGGTCACTTATCCGTTCTTCTGCCTCAGTTATTCTGCTATTGATCCCTTCTAGAGTATTTTTAATTTCATATATTGTGTTGTTCATCATTGCTTGTTTCCTCTTTAGTTCTTCTAGGACATTGTTAAATGTTTCTTGCATTTTCTCTATTCTATTTCCAAGATTTTGGATCATCTTTACTATAACTATTCTGAATTCTTTTTCAGGTAGACTGCCTATTTCCTCTTCATTTGTTAGGTCTGGTGGGTTTTTATCTTGCTCCTTCATCTGCTATGTGTTTTTCTGTCTTCTCATTTTGCTTGTCTTACTGTGTTTGGGGTCTCCTTTTTGCAGGCTGTAGGTTCGTAGTTCCTGTTGATTTTGGTGTCTGTACCCAGTGGCTAAAGTTAGTTCAGTGGGTTGTGTAGGCTTCCTGGTGGAGGGGACTAGTGCCTGTGTTCTGGTGGATGAGGCTGGATCTTGTCTTTCTGGTGGGCAGGTCCACGTCTGGTGGTGTGTTTTGGGGTGTCTGTGAACTTATGATTTTAGCCTGCCTCTCTGCTAATGGGTGGGGTTGTGTTCCTGTCTTGCTAGTTTTTTGGCATAGGGTGTCCAGCACTGTCGCTTGCTGGTCATTGTGTGAAGCTGGGTGTTGGTTTTGAGATGGAGGTCTCAGGGAGATTTTCGCCGTTTGGTATTATGTGGAGTTGGGAAGTCTCTTGTCGACCAGTGTCCTGAAGTTGGCTCTCTCACCTCAGAGGCACAGCACTGACTCCTGGCTGCAGCACCAAGAGCCTTTCATCCACACGGCTCAGAATAAAAGGGAGAAAAAGTAGAAAGAAAGAAAGAAAGAGCCTAAAATAAAATAAAAGATATTAAAATAAAAAATAATTTTAAAAAATTTCTTTTAAGTAAAACAAAACAAACAAACAAAACAAACGGACGGACAGAACCCTAGGACAAATGGTGAAAGCAAAGCTATACAGACAAAACCTCACACAGAAGCATACACATACATACTCACATAAAGAGGAAAAGGGGAAAAAATAATATATCTTGCTCTCCTCCTCCTCAGTTTGGGATGGTTCGTTGTCTATTCAGGTATTTCACAGATGCAGGGTATATCAAGTTGATTGTGGAGATTTAATCCGCTGCTCCTGAGGCTGCTGGGAGAGATTTCCCTTTCTCTTCTTTGTTCGCACAGCTCCCAGGGTTCAGCTTTGGATTTGGCCCCGCCTCTGCATGTAGGTCGCCGGAGGGCGTCTGTTCTTCGCTCATACAGGACGGGGTTAAAGGAGCCACTGATTCGGGGGCTCTGGCTCACTCAGGCCAGGGGAGGGAGGGGCACAGAGTGCGGGGCGAGCCTGCGGTGACAGAGGCCGGCGTGACGTTGTAGCAGCCTGAGGCGCGCCGTGCATTCTCCCAGGGAAGTTGTCCCTGGATCCTGGGACCCTGGCAGTGGCGGGCTGCACAGGCTCCCCGGAAAGGAGGTGTGGAGAGTGGCCTGTGCTCGCACACAGGCTTCTTGGTGGCGGCAGCTGCGGCCTTAGCGTCTCATGCCCGTCTGTGGGGTCCGCGCTGTTAACTGCAGCTCGCACCCGTCTCTGGAGCTCCTTTAAGCAGCGCTCTTAATCCCCTCTCCTCGCGCACCAGGGAACAAAGAGGGAAGAAAAAGTCTCTTGCCTCTTCGGCAGGTCCAGACTTTTCCCCAGACTCCCTCCTGGCTAGCTGTGGCGCACTAGCCCCCTTCAGGCTGTGTTCACGCTACCAACCCCAGTCCTCTCCCTGCGATCCGATCGAAGCCCGAGCCTCAGCTCCCAGCCCCGCCTGGCCCAGCGGGTGAGCAGACAAGCCTCTCGGGTGGGTGAGTGCTGGTCGGCACTGATCCGCTGTGCGGCAATCTCTCCTCTTTGCCCTCCCCACCCCTGTTGCTGTGTGCTGTCCTCCGTGGGTCTGAAACTCCCCCCCTCCGCCACCCGTAGTCTCCGCCCACGAAGGGGCTTCCTAGTGTGTGGAAACCTTTCCTCCTTCACAGCTCCCTCCCACTGGTGCAGGTCCTGTCCCTATTCTTTTGTCTCTGTTTATTCATTTTTCTTTTGCCCTACCCAGGTACGTGGGGAGTTTCTTGCCTTTTGGGAGGTCTGAGGTCTTCTGCCAGCGTTCAGTGGGTATTTTGTACGAGTTGTTCCATATGTAGATGTATTTCTGATGTATCTGTGGGGAGGAAGGTGAGCTCTGCATCTTACTCTTCCACCATCTGCCCCCTCTCCCATCCCCACTGGTTTTTTAGTAGCATGTTGTTTAGCCTCCATGTAATCGTTTTTTCTCATTTCTTTTCCTGTGGTTGATTTCTAGTTTCATGCCGTTATGGTCAGAGAAGTTGTTTAAAATAATTTTATACTCTTAAATGTGTTGAGGTTAGTTTTGTGCCCTAGTATGTGGTCAATCCTAGAGAATGTTCCATGTGCACTTGAAAAGAATGTGTATTCTGTGGTTTGTTTCAATGTAATGTTGTGAAAATATCAATTAAATATAACTGTTCTATTGTATCATTTAGGATCTATGTTGCCTTATTGATTTTCCATCTAGAAGATCTTTCCATTGATGTGAGTGGGGTGTTAGTCCCCTACTGTTATTGTATTCCCATCAATTTCTCCCTTTTTGTCTGTTAGTATTTGTTTTATGTATTTGGGTGCTCCTCTATTAGGTTCATATATGTTGACAAGTGTAAAATCCTCTTATTGATCCTTTTATCATTATATAGTGTCTTTCTTTATTTTTCTTTATGGCCTTTGTTTTAAAGTCTATTTTGTTTTAAAGTCTATTTTGTCTGTTATGAGTATTGCAACTCCCACTTTATTTTCATATCCATTTGCATGAAATATCTTTTTCCATTCCTCATGTCCAATCTATGTGTGTCCTTTGCCCTAAGATGCGTCTCCTGTGGGCAGCATATTGCAGCCTCTTTTTTTATTGTCAGCCAGTCTGTCTTTTTTTTTTTTTTGGCTGTGCCATGTGGTTTGTGGGATCTTAGTTCACTGACCAGGGAGTGAACCCATGCCCACTGCAGTGGAAGTGCAGAGTCATAACCACTGGACTGCCATGGAATTCCCCACTCTATGTCTTTTGATTGAAGCATTCAGTCCATTGACATTTAAGGTAATTATTGATACATATTTATTTATTGCCATTTCAAACCTTGTTTTCCAGTTGATTCTATGTTTATTCTTTGTTTCTTTTTCTTTGTTTCTTTTTGTGGTTTGATGATTTCCTTTTATTTTATGCTTGTGTTCTCTTATTTTTGGTTTTTGTGAGTCTATTGCATGTTTTTGATTTGTGGTTGCCCTGTTTTTCAAGTATGTTAACCCCTTCCTGTATCTCCTTGCTTTAGACTGATAGTCATATAGGCTCAAACACATTCTTAAAAATAAGAATCTATATTTTCATACTCTCCTTCCCCACAGTTTATGATTTTGATGTCATTTTTTACTTCTTTATATTAATTCTTTTGCTGTTCCTTGTGATTATCATCGCTTTCACAAATGGTTTTTTTTTTTTTTTTCTGATCTATATACAGGCTTATTCAAGTGATGTTACTGTCCAACTGTGATTTCCTCCTTCCTGTATCTTCTTCTTTTCTATTTAAAGAAGACATTTCAATATTTCAACACTAAACCTATTAGGATAGGTTTAGTATTGTTGTATTTTTTTAGTTTTTGCTTGCCAGAGAAATTCTTTATTTCTCCTCCTATTCTATTCTAAATGATAATCTTGCTGGGTAGAGTATTCTAAGTTGAAGATTTTTCCCTTTCAAGACTTAGAATATATTTTGCCATTCCCTTCTGGCCTGCAGAGTTTCCGTAGAGAAATCAGCTGATCACCTTATGGGGGTTCCCTTGTAATTAACTCTTTGTTTTTCTCTTGCTGCCTTTAGAGTCATCTATCCTTAACTTTTGCCATTTTTATTATATGTCTAGGTGTAGGTCTTTTTGGGTTCATCTTGATTGGGACTCTCTGTGCTTCCTGTATCTGGATATCTGTTTCCTTCTTTAAGTTTGGGTAGTTTTCAGCCAAAATTTCTTCAAATACATTTTAAATCCCCTTTTCTCTTTCTTCTCCTTCTGGAATCCCTGTTATGCATAGATTGGCATGCTTTATGTTATCCCATAGGTCTCATATTGCTTTCTTTTTTTTTTTTTTCATTTGGCTTTCTATCTGCTGTTTTGATTGGGTAATTATTCTATCTTACGGATCACTTATTTCTTCTGCATTATTCATTCTGCTATTCATTGCCTTTAGCTCGGCTTTCGTCTCAGCAAATGAATTTTCTAATTTTTCTTGGCTCCTCCTTTTAGTTTCTAGTTCCTTTTTACATTTCTGTTGATAGCCTTTCTTAATTTCTTCAGTATTTTCATTACCTCCTTTTCGAAATCAGTGTCTGTTAGATTGAAGAGGTCTGTTTCACCGTTTGTTCCTCCAGGGGAATTTTCTTGGTCTTTCATCTGGGAGTGGTTCCTCTGCTTCTTCATTTTGCTTATATTTCTTTTACTCTGTGAGCTTAGGAGAGACAATTATCTACTGTAGTCTTGTGGGGCTATTTATATGTGGGAGCGTCCCTGCCTAGCTTGTGTGGGTTTAATTATTTTTTCACATGAGGGCTG
Organism: Aethalodelphis obliquidens; assembly: GCF_003676395.1. Lineage (NCBI taxonomy): Eukaryota > Metazoa > Chordata > Mammalia > Artiodactyla > Delphinidae > Aethalodelphis > Aethalodelphis obliquidens. Next base: position 46,692,858 of record NW_020837946.1, read on the forward strand.
TTTTTGGTTTGGATGCTGGCTGTCTCTTTCCTTAGCATGTGCTGGCCATTATTCCCTTGATAGAGGCTGTGCAGGTGAGTGGCCTGTGCCTACCCCCGGGAAGGTGGGGGCAGCAAGTGACACCTACTCGCAGGACCCTTGGCAGTGACAGCAGTCTGTACCCACCTCTGGAGTCTGAGATGGCAGCGGCGTCTTGCACGCACCCCTGGAGCTTGTGTAGGCAGTGCCCTCCTGCCTGAGAGCACACACACGCAGAAAAAGAAACTCTTATGGTGGTCCCACCCCTCTCCTTGCACACCCTCCTCTCCTTGCCTCTCTGGCGGGCCCAGGCTTCTTCCCATACTCCCTTGGTTGGGGTGCACCATACCCCAGGCCCCTCAGGCTGTCTCCACACAGCCAAACCCAGTCCTTTCCCCAGGTCTGACCTCCACAGCCCGAGCTTCAACACCCAGTCCCCACCCACCACAGTAGATGAGCAAGCATCTCAGGCCAGGGAGTGCCAGGCGGTGACACAGACCGTCTCTGCAAGTCTCTCTCCCCTTTGCCTTCTGCAAACTGGTTGCTGCACCCTCCTCTGAAGCTCCAAAGCTCCCCCTCTGTCCTGGCTGATCTCCCCACCAGTGAGGCAACTTCTCAGTGTGCAGAAACCTTTCTTCTTTCACAGCTCCCTTCCAGGGGTGCAGGTCCCATCACAATTCCTTTCTTTTTTTTTTTTTTTTTCTTTTTTCTTTTGTGCTACCCAGTTTCATGAAGATTTTCTTGCCCTTTTGGAAGTCTGAGGTCTTTTGCCAGCATTCAGTAGATGTTCTGTGAGAACTGTTCCACATGTAGATGTATTTTTGATGTATTTGTGGGAGAAGGTGAGCTCCATGTCCCACTCCTCTGCCATCTTGATCTGATCCAAAAAAGAATTCTTATTCCCACCTGGTGGCATCACAATGCCATCTCCCACAGTACTTTTCCCCCACTTGCACTAGGACAGGACAGCAATCCAATCATAGAAAGAGATGTCTGTGTCCCCTTATTGTAGATACCCCCAAACTTCACTGGTGATCCTCTTGTCCCCCCACTGAAACTTCTGGGAGGAGTACCAGTAAAGTGCTCCTTTCACCACCACAGGGGGTAAGGTGAGGGGTAGCTCCCTTCAATGACAACCTCTCCCCAGAAAGGGCACTTCTCTGCTTCCCCATCTTCCTCTTGCATTAATGAAATGGGGTGGGGGGTGAAGTTAGCACCAATTCTGCAAAAAAACTGCTCTCAACAGACATTTTGAAGAGATGGTTGACCTGATAACTGAGGGTTCTCTGGACTGAAAACACACGTGTTTTATTCTTCTTCTATGGACTTGATCCTTTGGGCTACCAGGAAATCTCCTACTCAATGTTTTGGTCCATTTTTTACAAGTTTTAGAATACATTAAAAATATCAGTGAAGAGATCAAGAAAAAGTTTTCTAGAAACAATCTGTTTCTGAAGGAAACTGTATAATTAAATACTTCTAGTTTGTATAACATATTTCAGATTAATAAAAATGTAGGAGAAAACTACTAGGGTGAGGATGTTTAGAAATAACTCAGGTTCCTTTGATTCATGAATCACTGAATAATGGTGATTTTTTTAATGCCTCTTTGATGGTTGTTGCTAAATCATTCTAGATAGCTGAGCAGTTATTGAGTTATATGAGACAATATGAAGTATGGGAGGCAGGATATGCATGAGAGCCATACCCCAATTTATCAAATTCCCTAAATAATTTGAGTGGTTCTCTTCTTTCCCCAATTCCTAATGGTCCTAAGTGAAAAAGCACAATAGTGGCTGTAAGGAGAACTCTGGCATCTGGAGGCTACACTCTGATAATTAGCTATCAGTGATATAGGTGTTAGTGTGCAGTGATAATCAGCTCTTAACTGGAGATAATCCTATTGGTTAAAAAGGATTGAATCACAAAAGTGACCCCTTGTAATTTGTAAATTCATCAAACGTAGTGCCATAGGTCAATAACTAATATTTGCCAGGTCTGTGCTTTTCCTTTGTACCACCTTCAGTCTTACAATATTACTGTTCTGAACATTGTCAGAGCCAGGTAACATGAGGAAACTGAAGTTTACTAGAAATGTGAAGTGTCATGGCTTGAAGCCAGATCTCCTAACGTTTGCTCCACTACTTGTAAAATATTTATTGAAAATCTACATTGTGAAAATGCAAGATAGAAAAAAAGAACAAATTTAGTAATGAAGAAATTGACTTATTTGCCACTTATTTTTAAATAAGATTCTACTTACAAAAATTAAAATTATATTCAACTTGAGATGTAAATTGAAAGTCGTATCTATGAAATATAAAAGGAGGTGCTGAAGTCACTGTCTTTTTACTTTCAACTTAAATATATACACATCAGTTTGTTTGTAAAACCAATATTCTTAAATAGAATTGATATTTTACTTATATTTTTAAGTTATTTTTTACATAAATAATTTAATGACATCAGTGGGAGTCTTTTCTCACCATACATCCTCTTTCTTGACCATCTCACCTTTGCCTGTAGCTTCAAACAACCATCTGAAATTCTCCAAATCTCTACTGCCTGCATATCTAACATCTGATGTGACCCTAATAGCTAACCCAAGATGGATTCAAAGGTGCACAGGAAATCTCCTAGATACCACACTGATCCTTTTAACTTGGAATATCCAAAAGAAAATGACAGATCTCCTCTCAAGCCTTCCTGCAGTCACCTAGTTACCCAAATAATCAGTAACAAACACCAAATTAAAAAATTAATAATGAGAATATATGTAAAAGTACATGTTAATAATTAAACATTTCTGTATTTAATGGACAAGTCTTTCAGCAGTTATCTAAGTTAGAACTCAGGGTTTCAAGATAGTATTTATTTCAGAATGCTGGATATTAGAGATAAATTTAAGCTGAATAAACTTACTTTAAAAGTATTTTCTACATAAAACAAAAAAAATCTTTATTTTCCAGACTGAAATATGGGGATATATAAAATAAAAATTATTTTGAAAAAATATCTACTGCACATTACTTAATAGCTACAATTCTACTTTTCAATACAGTATTTAGGAAATGTTCTTAACCAAGATGTTCAAGTGTAATAAGGCCAGAGACTCCTGGGAATGTAATTATCTGGTTTCTTTTGAATTAGAATGTCTGCAGTTAGCCTAGTGTTTTAATAAGGTCTATAGGGATTAGAACCAGTCAACATATGAATTATGAAACTTCTAGTCAACCTGAAGAATATAAGTAGAAAGAAATAGACTAAATCATTTGGGAAACTGGAGTATCCCTACCGGACTGTGGAATGTTATTTACAATTGTAACAAGTGTAGGTTTGAAAACCAGGAAATATAGGGTTCAACCAAGAAAAGTTTTGCCACCAAAGGTTAAAAAAAATACCATATGCTTCTTCTCAACACGTGAACTTTCCCAACAGAAACAGGCAGATATTCATCTACTATAGCAAACACAAAGTGGAGAAAAGTTTTACTGCAGTGTTTTGACAAACACCACAGGTAATTTTAAAATGTGACCTTTAAGCTTAGCTATCTTAGGAAGAAAGTATTTATCAAGAAAAATAGTTATTTTTCCCTTAAGAAATTTTTCATATATATCTAATGAAAATGTTTCTCCATCATTTGTAATTGAGTTAACTTTTGGTATTTAACATTATAAATTGTGATTGTCTAGAAATCAATTTTTTTTTAAATTTTATTTATTTTTGGCTGCATTGGGTCTTCATTGCTGCACGTGGGCTTTCTCTAGTTGCAGCAAGCAGGGGCTACTCTTCGTTGCAATGTGGGCTTCTCATTGTGGTGGGGTCTCTTGTTGCAGAGCATGGGCTCTAGGCACATGGGCTTCAGTAGTTGCAGCACACGGGCTCAGTAGTTGTGGCTCATGGGCTCAGTAGTTGTGGCTCGTGGGCTCTAGAGCTCCGCCTCAGTAGTTGTGGTGCACAGGCTTAGTTGCTCCATGGCATGTGGGATCTTCCTGGACCAGGGATGGAACCCGTGTCCCCTGCATTGGCAGGTGGATTCTTAACCACTGCACCACGAAGGAAGTCCTAGAAATCAATTTTTCTCTAGTCAAACTGAAAATGTTTTTATAACGAAAAATACTAAGTCAATGGTGAGAAGTGCACAGTCCCAAATTAGAGGCCCAAAATAAAGGAAAAAGATAAGAAAACAAGTCAAAGGAAAAATATTTATTTATATAAATTTATTTTATTTATTTTTGGCTGCGTTGGATCTTCATTGCTGCATGTGGGCTTTCTCTAGTTGCGGCGAGCAGGGGCTACTCTTCGTAGTGGAGCACGGGCTCTAGGCACATGGGCTTCAGTAGTTGTGGCTCGCGGGCTCTAGAGTGCAGGCTCAGTAGTTGTGGCTCATGGGCTTAGTTGCTCCGCGGCATGTGGGATCTTCCTGGATCAGGGCTCGAACCTGTGTCCCCTGCATTGGCAGGCGGATTCTTAACCACTGCGCCACCAGGGAAGCCCAAAAAGTATTTATTTTGATGGAGAAAACATATCCAAATCTAAGACAATAGGGCTGATTTTGCAAAAGAAATTAACTCAATTTATTTAGAGAGAGCTTACTGTTGGAATCAAGCTATCTCACTGTAGCTTATGATAAAGAAATCCACCTATAAAAAGGCCAAAAGATGATTTTATGAAGTCTAGATAAAGCAACACTACCATATAGTTTAACATTTTTCCAGCATGTAGTTCAAAGGAAGGGTCCCTGATTAGCTGTCACAATTATCAAGAACTGATGAGTGAAGACTTTTGATAAACTTTTAAAAATACCTACTAACTCCATTCACTTTTTTTCCTGTAGTTCCTACATATCCGTCTTCCCATATTAATTTCCCTTGAGAATGTGATGAACAGTTCATGAACTTCAGTCTGTTTGGAAGCTAAATTTCTGATTGTGATTTATGAAATCTCTTTTCTGTTACAACCAATTCCATGTGAGGTTGGGTCCTGCATGATTCTTCCAGGGGCTACATCATTTCTATTAAGACTCCACACTCTCCTAGATGGAGACCAGGCCCTGAAAAAGGTGGCCATAGCCTGGCTTGCACTTGGGGATCCAAGCGGAAGTGTCTATTTCAACACCAGTGTTGAGGGTCATAATCTCCACTGTGTTTGTGAGTAGATTCAGAGCCCAATTCCCATTAGAACTGACCACAGGTATTTCTAGTACCATATTTATTTAAGTTGTACAAAATGTCTAAAAACATGAAGTCAGGATAATCATTCTAAAAGATCTAAAGCCCCAAAATACAGACTGCATGAACTTGGGCATTGTTCAATTAACTGAGCAGAAAGCGTCTTGAAGGAGATCTAACTCTCTAAGTGTAAACAGCCTTTGTGTCATCATTTAGTCTTTGGTTTAAAGTCAAAAGAAATTTTTTTGCAGGGGCTGTGGGAGGGTGTATTGTATCATTTCTCCTTTAGAATATAAAACTGCAACTACCTAAATATCTATCAGATTATCTTGAAAAGTATTCTCATTGAATGGAAAAATAATGTCTATACTCAGCTTTAGTAGTAAAAATGGGAACCTTGGAGAACGTGAAATACAAAGAGAAATCAAGTTCATTATATAAACAAAGGGTATTCAAATATGTTTATTTTACTATAGGGAGTGTAATAAAGAAAAAATAATTGAATATCCGCTATATTAAACAACAGTTTGGGAAGGAATGTTTCATAGTTTACCCAAAATAAAACAATGCATCAAGTACATTTTTAGATTTATTTTATTATCTTTACTGAACTATGTTTAACATTTTTCAAATCTTCAGATTGTTAACAGTTTTCAGCAGTAAATATCCTAGTAATGGCACTAAGTACACTGAAATGTGAGATTCCTCTGATGAAAAAATACAAAAGATAGAAACACTTGGAAACAAGAGAGCAAAATGTCAACTCTAGGTCTGAGATGGAAATTAACATAGTCAAATTCTTTACAACTCTAGTACATGGAGAAATGAGTACTTCATTCCCTATAAATGAATACGTAACTTTGAGCTTCACCTTCCTGGGAAGTTTTGAGGGACACAATTTGACCCACAGACCCCTAAAACTCTATACTATGTATTGATACCAGAGGATTCAAACACATAGAAAGTGATCTGAAAATGACTGCCAAAGCAAAGAAGTGCTTTTATTCCTCAATACTGGTGACCTTCGTGCTATACTGTGTATTATAAAAGGGCGTAATCCCTATACAACTGCATAAATGTCATAAAAGTGGATTTTATAAATTCAAGAGCATAATATGTATTCAAAAATACATATAGCTGTGCTTTAGTAAATGAACCCATCAGTTAATTAAGGGATAATTTTGCCTTTAAGATATATCCAAAGTATATATAAAGGATCCACAGATGTTAACATTTGTGACCAAAATTCTCAAGGTTTTCATTTGCAAAAAACTGTTGGTTTTCAATTTAAAAATTTTAAGAAAGTTGTGAATATTGCAGGTTTATTATCACTTGGGTTAAGAAAAAGTAGATGGCTTCAGCTTTTTAACAGGAAATCTGTGAACTACTCACATTTTGTTTGGATCATTAGAAAAGATAAATTGCCTATACTTCCCAATTGAGAACAGAATGTGCAGTGTATAAAAAAATAAGACTTTATTCTGAAACCAAAAACAGTATTTCTAGAAAAGCCCTTGGGGATACATCTTCTCATTTCCTTTACACAAGAATGAGTAAGTGGCATACCTGAATGGTATACCCTTATATCAATGTGTGTATTCCATTACCAAGATAAGAGATTAAACATTTTTAAGGGTGGGGAAAATATACACTTAAAATATTGAAGTGCAATATATTACTATATAGTTTCTAACTTCATTCCAACATAAACAATGTATCAATATAAACTGGATTCAAAAAATAATTAAACACACAAAGAGATGTCACTGGCATGCAAAATTCATTGTTCCAACGTGAAACACGAGGTCTATATTTTTAATTAATAAAAATGGCACATCTGTTTAATTTGACTAACAGAAAGAAAATGCACATTTAAGAAAGATGTTATCATATCCTTCTAATAAAGCAAGTCTATATCAAAGGCACTTCAGCAGAGCACTAACTCCTTAACCTTTTCCAAATCATTTTCATTTATGCCGCTTTTACTACATCTTTCTGTGTAAACCAATAAGAAGCCGCTTCTAATTTTGGACCTTATCACTCCCTCCCCCCAAAAAAAAAGTAAATCTAGGTATTATCCAAAACATTTATCTGTTTCATGGATTGGGGTAGAATATAGCAAACTTCTGCCTAGGTCTTAAATTCTTCGGGTTAATACAGAAAGGTAGGAGTGTTATATCTGACATGTTAGATGCTTCAGAAATGGTTGCAGGAAAAAACTGGCTGAAGTCTACTGTCTTGGGGAAAAAGCTGTTGCCTTTTGTTGTATATCTATATAATTTGACTGAAGCTAATGTGGCTAATTTTAGTTCTTTCAACTTGTTTATGTGCCTTGGGTCTCTATGTTGCTTCCAAGTTAATTAGTAGGGCATGAGAAATAAAGCAGTTTAGTTTCATTTTTTCCCCAGGGGAAAGGGGAAGCTGCTTCAGACATCTGTCTTTATGGAAATTAAGAAAAATGGGATGAGCTGATTTTAATTAACAAAGAGCTTCATTTTTAGGACATAGGAATGATAATTTGGAGTTGAAAACACATAATTAAAAAGAGCTGTTGAATGTGTTCACACTGAATTCTTTGCTATGATGAAAAGAATATGAATATATGACTTCCAAACTTGGAAAAAATGTTATATAACTTAAAGCATTTAAGTGATTTAAGAAAAATCTTTTACTTTTCCCATGAAATTGAAACTGTTTTTCCCAAACATTTTTTATGAATGTCAACTGAAGAAAAAGATCTGGATATACACCTACTATCATGAAGGTATTTTTGAGTCTCTCTCAGGGAAATGGCATTTTTTTTTCTGCTTGACATTTCAGAAAATATTGAAATATTTACTTCCTTTAGCTCCATATATTTTAATTTTGAGTGTTCATAAGAAACTTTCAATTCATTGATTTTTTAAATCAAGTTTAATAGTGTTTAAGTGACTAAATTTTTTTAAATAGAAGAAATACCTTAAAACTGATTTTAGCCTACATGTATCAGTGAGTCTTAAACTAAAAATTGGGGAGGGGGAGGAATGTTTGGGTTTTTTTTTTTTTTTAGATTGGTAAAAAGTTTTCCTTGACAGCTAAGCTCACTTCACTTTTGGTGATGGGGAAGGGGGTAAGAAATTTTTAAATAAAAATTCAGTATCAGGGCATTCATTTCTCAGATTTCTAAATAAACTAACACCTTTTTATTCTGTGACGTTGTATCCAAAAACAACCAAAGAGCTGGCATTTCCCTCTCTAACAACCAAGTAGCTTCTTGCCCATCTTATGTGAGTATGGAATTTACTTTTGGGTTGATAACAATACACATGCTGTTTTAAAAGAGAAAGAAAATGAGGTTTGGCCTTTGAACTCTAGAATAACATCAATCCAGAATATTTATCAAGTTATTTTCAAGTATAGGCAGTGGAGAACATAATAGTAACATTTCACAAGAATATGATGCCTGAAGAATACAGTTTCATTTCTAAACATTTCACAGGGGTAGTCATCAAAGCAGAAGCAACATTTTTGGAAGCAACTTTAGGAGTACACTTTTCACTGTTATTCTTCAGAGTCAGGACTCAACTTGCTGACTGAGCAACATTTTTGGATAACTAACATCTTGAAGCTATTTCACATTTTGAACTCTTGGATATTTCAAATTCATCACCCAAAAATAAATGAAAAGAATAGGCCAGAAAAAGCATTCCTTGGTATCTTTCTCTCACTACTGAATTACCATTTTACTATTTACTCTGCTTGAGATATGTCCAGGGACCATGAGATTGCTCAGTCTCAACTTCTGCAGAAGTTCATACGGCAGTTTACAACAACAAGCAAGAATAAACAGCACGAGACAGCAGAGACACAACCACTCTTGCTGTTAATTGATGGGAATCAGTGGGCGTTCCTCTCGCTTCTTCCAGATATTAGTCTTGCTATCTTTTTTGACTAGTGGTGGTCTTCCCCTTTTTTTAGTGGGGGATATATTGGCTTCAAAATCTTCAACGGTGCTTTTTCTTCCTGGGGACTCTTCCCCAGGGTGCTCCATGATAGCTCCACTCCCTCCATCTAGGAAGTGCCTTAAAGCTGGGTCCTCGGGGGAGCAGACAGTGGTTCCACTCTCACTACTGCTCAGGTCTAAATCTTCTAAGTAAAGGATCTTAGGCTGATGCATACTTTTGATGAACGTTTTTTCCCTCTCCAGTTTTCTACTTGAGTGGTGCTCATTCATGTCTACCCCAGAGTCCAGACTCGTGTCGTTGCTCTGGGCTCTCTTGCCCTTTTTCAGGTCTATGAAGGAATGCCTCACTTGTGCGACTGGCTTTCCATCAAGAGACACAAACCAGGCTCTGGGATGGGGGGAGGGCTTTCCTTTGGACAGTTCTAGGAGGGTCTGTTCTGAAATTCCTTGAAGCTCTGACGAAAAGGGAGTCATTACAACAGCTTCATTTAGTGTTCCAGGAACAGAAACAGATTCTAGTAGGCTGTTTGAATACCGGCTCCAATCTGCAGTTTGGGATGGCAAGCTCTGTTGACCTTCAAGTGGGATATTCTCTTCCCTGGCATCTGGTGGCTGTACATGAGAATGCATTGGCATTTTGGGCAATGTCTGCGTAAAGTTCTCTCTATTTACTGGTTCCATCAATTGGCCATAGACTAACTGTCCCTTTCTTGGCAAAGTAGCTGACTTAGCAGTATGTAACTGCTCTGGAGTGGAGAAGAGGTCAGATGTCTGAAGGATGGCAATGGGCTGGCTGTAGATATGCATAAGCTGTTCTGGAATGTGAGAATGCCCATACACATCTTCACTACCTGTGAGATACCTCTTTTCCTCTTGAGCATCACCTAGAGATGAAGATATATTGTTGTTAATATGTTTAGGTTGTTTGGACCCTACATTGGGCTCCAAAGACTGAGCTGGGTTTCTTGAGTAATTATTTTGATTGACTGACAGAAATGAAACATCTTCATTGTAGATTTTTAAACTGTCCCGAGTTTTTACCATGGAAACTCTTTCTTCTGCTTCTACCTTTGATGGTTCCTTTTTCTGAGGGTTGTACGAGGAGCTTTTGGCACTGAATAACTGTGACTTGTCCTCGGTTTTTAATGCAACTTTGACTGAACTGATGTGATTTATGTGAGTTGTTGAAGTTGTCTGGTCTCTCTTGAGGACCTCAAGTTTAGTGATATTTCTTTCTCTTTTCTGTGGAGTACCACACTTATCCCTAGAGTAGAAAAAAAGGCAAAAAAATGTTTAAAACTTATCTAGAAGGTTTCATTTAAAAAAATCGTCTCATAATATGTTTATTAATATATGCAATGCTACTCTAAGAATATATCATTTTTATTTTAATCTACATATTTTAAAGATCAAACCATTGATTTCTACTAACATTGTAATACACAGAACTGACATGATACTATAGTCTGATAGTTTCTGTGTTCATACACATTAATACTGTTCTTACCTGCAATAACAAAGAAGTACAGCAAAAAATCCAATGACAATAACTATTGTTCCTCCTAATATGGCTGAAAGAAACACTGTGTGGTAGGCAGTTATGTCCTTTGAATCTCCATTTATACCTGACCCTAAATGGTTCAAAATAAACAAAGAGAAAATATATTATTTTAGGTCAAATTTTCAATGTCCTATCTTGGGCAAGGCAGACTAAATATGTGTATACACAGTTGTATTTATTTGCTCCCCTCCCATGGCAGGCTTCTTTGTGGGTGGAGATTACTTTCCCTACCCTCTTTGGGCTTAATCAATTGACTTGCTCTGCCCAGTGAAATGTGAGCATCTTAAATGAGGCCGCCTGAATGGCCTGTCCTCTTGCTAAGGCCCTCTATTATGTGAATAGTATATCCCAAAGTTTTGCTATTCCTTCAACCTAGGTTCTGGAATGAGAAAAAATGTTGAGCCGAACCAAGCCAAGCCCAACAGTCATGAAGTGAAAGCAACAAACAAGTGTTTGCTATCGTTAGCTGCTGAGATAACAGGTTTATTTGTTACTTATGGCTGAGTATTGCAGACAGTGGCAGCGAGATGCTGAAGTGCTGCTATGACAAAACCTAAAATGTGTGACACTGGCTTCCAAGCCAGGCAGTGAGGAAACTGTTGCAGGAGGCAATAAAAATGGTGGCCCAAGCCATGTGGTAGCAAAATATTTGCTGGAATAAACTGGGAGAAAATATTTCTAACGAGAGCTTTGTGCAAAGAGGTTTTGAGATAGAATGTAGTGAGTGTTGACTATGATTAGCTGCATTTGATTAAAAAAGAAATTTTAAAGATAAATTCAAAAAGAATTTGCCAAAGTAAGCAGGGATGAAAAGGACCAAAGAGAATGCAAAAACTGGGGGACCTGAGGAATTAAAAGTTGCAACTTTTAATTGCAGGCTGGACTCCAGAACAAGATGACGCTATGATCCCAGCAAGCTAAGCCCAGCAGCGGCACAGGTGAGCCATTATTCTTCATGAGCACATATATACAATGAGCACACATACACAGTGCTGTTGTAATTAGCTTAACTGCAGTAAAAGCAGACTAAGCACTGGGATGATCAGTGCAGGCTATGAATATTCTGCATGAAAATAAATGCAACTTATCTTGAGGTAATGTTTCAACGTCACTAAGACCTAATTTTGCTCAAAAATGTATATAACAACAACTCCACAGATCAGTATCAACTGGATTTTAATATGTATTCAAGGTGATGAGACACCCGATTTTCTGGTCATCTTGACCATGAGAAGATGTCCAGCATGAAGCTTTCAGCTTCACCAAGGACACTGGAAAGACTAAGGATCATGAGGCCTTTAGATCCTTTAACTTTTGCATCATCTAAGTTGATTAAAGTAATAGTAATATTAAAGGATTTGGAGAAGCAGTGTTGTGGTTATGCATTCAGACTTTAGAGCCAGAATGCCTGAACTGGAATCCTGGCCTCACCCTTTCTTCCTGTGAGGTATTGGGCAGGCTTCATTTACTTGTGTCTCAGTCCATAACTGTCATACCTCACCCATGTGGGTTGTTACGAAGATTAAATGGGTCAATACGTATAAATATTTACGACAGTGCTTAGCACATGATAAGCACTCAGTAAGTGTTAGCTATATTATACCACTGTTGTTAAATGAAACATCAAGGTTATAGAAGAACAGGCACTTCAGTATTGACCATGCTTTCCTATATGGTAACTGATAATAAAATGTTTATCATATTGAATAGGCAACCAAGCACAGCATCGCACAATATGAAATTTCTTCAAACAAAAAAGAGATAAGGGTAACAATTCTACCTACAGATTCTTTTTCAGGATCCAGAGCTTCAACAGAGTAAAGTTCGGCTATTCACTGGGTGAAATTCAACTTCTTCTCCAAAAGAATATTGAATATATATTTCCACAATAGAGTAATGCTAACAATTTTCACTCCACAGAATTCCAACAGAACTCACTTTTGGAATTAAGAGGCTGACATTGTTGCATTTGTCCCAAATCTTATATGTATGACAATAGCAAAAAAGCATACATCTGCATGTGTGTGTGGGCGCACTGGGTGTATATGCGCATGCCCAAAAGGGGTTAGAAAGGTAGAAAATTACAATATATTTTCATTCAAATATACCTGAAAATGCATATTTAAAAAAAGTAATGGTACTTGTGTACTTGTTTAATAAATTCTATACTCAGCCACCTACTTACCTGTAGCAATCTGAAAAACCAATTGATTTTAATTTCTTGCACTTAAACAGATTTCTAGAATTCCTTGAAAAAATATTAAGATTTACTTTAAAAACAGATTTAGTATATTATTAACCAAATTATAACTAAAGTAGCTCTAGCACACCAGACACTAACTGGCCCATCATAGGACCAATTTTGAGTTTACTGTAACACTCGCATCCTAAAATGTTTAGGGACATTAGTGATCCTCATATCCAACTCCCGCAATTTAGAAAAAAGAAAACTAATACTCAGATGGGTAAGTACCTATTTCAAGCTTACACTGTTAATTACTGTCAAAGCCAGAACTACAGTCAAGTTATCCATATTTCTCGTATGGATTTTTCAAAACCATCACTAGAAGGTATCTAATTCAAACTGAACGGGAATCCCACACTTCTGTGTTAGTACTCTGATTCACACAAAATCGTTCCTGACATACAAGCTAAAACAAAACTTCCACCTATTTTAGAAAATTATTTCAGCTTTTATAATTCATAGTCATCTTGTATAGATTGGTTGCTTCAGGTATATTTTCAGTGGAAAGCACACTTCTCTATAAAACTCAAGTGCCCCTTAGGTCATTTTTATTAGAAATGAAAGAACTTGGATTTAGCTGAAGTATTAAATATTGTTCTTTTTCATCTTTTCATCATTTTATAGTTGCAAATCTAGAATGGGATATGGTCAGATAGCTGGCAAGACTGCATGATATTTTGCACCATGAAAAACAAAAGTAATCACCCTCTGGTTTCTGAATAAATCTCATAAGCACTAAGTTCAAACAAAAACAGAACATCCTCTTGATCGTAATGGCTAATATTAATAGCTCATATTTCTTCTATTGAAATACTAAATTTTAGCTTCAATGAAAAAAAGTCTTGTTACCTTGCATGGTTTAAAATTCAAAGGTTGTCAAATGTAAAATGAAAATATCAAACTATTTTTAAAATTGCAGGAAAAAAGCAAAGCCTAACAAAGTTAGCAGATAGATTGCTAACAAAGCTAGCAGATAAATTGCTACAGAGAAATGTATGCAAAATATCATCCACATCCTGGATCAGGGTGTGCACTGGGACTATTCCTGAACAGCATGAAATCGCCAGGTTGCAGCTGCCTTTCAGCTGGGAACCAAGACACTAGATAAACCAAAAGAATTTTCTCTGACACATGATTAAAGATGAAGGAATGACATATGCATTTGGCTTTCACACTTTCCCTAAACTTTACTAAAATGACACTGAAAGCTTTGTTTTGTTTTTTTTTACATTATTTTATTTTTTTCATCTTGGAGTACGCTTGCTTTACAATGCTGTGTTAGTTTCTGCTGTATAACCAAGTGAATCAGCTATATGTATCCATATATCCCCATATCCCCTCCCTCTTGCATCTCCCTCCCAGCCTCCCTATCCCACCCCTCTAGGTGGTCACAAAGCACCGAGCTGATCTCCCTGTGCTATGCAGCTGCTTCCCACTAGCTATCTACCTTACGTTTGGTAGTGTATATATGTCCATGCCTCTCTCACGCTTTGTCACAGCTTACCCTTCCCCCTCCCTGTGTCCTCAAGTCCATTCTCTACGTCTGCATTCAGAACCTTTTTTTTTTTTTAGATTCCATATATGTGTGTTAGCATACAGTATTTGTTTTTCTCTTTCTGACTGACTTCACTCTGTATGACAGACTCTAGGTCCATCTGCCTTGCTACAAATAACTCAATTTCATTTCTTTTTATGGCTGAGTAATATTCCATTGTATATATGTGCCACATCTTCTTTATCCATTCATCTGTTGATGGACACTTAGGTTGCTTCCATGTCCTGGCTATTGTAAATAGTGTTGCAATGAACATTGTGGTACATGACTCTTCTTGAATTATGGTTTTCTCAGGGTATATGCCCTGAAGTGGGATTGCTGGGTCGTATGGTAGTTCTATTTTTAGTTTTTTAAGGAACCTCCATACTGTTCTCCATAGTGGCTGTATCAATTTACATTCCCACCAACAGTGCAAGAGGGTTCCCTTTTCTCCACACCCTCTCCAGCATTTACAGTTTGTAGACTTTTTGATGATGTTTTGTTTTTATAAATAGACAAAAACCCATAGGTTAAGGCAGACTGAGATAAGAGACAAGAGCAACAAGATGCTGACTGCTGGAAAGTTGACTTAGCAGAGCTGGCAGCAGGGAAAGCCAAGAATTTATACCAGTGAACACCCAGATGCCCTAGAAAGTGGTAGCAGGTCCATGATGCAACCAGTCTACACTACAGTAGGTTAGAGTATTTCTTTTTTTAAGATGAATTAATGGATGAAACATGCAATGTTTGAGTATTTCGAGATAGAAATCCTACATCTTGAGTTGTGTTTAAGTACAAAGTAAATAGATAATTTGATACCATGTTAAATCTAGGAAAAATGAAATACTTATTTCTCCTAGAATATGAATAGGCCATTCCTAGCAGATAGCTCTTGGTTTTTGTCCACCTTCTGTGCATATGTCAGGCCACTCTCCATTTGAGCTATCACTTGTCTTATCTCGGAAACAGTCTGGGGACACTATTATTCAACAGTCCCTCCTCCTCCCCACCACAGCCCCACCAAGGAGAATGCTCATGACCTAAGTCTGGGCCCATCTAAATTCCACATCTCTAGAAAGATCAGGACCAGTATGAGGAAAGGACTGCAAAGGGTTAGTATCAGCTGTTATGAAGCAGCAGTCTTCCAAAGACAGTCAAGTAGGTGTGCTAACTAGGCCCTCCAAGATTCCTGCCTTTTATAATCTGCTTCTTCAGCTTTCCCTAGGATCCTGCAAACCCCCTATATCCTAACACATTTTTTTAATTATCTAAAATCTATTCCTGTTTTTTGCAACCAAGAACTCTAACTGATCTGGGTAGAATTTATTCATAAAAAGTAAACTAAGGAAATTCTTGATTTGAATACACTTCATACTTCAGATTCATCAGATATTACAGCTATAAAGGACCTTCGAGTTCATGGAATTTAATCTTTCCTGATACACATGGAAAAAATAAAATAAAGCTGAGATCAAGAGACTAAAAGCTTTTTCCAGTGTCATACAGTAAGTAGCAATGCTCAGAATAAAATAGGAATCTCCTAATATCAATTTCAGCATGACTATTTGGACTTTTTAAAATTTACTCTTTGTTTCATTTTTACCATACCTCTAGTTCCTGGAAGTGGAGCTGCTATCCAGTAGCCCAAATGAGGTGCCTCGTATGTCCAAATTAAGTGATTGTTATATTCCTTGACCATTCCCCGGCCATGATTTACCCAAGCACCTACAAAGGAAGGCAAGTAAAAAATACTAATCAATTAGTTTATATATCTTTAATGCTGATAGGAGTTTGCTGATAGTCATGTATAGAATACTTTGCAAGACTTTTTCAAAGATTATGAAAACTGTGGCAATATATTATCATGGGATAATATATATATTACATCATAATACAGTACATATTATAATATATTAAATAGAATAATTTGATTTGTTAAGACTAAAGGAAATAAAATCAATACTAATAAACTAAGGATATAGCTCTATTTAGGGAAATCATGACTCCAAATAATGTCTACATTGTGCATATTGAGATATGTCTTAATAAGAATGTGAGTAATTAAATCCAAATTTATCAACAGGTGGTTGTTACCTATTCTGGGATTCTGATTAAACACTTATAGTCTATGTTTTATGACCTTATTATTTATTAAATACTGTTTTGTTCTAGTACTGCTGGCATAGCTCTTTTAGAGCTCAATTTTTTAAAACTTTAAAAAATGCTATTTGGATTCAATTAAATGTTATCCACAGAAAAAAGCATTCAGTAAAGCCAGTATCTTTTATGAAGTCCAGCATAACAAAGCTATTTATAAGTTTGGTGTATAGTTGTATTTGGTTTATTGATTCCTTGTAATGATGTATATCTATAACATGTAAAACAGTGTTTTTAATAAGGTAGACAAACTTGGAATTATCAGAATAAGTCAACCTACTGCTTTTTAAATAGTCACATTAAAACTAAGCATTACATATGTGACAAATTAATTCAAAAATTTTGCCACTGGAAGGTACATTAGAGACAAAAGCCTTTTTCAGGAGAAACAATCAGAAAGCAGAACTCAAAGCAGATATTCTTCTTTAAAGAAGTGTCTTAAAACAATTCTCTCATCCAACAAATTAGGAAATTGAGGCCGGAGTAAATTAAGTGATTTGTTCAAAATCACACTGCTGGTAAATGGACCAGAATCCAGGTCTTAGAGCTCTTAATCCAATGTTTAACAGTAGTATACCACTGTGACATTGTGATTTATAATAAGAAATATATATGTGGTTTTAATCCCCAGTCCTGGCACAGAGCTCCTAAAACCTCGGAATTTCCTATGTGATAAGGTCCAAAAAGGTGGAGAGTGTCTTTTGTTGTTCATAACAAGCTGCTTTCAATGACACCTGAGTTTATGTTAATGAGATGAATGTTGGAAAGTCCCTGTGGCTAGGAGGCTGGTTGCCGGAGGAGCCAACCACGTGATCAGAGAGTTGGACCTTTCATCCCCACCCCTACGCACCCCTGTAGAGGAGGAAGAGGGGCTGGAGCTTGAACTCAATCACCAGTGTTCAACGATTTAATCAAGCATGCCTACATAATAAGGCCTCCATAAAAATCCCTGAACTCCAGGGTTTAGAGAGCAGAGTTGGTGAACACGTGGAGGTGCTGGGAGGGTGGAGCACCCAGAGGAGAGAGCACTGAAGCTCCAGGCCCTTTCTCCCATACCTTGCCCTGTGCATCTCCTCCATCTGGCTATTACCAAGTCGTACCCTTCTATAACAAACTGATAATTTAGTTGGTAAACTGTCTTCCTGTGAGCTGTTCTAGCAAGTTATCAAACTCGAGGAGAGGGTCATGGGAACCTCCAATTTATAGCCAGCTGGGCAGAAGCATGGGTGACAAGCTGGACTTGCAACTGGCCTCTTGAGTTGGGGGCTGCAGGACCGAGTCCTTAACCTGTAGGATCTGACACTAACTCCAGGTAGAGAGTGTCTAAATTGAATGAAATTTTAGGACACTTATTAGCTCGTGTTAAGAGTCCTGCTTGGTACAGAAAAAACACCCTCACATTTGGTGACCAGAAGTGAAGTTTTGAGTGTAGAATAGAGTTGAGAGAAGAAGAGTTTGTCCCTTACAACTACCATTGTTACTTATATAGTTTCCAGTCTTTCTTAAACAATAATATATCCATGTTTTTATCTTCTATAGTGAACATGTGTGTGTTTGTGCCTCACTACCTACCCTTCCAGTTACAGTGAAACCTCATTCCAAATCTCTTTTGAGGATCTACTGCTCCCTATTCTCAGTCCACATGACTTGTTTAGGGCTCCAATCCCAGTTCCAACACATGACTTAAGCCTAAGTAAATTTGTGCAATCTATTTGCAGACCACAAAAATTGGTTCCAAGATGGGCATGTAAACCCCATTCTACAAATGCAGTGAATCCAAGGGCTTAGGTAATAGCTACTAGGAAAAGAATTTCTCTTTCCGTTGGACTTTAACCTGGGTAGTATAAAGTGAGAGCACCTACAGCCTTCTTGATACTCAGAAGGGAAATCCTATTCCAGAAAGGTATTGACACAGGAAACAGATGAGAAAGAAATGAAGTCCTGCAAAACTGTCTAGGTTGTGTAACATGACTTAACCCAAGACAGTTCTACCCCTGGACCCAGTTTTGGACTGATCATCTTTTCTTGTTTTTGTTTTTTGGTAAAGATTCCCACCTTATTTACATGGAAACACAAGAAAACCAAGAGAAGCAGAAGGAAAAAAAGTGCATCCAGCTGCTGTTTAGGAGGCTAAACTCAGGGAACAAAATTGGTACGAAAGATTTTTTTTTGGAAAATAATCTCTCTACTCTCTCTCTTTCTCCCTCTCTCTCTCTATAAATATAATACACATACATATATACACACACATACATATAAAAAACAGTGTTATTTTCATGAAATTAGCATATATTTATCAATTGCTTTAGCCAAGCTTTTATATATAACTTCATATTTCCTATCAAAACAAAAATAAATTCATAAGAGCAGAAATAATTTTAAAAATTTTATTTATGCTCAAAATATAAAAACATGGGAATGTGAGTAAATAATGCTATCTTAAAATGTACCAGTGATATCCTTTTCCCCACAATTGTATTATATTAATCAAAGTAGGGTCACTTTTCGTCATTAACAAAGTGCTTAAAATTATAATATTACTGATTTAGTACTCTACTAAAGATAAAACATTCAAATATAAATATTTTAATGTTTTAAATAATGCATATTAAAATTTAATATTGTGTATAAAATATAGAAAGTTTATTTGTCAATTATACCTTAATAAAGATGAAAATTTTAAATAAAAATATAGAAACATATTTCTAAAATATTCAGAACCTTTTCACCTAGCTCACATACCTGTGTTCATATCAAATGTCCAGGCAGGTATGTGATCCCCTGCACTTATACCATTTGTACGTAGAAGTGGGAGAGAAATTTGAATAGAGCCATCCACCTTTAATTCTTTTCCTCCAGAATATATTTTCACACATATTGCTGCAAGAGGAGTCAGTTCATTGCCTTCAAAACCTAAAAACAGAAGACAGTTCATTAAAATCATATGTAAAACACAAACTGTAGTTGTGTATTAACAACAGACTAATATGGACCTAAAATATCTAGTTCCTCTATTTCACCCAGGGTTATCCATTTTAATATCAAATAGATACTGGATTCTACTTAAGGATTTTTAAAGTATATAATATATCATAAATAAATGCTATACTTATGTAACATTGACAAATCAGTATGAGCCTAAAGATCAAATTCTCTCTGAGTCCTCTGATTTAAGGTCACTGGAATCTAATTCAATGCTTTTAAAAACCTACAAAACCAACAGGAAGGCTGCCTCTCTGAGGGGGAGACATTTGAGCAGTGGCCAAATGAGAAGGTGCCATCCATGCAGAGACCTCAGAGAAGAGCCTTCCAGGCAGAAGAAACCAGCACAAAGCTCCCAAATCGGAAGTGATCTCGGCATGTGTAAGAAAGAAAGAAGCCTGGAGGTCAGAGAGAGATGGAAATAGCATAGCGCCTTGGAGGCCATCGAAAGGAATCCTTATTATCGCTGCCACCGAATCTGGTATATGTCTTCAGTTATCAGACAGGGCAACCACTGGCTTATTGGAAATTTTCTGTTAAATGTAAGAGAATTAACCTTTGCAAACGTCCTGAAACTCTAACCATAAGGTAAGCAAAATAATGCCATACATATTCTGTAGACTGGTTGCACTGGTCAGTAATGCACTGTAAAAAGTACTATGTAATCTGTAAGTAATTATAATCTCTTCTATCAAACTATTTATAAAGCCAGCTGGCTTTCTTAACTCCACCCCTCAGTTCTATACAGTCGGTGGCTTCACATAGTGAATGCAGCTGAAACTGATGAAATCAGCATCCCACCATTTGGGATAAGGCCAACTCAAAGAAGAAAGAAAAAAGAGTCTGAAAAACAATGAGAAGGAAACGTTCACAAAGAATTTTCATACTCGTAGAGCTCTAGAACTGTACAATCCAGTAGAGTAGCCAGAAGCGCATGCAGCAATTTAAATTTAAATGAAATGAGCAATACAGTTTCTCAGTGCACTGGTTATGTGTCAAGAGCTCAACAGCCACATGTGGCTCAGCAGCTACCAGACTGGGCAGAGCAGAACATTCCCATTTGTCAGCACAGCTCTAGAACTTTGAAAATGTTAGCAGCATTCTCAGGACAATTGAAATGTTTAATGAATAATCTCAAAAGCAGGGGGTAGAGGAATGCTGAAGGGCACAGCATTATGACTCCTTCCCACTGAATCTAATGAGTGTTGTTGTTCATAAAAACCCTCCAATGCACCATGAGCTTCATTTGCAATAGTGTATATATTGGTACCGTTCTTGTGATGTTTTTATTTTGAAAGCATCCTGTAACTTACAACTGGAAAACTTTGGCAGGTATCTTAGATTGGCTTCCTCAAGAAGCAAACCCTGAAATAACAATATGGAGGAAGCACCCACCACTGAGGGAATGGAGGAGTAACACAGAAGAAGGAAGCCAACACAGGATGTGTTAATGAACAGGTGTGTATGCGTTATGTGCTCTTTATCTGTCATTGGTTGAGAGCTTGCCCCTTGTGAGGGCCAAGTCTGCATCCTGGACCAGGGAGTGCCCTTAGGCAGAGTCGCAGTAGGAAACATAGGCTTGTAACAGAAGACAAGGTCATCTGGCTGGGGTATCAACAGCATCAGCTACAGCAAGTTAGGAAAAAAAAGAAAAAAAAAGCCTATCTAACCATAACATCTATATGCTTATTACTCTAATTTCTGACTACTCCCTAAACGATATGGACCAAAAATTTGACTCAAGGGAAACCATAAAAATTACATATTGTCTGAGGTGATTTTAAAAACAGTGGAATAAACAGAAGTTAAAAAAAAATAATTGCCAGGGGACGTTCAAGATGGCGGAGGAGTTAAGATGTGGAGATCACCTTCCTCCCCACAAATACATCAAAAATACATCTACATGTATGTAACAACTCGTACAGAACACCTACTGAATGCTGGCAGAAGACCTCAGACTTCCCAAAAGGCAAGAAACTGCCCACGTACCTGGCCGTGTAGCTAACAGGGTCTTGGTGATCTGTCCGGGTGTCAGGCCTGAGCCTCTGAGGTGGGAGAGCCAAGCTCAGGACATTGGTCCACCAGAGACCTCCTGGCCCAGCCTCATGTAATATCAATCAGCAAGCGCTCTCCCAGAGATCTCCATCTTAATGCTAAGACCCAGCTCCACTCAATGACCAGCAAGATCCAGTGCTGAACTCCCCATGCCAAACAACTAGCCAGACAGAAACACAACCACACCCATTAGCAGAGATGCTGCCTAAAATCATAATAAGTTCACAGACACCCCATAACACACCACCGGACGCAGTCTTGCCCACCAGAAAGACAAGATCCAGCCTCATCCACCAGAACACAGGCACCAGTCCCCTCCACCAGGAAGCCTACACAACCCACTGAACCAACCTTACCCACGGGGGGAAGACACCAAAAATAATGGGAACTACAAACCTGCAGCCTGTGAAAAGGAGACCCCAAACACAGTAAGATAAGCAAAAGGAGAAGACAGAGAAATACACAGCAGATGAAGGAGCAAGGTTAAAACCCACCAGACCAAACAAATGAAGATGAAATAGGCAGTCTACCTGAAAAAGAATACAGAGTAATGACAGTAAAGATGATCCAAAATCTTGGAAGTAGAATGGAGAAAATACAAGAAACGTTTAACAAGGACCTAGAAGAACTAAAGAGCAAACAAACAGTGATGAACAACACAATAAATGAAATTAAAAATTCTCCAGAAGGAATCAATAGCAGAATAACTGAGGCAGAAGAATGGACAAGTGACTTGGAAGATAAAATAGTGGAAATAACTACCACAGAGAAGAATAAAGAAAAAAGAATGAAAAGAATTGAGGACAGTCTCAGAGACCTCTGGGACAACAATAAATGCACCAACATTCGAATTATAGGGGTCCCAGAAGAAGAGAAAAAGAAAGGGACTGAGAAAATATTTGAAGAGATTATGGTTGAAAACTTCCCTAATATAGGAAAGAAAATAGTCAATCAAGTCCAGGAAGCACAGAGAGTCCCATACAGGATAAATCCAAGGAGAAATGCGCCAAGAGACATATTAATCAAACTATCAAAAAATTAATACACAGAAAAAATATTAAAAGCAGCAAGGGAAAAACAACAAATAACATACAAGGGAATCCCCATAAGGTTAACAGCTGAGCTTTCAGCAGAAACTCTGCAAGCCAGAAGGGAGTGGCAGGACGTATTTAAAGTGATGAAAGGGAAAAACCTACAACCAAGATTACTCTACCCAGCAAGGATCTCATTCAGATGCGACAGAGAAATTAAAACCTAAGAGAATTCACCACCAACAAACCAGCTTTACAACAAATGCTAAAGGAACTTCTCTAGGCAGGAAACACAAGAGAGGAAAAGACCTACAATAACAAACCTAAAACAATTAAAATGGTAAAAGGAACATACACATCAATAATTACCTTAAATGTAGATGGATTAAATGCTCCAACCAAATGACACAGACTGGCTGAATGGATACAAAAACAAGACCCGTATGTATGCTGTCTAGAAGAGACCCATTTCAGACCTAGGGACACATACAGACTGAATGTGAGGGGATGGAAAAAGATATTCCATGCAAATGGAAATCAAAAGAAAGCTGGAGTCGCAATTCTCATATCAGACAAAACAGACTTTAAAACAAAGACTGTTACAAGAGACTTTAAAACAAAGACTATTACAAGAGACAAAGAAGGACACTGCATAATGATCAAGGGATCAATCCAGGAAGAAGATATAACAATTGTAAATATTTATGCACCCAACATAGGAGCACCTCAATATATAAGGCAAATACTAACAGCCATAAAAGGGGAAATTGACAGTAACACAATCATAGTAGGGGACTTTAACACCCCACTTTCACCAACGGATAGACCATCCAAAATGAAAATAAATAAGGAAACACAAGCTTTAAATGATATATTAAACAAGATGGACTTAACTGATATTTATAGGACATTCTATCCAAAAACAACAGAATACACTTTCTTCTCAAGTGCTCATGGGACATTCTCCAGGGTAGATCATATCTTGGGTCACAAATCAAGCCTTGGTAAATTTAAGAAAATTGAAATTGTATCAAGTATCTTTTCTGACCACAATGCTATGAGACTAGATATCAATTGCAGGAAAAAATCTGTAAAAAATATAAACACATGGAGGCTAAACAATACGTTATTAAATAACCAAGAGATCACAGAAGAAATCCAAGAGGAAATCAAAACATACCTAGAAACAAATGACAATAAAAACATGATGACCGAAAACCTATGGGATGGAGCAAAAGCAGGTCTAAGAGGGAAGTTTATAGCAATACAATCCAACCTCAAGAAACAAGAAAAATCTCAAATAAACAACCTAACCTTACACCTAAAGCAAGTACAGAAAGAAGAACAAAAAAACCCAAAGTTAATAGAAGGAAAGAAATCATAAAGATCATATCATAAATAAATGAAAAAGAAATGAAGGAAACGATAGCAAAGATCAATAAAACTAAAAGCTGGTTCTTTGAGAAGATAAACAAAATTGATAAACCATTAGCCAGACTCATCAAGGAAAAAAGGGAGAAGACTCAAATCAACAGAATTAGAAATGAAAAGGAGAAGTAACAACTGACACTGCACAAATACAAAGGATCATGAGAGATTAATGCACGCAACTAATTATATGCCAATAAAATAGACAACCTGGAAGAAATGGACAAATTCTTAGGAAAGCACAACCTTCCAAGACTGAATCAGGAAGAAATAGAAAATATAAACAGACTAATCACAAGCACTGATATTGAAACTGTGATTAAAAATCTTCCAACAAACAAAAGCCCAGGACCAGATGGCTTCACAGGGGAATTCTATCAAACATCATAGAAGAGTTAACACCTGTTCTTCTCAAACTCTTTCAAAATATAGCAGAGGGAGGAACACTCCCAAACTCATTCTGCGAGGCCACCATCACCCTGATACAAAAACCAGACAAGGATGTCACAAAGAAAGAAAACTACAGGCCAATATCACTGATGAACATAGATGCAAAAATCCTCAACAAAATACTAGCAAACAGAATACAACAGCACATTAAAAGGATCATACACCATGATCAAGTGGGGTTTATCCCAGGAATGCAAGGATTCTTCAATATATGCAAATCAATCAATGTGATAAACCATATTAACAAACTGAAGGAGAAAAACCATATGATCATCTCAGTAGATGCAGAGAAAGCTTTCAACAAAGTTCAACACCGATTTATGATAAAAACCCTCCAGAAAGTAGGCATAGAGGGAACTTACCTCAACATAATAAAGGCCATATATGACAAACCCACAGCCAACATCATTTTCAATGGTGAAAAACTGAAAGCATTTCCACTAAGATCAGGAACAAGACAAGGTTGCCCACTCTCACTACTATTATTCAACATAGTTTTGGAAGTTCAAGCCACAGCAACCAGAGAAGAAAAAGAAATGAAAGGAATACAAATCGGAAAGGAAGAAGTAAAACTGTCACTGTTTGCAGATGACATGATACTATACATAGAGAATCCCAAAGATGCTACCAGAAAACTACTAGAGCTAATCAATGAATTTGGTAAAGTAGCAGGATACAAAATTAATGCACAGAAATCTCTGGCATTCCTATACACTAATGATGAAAAATCTGAAAGAGAAATTAAGGAAACACTGCCATTTACCACTGCAACAAAATACCTAGGAATAACCTACCTAAGTAAACAAAAGACCTGGATGCAGAAAACTATAAGACACTGATGAAAGAAATTAAAGATGATACCAACAAATGGAGAGATATACCATGTTCTTGGATTGGAAGAGTCAACATTGTGAAAATGACTCTACTACCCAAAGCAATCTACAGATTCAATGCAATCCCTATCAAACTATCAATGGCATTTTTCACAGAACTAGAACAAAAAATTTCACAATTTGTATGGAAACACAAAAGACCCCCAATAGCCAAAGAAATCTTGAGAAAGAGTATCAGAGCTGGAGGATTCAGGCTCCCTGACTTCAGACTATACTACAAAGCTACAGTAATCAGGATAGTATGGTACTGGCACAGAAACAGAAAGATAGATCAATGGAACAGGATAGAAAGCCCAGAGGTAAAGCCACGCACATATGGTCACCTTATCTCTGATAAAGGAGGGAAGAATATACAATGGAGATAGACAACCTCTTCAATAAGTGGTGCTGGGAAAACTGGACAGCTACATGTAAAAGAATGAAATTAGAACACTCCCTAACACCATACACAAAAATAAACTCAAAATGGATTAAAGACCTAAATGTAAGGCCAGACACTATCAAACTCTTAAGAGGAAAACATAGGCAGAACACTCCATGACATAAATCACAGCAAGGTCCTTTTTGACCCACCTCCTAGAGAAATGGAAATAAAAACAAAAATAAATGGGACCTAATGAAACTTAAAAGCTTTTTCACAGCAAAGGAAAGCATAAACAAGACCAAAAGACAACCCTCAGAATGGGAGAAAATATTTGCAAATGAAGTAACTGACAAAGGATTATTCCCCAAAATTTACAAGCAGCTCATGCAGCTCAATATCAAAAAAACAAACAACCCAATCCAAAAATGGGCTGAAGACCTAAATAAACATTTCTCCAAAGAAGATATACAGATTGCCAACAAACACATGAAAGGATGCTCAACATCACTAATCATGAGAGAAATGCATATCAAAACTACAATGAAGTTTCAGCTCACACCGGTCAGAATGCCCATCATCAAAAAATCTACAAATGATATATGCTGGAGAGAGTGTGGAGAAAAAGTAACCCTCTTGCACTGTTGGTGGGAATGTAAATTGATACAGCCACTGTGGAGAACAGTATGGAGGTTCCTTCAAAAACTAAAAATAGAACTACCATACAACCCAGCAATCCCACTACTGGGCATATACCCTGAGAAAACCATAATTCAAAAAGAGTCATGTAAAAAAAAAAAAAAAAAAAAAGAGTCATGTAGCACAATGTTCACTGCAGCACTATTTACAATAGCCAGGACATGGAAGCAACCTAAGTGTTCATTGACAGATGAATGGATAAAGAAGATGTGGTGCATATATACAATGGAATATTACTCAGCCATAGAAAGAAATGAAATTGAGTTATTTGTAGTGAGGTGGATGGACCTAGAGACTGTCATACAGAGTGAAGTAAGTCAGAAAGAGTAAAACAAATATTGTATGCTAACACATATATATGGAATCTAAAAAAAAAAAAAAAGGTTCTGAAGAACCTAGGGGCAGGACAGGAATAAAGACACAGACGTAGAGAATGGACTGAGGACATGGGGAGGGGGAAGGGCCAAGTGAGAGAGTGGCATGGACATATATACACTACCAAAGGTAAAAGAGATAGCTAGTGGGAAGCAGTCGCATAGCACAGGGAGATCAGCTCAGTGCTTTGTGTCCACTTAGAGGGGTGGGATAGGGAGGGTGGGAGGGAGAAGCAAGAGGGAGGGGATATGGGGATATATGTATATGTATAGCTGATTCACTTTGTTGTGCAGCAGAAACTAGCAAACCATTGTGAAGCAATTATACTCCAATAAAGATGTTAAAAAAATAACCTTGTAAAGTTTTAGCAAAATACACTGTAACTCAAAGTGAAAAAATAATAATAAAAAAATAAAAACAGTGGAGTTTTTAATTGCAACAACTGGTAGAAATGGTAGAACAAGTGTGGATGTACAGAGGGAAGATACAGTTTTTACAGGTGTCATTCATAAGTTAATTGTTAAATAAAGTGTAAGATTCCATCATCTTCATAATGTAGGTCATGACAGCCTTATGTAAGTGTACTAGTGCTGCTGAATATAAAAGGTACTTTTCAATATTACCGTTTTACTCAGAGTATATCAAATATATTTGAAAAGAAAAATCTCCAGTTGCTTACTCTAATCTATAAACTTTTTTATATCTAACAATTATTAACACTGCTGATCAATTTGATAAGAATGAATAGGTCAAATTATAATATATATGTAAACTTCTTAATCAAATTTCCACTTTCAATATTTTTTAATTTGCAAAATTATACAACAATCATTACTATTTTCTATACCTTGATTCCCTCCTTTGGATAAAAATATCCTGTAAATTAAACTCTCTATTAATTTGAAATAATGTATGCAGAAGACTGGTATAATCTTTCATTGGATCAAAGGGACTGCCTATAAACACTTTAATAACTATATTTATGTTTCAAAAGTGACATGTCTCCTCCAAAGCTTAAATGAATTTCAGACATCTAAATAAATAGTACTTGATGAGAGATTTATGTGCTGTTTTTATAAATAGATTAGATTATAAAAAATTAGAAAATACCTGACTTATTGAGAGTAATTCCAGTCGTATACAGAAAATTATCCACTTTCAAAAACTGTTGTAGGACTGTAAGGTAGCCTGTAACGTTGCTAATGTGATGGCTGTTGGGTAGTCTAATTAAGGCTTTTGAAAACTGAACACTTGGTTGAGATTTGGCATCTGGAAAAAGGAAACCTCATTAGCAAATAGACAAAACAAATGCATATTAAGCACAGCACTATTGGTCAGGACATTTTACTCTAAGTGAACCAGTTATTTCTAAAACATTACTGACATCTCCTAATTATAATTATTATTTTATATTCAGATCTGAATAAATAAGAAATGCCCCTTTCTTTAGATCATACAAGGCACCTTTAGCCTAGAGAGTGCTTGATTCACTTGCCCAGAATTTCTTCACCCTTTGAGTTTCACTTCTAGGGAACCACACATTGACCCATGTGGTTCACTTGGGGTTTCATTTCTGTAACAAGAGTAGAGGTAATGGTGCATGCCAGAATGGGCTGAAACCAATCAAAAGCATCTCATTATCCTGTTGGCCACAGTGATTTGTTGAACTATGGGACTTGTGACAACCACAGTTAATGAGATGCAATGTGAGTTTTGCTTGGACTTCTAGGGGAAAAGACCTTCTATTCCCCACTAGATTTTATGTGAGCAGATATATGTCTGGGAGTTGCAAAAGCCATCTTGTGACCAAAAATGAGAGCTCCTTTGAAAATGAGACAATATTTAAGGACCGGAGAGTTGAGAAACAGAAAGAGTAAAACTAGTTCTCAATTATTTCAACTGAAGCCCTGATCAAGCCATGTCTGAAGGTGGTCCCATTCCTACACTTATCAATCATTTGAGCAATAAATAAGTGCTTCCTTTGGGCTTAAACTAGTTTCGGGTTGGGTTTTCAGCAACTTGCAACAGAAAGTATCTTTGATGATAAGCCATATACTTAAGTGGGTAGGTTTCTGCATCAGGCAATTAAACATGCATTAAAAGTTTTTCAAATGCCAGGCATTCAATTTATAAATATTATCTCATATAAATAACTTTGAATTGACTATCCTCTAATTTATCGAGAACCCAGGGACAATATTGATTTTTTTCTGTATTCAGCAGATCTTTAACAATTCAAGGGTCAACTCATATCATTAAAACTAAAAATTATCAGAAACAATCAGTTAAGTTCTTAGGATGAAAAAAGTATCCATTTTTAAAGAGTTACATGACAATAAAAAATAAACTATACACTGAGAATTATCTTACATTGTTTTATTTATCATTTATGTATGAAGCTAGAAAAATGGTACCTGGAAAATAAACAGTTAAGGGATATAAAGAAAAAAAACAACACATTTATATTATCCTTGTTAAATTGCTTTGAGGGAACAATGTAATACCTTTTGATCCCTTACAGGTACTATCTACAACTTACTTTTTTAAAATGCGTGGCTTAATTATGATGAAAATCCAAACTTCTTTACAACTGAAAACATGTACACTAAAGGAAATGTCTAACTGAACTTCTCTAAGGTTTTACACATTCCTGAAGTTCCCAATTTTTGCTGCTCCTTTTACTACAAATATATTTACACACAGGCCTAACACATTTTTCACTACACAAAATGAACAACTTCCTGATAAAATCTTAGAAGGAAAAATATTAACGTTTTCTGGAAGTTAAGAAGTGAGGATGTGTACTTTCCTAAGGAAAGATTTAACATCATCAGAAGCATCCATCCTTTCTTGGTTGGCCTCACCAATAGGTCAACTCTTAGGGAAATGAGGCAGTAAAAGGAATTCCAGAGGGCTCACAGTGTTCTCACAGAGATGGGCACGTGGCATGTGCAGTGCCACCCAGACAGACGAGAGCTCACCACTGCTTCGTACAGTGGCAAAGGAGTGGTACATGAACATGCTCACGCTGACCCTTTTCATATAACCCAGCAGAAATTACAATTTGTGATGGGGTTTGAAGAATCCAGGAAGGAGTAGGATGTGTCAAGATAAAAACAAAACAAACAAATGAAGCAGGACTGTGGAGAACCTGATTTCACTAAGGTCCCAGCAGTGTACAATGTGGCCTCTCTCTGCAAACATGTAGTTCCTATTTACTTTCCACCTTTCATACTCAACGCTACATCCACCCATTCTGCCATGCACCGGCAAACTCAGTGCAAGAGTAAGAGATTCTACTGCCTTGCTCAGTAAATTACTCTAAGATTAATCAAGCCCTAGTTAATTTTTTCCAAATGATAGTGTTAGGCTTTCTTTTTTAATACATTAGGACTAAATAAGATAAGCTTCTGAAGATGAAGAGAACTTCAAAAACAGTTCTTTTTACCATGACTCTTGTATTGGACTTTGAGGTTTTCTGCCTTTACCAGTCATTCTTATTATGCTTTAGTTCTCAACATTTATTTCCCAAAAGAAACAAAAAAGCCAATTATTGTCATTTATAGAGGTTTTACATAATATGCAGTTAAGAGTCACAAAATGCTGGGACTAGTTAAGGGGGTAAGGAGGTGAGGTAAGGATAAAACTGTCATCTTCGTGGTTAGTAAAGCAGAGCTGGAGGACACAGCTTGAATCAGACCCCAAATCACGCTTCCCGTATTCCTGCCCTTGGGATATGTGAGTGGGGCAAATCATGTCTGCCAAGCAGACACTTAACTCCCCAGCCTCAGACCCTTCCCACACAGGCAGCAACATTAATGTCAGAGGCAGGAATGAAGGTGACCTGCAAACTAGAAAGCCCCAGAGACCTGAGTCGTTTTCCCAACTTCACCAACCACTAAAGCTCAGTGAGAGATGTGATTTGGAAAGCAGTTCAGGGACTCTTTCCAGTACTTCTGCAAGTCAGATGTTCTACTGGGGGTGGCTAAAATGGTAAAAGAGAGAATGATTCCCACTACACACACACACACACACACACACACACACACACACACACAAATGCTATAGTTTGATAGTGAAATAAAAATCAGTTCAGATCAACTTATAGTCAGTACTAATCATCCCTGATCAACTTAGATTTTTCCCACCTTATAATCAACACTGATCCACTGGTGAAGAAGTACAGTTATACAATATAGTCACAATATAGTCTCTTTACTTACTAGCTAAGTAAGAAGTGGTGTACTTACCAGCTAATTTTCCAGTAATTAAAACAGTGTCTTCAAATAGCCATATATTTGCTTGGCTTTGCGGGAACAGTGAAAGTGTAACTGATGAATATACTGTGAAATATAGCATAATTAGGATATTTTATTAGACATGGGGGGGAAAACTGGGACAAATATAGTTCTGCTCTGGCAGGTCCTAAAATTGTGGGGAAAAAGAAGTTCTGTGATGGGAAAAGCAATTCAAAACAAAGGAAGAATGCATGTATAATATGATGGAGGAAAAAAAGGAACATAATAAAGTGAGACGATTTGGCATCACTATTTTACTAATTTTTTAAAATTTTATAAGTAGTTTGTACCAAGGTGACTAATAATGTTCTCTAACTAACCCCAGATATATTTGGTCAAGTTAAATGCTTAAACAACCCTCTGCTATTTTCTCTATATAATCG
Source organism: Aethalodelphis obliquidens (assembly GCF_003676395.1). NCBI lineage: Eukaryota > Metazoa > Chordata > Mammalia > Artiodactyla > Delphinidae > Aethalodelphis > Aethalodelphis obliquidens. Next base: position 46,724,442 of record NW_020837946.1, read on the forward strand.
TTACTTATTTCCTTCTTATACTGAATAATTTTTAAGCCGTTTTTTCCTGGCCCCACGATTCAAGGTTCTCTCAGATGGGGAGTATATCCACTCTTCTTTTTTAACTTCCCATACAAAGGTGCAGTGCTCTTCTTCACAGTGTGGTTCGCCAAACAGACTGTGCTTTGCCAAAGGAAGAAACAGTTTAACACATAAAATGATCCAGAGGCAACTTTTAGTAGTAGGGAGGATGGGGCTGGACCCACCTACAAGAGTAGGTGCCTGAAATGCCTGGTGGGATGAGTAAGTGCAGATCCCCTGAAAGATAACTAAATTCTTTCAAGATCAGGAACAAGAGGCAGGGACAAAAGACCATCGTTTTATAAGCAAGACCAAATCAAACAGCCCGACCAATCCTGCAAAAGAAAAATAAGTTCTGAGGCATCACCTGGAGTTCAAGTTCTCACTGATCTCTCTCCTCCATGCAATGCAAGTAAATATCAACAGAAATGATACAATACCCCTAAATCACTTAAGAAAGGATAAAACACACTTGCATGAGAATACTTTTAAAATTTGGAGATATTTCAAAGAGCTGTAAAGGAAATACGGAAAAGACAGGATAAAATATTAAAAGTATACAATGATGTATGGGTGGATGTAAAATAATATACTTTTTTCTTAAGTAGGAATAGAGGACTACCAAATGAAAGTAATTTTAATTGAGAATACACTAACATTTAGATGGATTGTTAGACGTATTAGATTGGAGAGGAGGTGGTTAGTAGGGTAGTAGCTTGGACCCGAGATGATTGTATCCCATATTTGGATACTTTCTTAGTCCCAGGTAGGTTAAAAAGGGCTTTTCTATTAAACCTGAGGAGAATCTTTCAGAAAGTCACTTAAACTTGGATTCAGATTTACTTTGACTTTAAAAAATGTTTCTGATTATAAACGGGATATATAACCACTCTGGAAAAGTTGAGAAATACAGAAAAGGAAAGAAGAAAATGATGGTCATCACAATACCACCACAGAGACAACCACTATTAGTATTTCAGTGTAGCTCTTCCTGGATTTTTCCTGTGATTTTGTTTTTAAAAAGAGGGAGTATGATATTGTATACAGAATATTTTCACCCTGCTTTTTCACTTAAAATAATATTGTAAGCATTTCTGTTCCTCAATAGAAACTTTCATAACATTTTCAAGGTCACATATTTCTTAAAGTATCAAGATTCACTTAACCACTACACTGTACAATACTGTATATTTAGATTGTTTCCATTTTCACTATTACAAAATAATATTTGACTCGACATCCTTGTGCACAGATATCTGTCCACTTTATTTGTATGTTTGTTTTTAGGATATATTCCCAGCAGTCAATGATGATGAAGATTTCGAAGACACTGACACACACATTTCAAAGTTGTTATCCAGATAACACTGCCGACTTCTCCCACCAGCAGTGTTTGAGGATGGCTGTCTTGCCCAGCTTGTCAATATTGAGTATGTTCACTTTTTAAAAATGTTTCTAAAGTGAAAAAAATCTAAGAAATGTGTATTTTGGAGGCGTACTTGGATTATTAGGAAGGTAAGATATTTTATCGTATTTACTAATCATTTGTATTTCCTGTTTTGAAAATTAAGTCATGATTTTATCCATTCACCTTATTTAGGCAGGGCCTTGGTTTTTTACTGATGTGTATGAATTCTTAACACATTAAGGATATCATTCCTTATTATTTCATATATTTTTTTACTACTTTTTAAAATTATGGGGAAATCTACCTTTTATGACATCTTTCATTGCTTTTCAGTTTAAAAAGACCATCCTAAAAAAATAAGATAGTTTATTAAATTTAATATAATTTAATTTTCCATATTTTAACTTTCTGAGCAATATATTTTGGAATATGGATTCAAATTAATTTACTCCAAATAGTTAACCAAAGTATCCCAATATTACTTTTTGAATATTCAGCTTTTTCCTCAATGATTTATGATTCCTATCATAGATTATATTTTTTATGCCTACTAGTATCTGATTTGTACCACATTACAAATCATAGTACAATATCACTTAATTCTGTAGCTATATATTTTAGTTATCTGGAATGGCAAATTGCCTCTAGTAAATCGTCTTTTAAAACAAGATTTCAGGTATTTTGACACATCTGTTCTTTAAGGGTTATTTTGCCAAGTGTTTTGTTAATGCATTAAATCTATAAATTAATCTGGGAAGAATTCAAATCTTTACAATATTCAAGCTAAGAAAAAATATTTTTCCAGTTTCTGGTGTTTTAGTTGATTTGGTTTTTTTTTTTTTAGGTCTATCAGTAACATTTGGTAGTTTTATTTTCCCTCCCCACAGTTACTTCACTTTTTTTTGTAGGTTTCCCTGCATATTTTGTTTGTTCTTGTTGTTCTGAGAGGGATTTCTTTTCATTATTTTTCCTAATTGGTTATTACTTCTGGTATATAAGAACATGTATTGATTTGTAGCAATACTAATTTGTAGTTTTCCAGGGATATGATCATAACCAGAAAAAATGGTTTTGATTCTTCCTTCCTAATAGCTATTCCCTTTATCTTTTTGCTCTGATAATAACTTCTACTACAATGTAAAATAATATAGACATCTGTGTTTAGTTTCTTATTTTAATAGGATCACCTCTAATATTTTACAGTTAAGTATGATTTTGAGATACCTAAGGATATCTTTGTGGTCCTAGTTTTTAAAGAGTGTGTTCTTGGTTAGGCATGAATGGTGAACTTATAAAATGCACTTCAGGCAACATTTCAGGCAATTGTTGATATTATCACATATTAGTTCCAATTTTTTCTACTAATATGATACATAAAATTAATGAAGTTTGACATCCTTATAGTTCTGCAAAGAAGAAAAATCCTACTTGGTCTTGACAGTATCCTATATTTAAATAATGGTGAAATTCTTTTCTGTATTGTTTAGGAATTTTACATTTAGAGTTATAAGTATGACTGGTCAATAGAGAGGTGTGTGTATATGAGAGACAGTATGCACACATGAGGGCATTTAATTTTGTATTACCTTTGTTAGTTCTCAGAATCAAGGCTGTACTGATTCGGTAAAATGATCTGGGGCACTTTTCCTTATAGCCTTTGAAGTTATTTTTACCCAGAACATTTTACCCATGGTTATTAATCTACCTCATCTAAAGTCAATATACCATTTATATTATCACAAAATTGTTTGTTTTATTGGATTTTTAAGATTGCCAAATTTTTTGATAATTTTTATGATTTTTAAAGCTTTTATGTATTTTTATCTTTTATTTCCCTTTTTGTTTAAATTAGCTATATGTATGTATAATTTACTTCAAAGAACTAACACTTTGTCAATTATTTCTTTATATTTTTCTAATATATGCCAATCTACTTCAATCTTTTTATTTCCTTTTTCCCATTTTAGTTGGTTTCTTCTTTCATTATTTTTCTCACTTTTGTTGAATGAATAGTTGTACTTAATTTCTGTCTTTAAAAAAATTTAAAGCATTTGAGACCATGAAGTCACCTCAAATACATCCTTATCTGGATTTTCCAGTCATTTTATTACAATTTTATTCACATGAGTCTTATTAAATTATCTAATTCATTTTTCATTTTCTTTCTCATTCTAAATTTAAATAGTTCAAGAATTCAAATGTTTCCATTATGAAACTAAATAAAATATCTAAAACCTAACAACAAGAACCACCACAATAAAAAATAAAATTTTTAGAAAGATTGACTACCTAATGTATCATCCTTCCAGGCAATCAGACTTGTATTCTGGTACCTTGTATGGCCAATTTTCCCAGTATTCAATTAGTTATAATCACTCCTACCAATTTTTTTCCAGCTTTATTGAGATATAATTGACAGCTAACATCATGTAAGTTTAAGGTGTACAATGTGATGATTTGATATATGTTTTTATATTGTGAAATGACTGCCACAATAATTAATAATTCTTTCTCCAGTATGCCTCTTGTACTCTCACCTCTCCTTCCCATTTCCTTTCTTACATCAGGGTACTGTCCAGCAGCACAACCACAGCTTCATAGCCAGGCTCCCTGAATCCATTTTAGCCCTGCTGTTGCCCTGTTCTTTATACACTGTAAATTCAGTTTCTAAACAACTTACTTTCATGTGCTCAAGAATCTACAAGAACTGTTTTATTATTCGTCATGTAAATCTAAACTGTTCATCTTATCTTTTGAGACTGTCCTTTAATTATCTGGCCCTTTACTTTACTTTGGGCCAGATAATTTACTTTACTTTACTATCCTGCTTCTAACTAATTCTTTGGGCATGCCACACCCCTCTCCGCCACCTGCAGACAAGCTTTGTGCCAGAGCAGAGCTGTAGCTCGGGATTCCTTCAAGCTTCTGTAGAAGGAAGAAGACCTTCATGTTTTCTTCAAACTGGCACGCCTTTCTAACCTCCTTATATTGGCTTCACATAGTCTCATTTTCGGTTTATCAGAACAAGAGAAAAAAATCATTTACATTTAGTGAAAGCAAAACATTGTTTAACTGCTTACTTGGCATTCTTCCAGTCTTCCAAGGCAGAGGTGTCAACACATAGCCATCTTTGTAAGCAATAATGGTTAGGCTGAGTCCTAACTTGTAGGGTACTCTTATCAACACTGCTCCATTGTTTCTAGTTACTGTGGAATTTGTCTTCGTGTAGTTTACAAACACTTCTACAACTGCTTGACTCAGGTACTGACGACTGATGATGTCATTCACCTGGACCTTCAGCATAAATACAGACACTGGAAGAGAAAAAGAAAATCGCAGTACGTTATATCCTAGAAAGCGTATGTCACTATACTTTAAAATGTCATTTAAGGCACCTGAACCAACAGTACAAAACTGTTGAAAAATTTAGGAAATACATACACATGGATGGATAGGAAGAGATGTTAAACATTCCAACAAATTCATTATTCTCCCTAAAACTGAATAAATTTGAATTTATTATTAATACGGCGCAGGATTATCACTCCATTTTCTCTGCCATTTAGAAGAAGAAGGGAGAACAGTGAATAATGGAAAGAGTTTCTGGCTTTAGGAAAATAATTTTTACTTTATGTTACTAATTTCTAATATTATCAAGTTATATAGATTTAATACTAATTTAAAATACAGTCAAAGGTCTTAGAATAAAATGCCATCTCACCAAACCCATTAGTGCATGGCTAGCTCCTTTATTTTGTTCTGTTGTCTGGAAAGCAGGGGATGTGTTTTAGTTCCAAATTACAAAATATCAAAACAGAATCTCAGATGCACCTAGAGAATATTATGCTTAGTGAAATAAGTCAGAAAGATAAATACTGTGATGTCACTTATATGTGGAATCTAAAAAATAACACTAATGTATATGCAAACCAAACACATTCACAAACATAGAAAATAAACTTAAGGTAATCAAAAGGGAGAGGGAAGGGGGAGGGACAAATTAGGGGTATAGGGTTAACAGATACAAACTACTATCTATAAAATAGATAAGCAACAAGAAGGTATTGTATAGCATAAGGAATTATAGCCGTTACTTTGTAATAACCTATAATGGAACATAATCTGCAAAAATACTGAATCACTATGCTGTATACCTGAAACTAATATTGTAGATCAACTATACTTAAGTTAAAAAAAACCCTTTTTCTAAAATATAAAAAAACATGATCCATTAAATATATAGATACAACATGTGAAAATAATAAAGTCAAGAAAATAAGAATTAAAGCTTTTTCTACTTAAACCTCCAGCCTTATAGATCTTGACAATGTGTCCATGCATTTACCAATGATAATGTCTGGCTACAAAAGAACTTTTACCATCATGGAAATGCCTTTGCAAAGCCTGTATCATAACACCTTTGCTAAAGATGCCTTATCTTCTACCATAATGGGCTCTGCAGCCAGTCAAGGTCCATCTCTGCCATTCCCTAGACATGTGACTTTGGGTGAGTTACTCACCTCTCGGTCCATTTGCTCATCTGTAAAAGCAGGAGATAGCAACTATTTTGAGCTAGTAAAATAAAACAATGCAAATAATGTGCTCAGTACAGTGTTTGGTTGTCACATCTAATGTTAGTATCGTTATTTATAACAAAAATTATTACTTCACAACTGGAGACCACTTCATAAACACGAGTACTTCAATAAGAAACATCTCATAAGGATTAATTATGCTGTTATGCATTTGTGTAAACAAACCCATTTTTTAAAAAGAATTTTTAGCAAGAACATCACGTCAGGTAAAAAATCCTAGTCAATAATGACTCAGTTGCAATATTGCTACAAAACTGTTGTCACACCGTATCTATTTTTTGTTAAGATAAGCTAGACTTTAAATTGCTTTTGACCATACAAAGACATTTTAAATACAAATAGAACCACTGTAACTGCGCAGTCCTAGGAAAGGTACCATTCAGCAAGTTATAAAATAGTCCTTATCCTTTTAAGAATCAAAAAATGAGGTTAAATGTTATCCAAACACAATTCTTTACATATTCAGACACAAACATATTTTTCATATATTTCCTCATACATGATAATAATTAACTCTAATAAGAACTAAAACGTGTTGGTGGTTAATGAACCAGGCATTGTGTTAATTTTTAAGTGCATCATTCCATTTTCTCTTCAAAACATCCCCATTAGATAGATACGACTGTCTTCATTTCATATATTGGTAACTGCAGGTTAGCACGGTTTGTAAGTTGGCCATGGAGGAAACCAGACACAAACTTGCCACGGTCTCTCCTCAAAGCTTGTGCTCTTATTGCACTACAATTGCCTGATTATACCCTTAAAAGCTACTCTAGTCCCACTTTAGAGCATGGAAATGGGAAGAACTGGGGGAAAAAATGACTCCTGTAGAGTCACACCTTAAAATGAGGTTCCATTAGTATATCTGAAAAATGGTTAATTTCCAAAACAACTTTGTATATATTCAAATGTAAATATGGAGAATAGATTACAAGGAAAAATATAGATAACTGATGTTCATCCACACCTCTACTTTCTCGGCATTTTTAATAATAAAAAGCCTTTGTGGGAGGTTAAATTATTTGTGAGCAGTCATTACTATCATTACTTTTAATAGAAAAATTCAGGAGCATCTGGTACTAGAAGGTCAACTAAGCCTTGGGCCGTAACTCCAAGCTTTCCTCAAATTATTTAACTACCTCCCCATCATATAAATTCACACTAAAATAAATCATGTTGCTAACAATTTAAAATCAAAATATGAAAAAGGGCTAGGAATAAATACATGTTCCTGTTGCCAAGCCTTGTGTGTATATTATCAAAAAACATCTCAATATACCTTTGTAAAATATATAATATCAAGTCCATTTTACTGATGAAGAAGTGAGATTTCAGACATTCAGGCAGCTATGCAAACTGCCTCAAATCTCACAGTCATTAAGAAGCTGTGTCAATACAGCAGAAACTAACACAATATTGTAAAGCAATTATACTCCAATAAAGATGCTAAAAGAAAAAAAAAAGAAGCTGTGTCAGCCTTCAAGTGTCCCCCCCATGCATGACTCCAAAGCCATCTTTACATCATGTTATAGTGAGTCCTGGGGTCACACTACTCAAGTTAATTCAAGGAATGTATGATTGCAATCATCACTGAGAACTTAAATCCTTATACAACATCAATTAAAAAGAAAAAAGTAATCATACATACATGCTGATGCCAAACCATGGCTTCAAATTCAAATGGGAAATACAACTCTTAGGCAAAAAAGTAAAAGGTTGCCATATGTAAACAGGGCATGATGGGCTTCTAAACCAATGTCCTTGAATAGAGCCACCGAGTACAAAACACTAGTTATGTGTAGAGGACAAGTAGCTGCTGCTCAATTCAAAATAATTCCCCCAGTCACTTGCCCCTAATCCCCTAGACAAAATGTATTGAGTCACTGGCATAAAGCGTCTAACTAATGCAGGCCAGACAGTCTGTCAGGCCCTCAAAATGTGAATAAAGATACACAGAGGCTAACAGTTGCTGGAGCTGAATCATCTGAGAGAGTCTATGAACTCCTACTCTCTGTGATTTCCAGTGCTTACATGTCCCTCTCCTTCCAGAAGCTGGGTTGTACTGTCCCTCTGTTGATCTGTGAGCTATATCAAAATCCCTCCCCCGAATCTTGTAGCCAGAGTTGGGTTCTGTTGCTTGCTTCCAAAGCAAGTACCTTAAATGACATGGGATACAACTGTAAATATATGATATTTTATTTAATAGGCTACCCTATCTTTTATAAGAGAAGGCAAAGGAGGGAAGGCTAATGTACCAAAAATATGAGAAACCACATAAGAGGGAGACTGCACATAACTAGAAGATAAGAGAATTAACATTCCCTATTAAAATTTGGTAATGGGTCTTATTCACATCAAATGTACCTACAATGGTTCCTTCAACAGCATTTTCAGGAATGGGACTCAACAGGGAATTTTTATTAATTTGTTTGCTCCAAAGATTTTAGAAATTCTCAGAGCCTTTGGATTTATAGACAAAGTCCAATGTGTAGTAAGATCTTAAGCTAAACTCATTAAAAAAAAAAACCTCTGCATATTCCATATGTTTCATCTTTGTAAAAGTACAGTTGCCAAAATAAGACACCCTAAAGCCTCCTGGCATTCTGAAGCTGGGTTTGATTCATAAAATGTTTTCTAATCCAGAATGGACGATTTTTTTCCACATGTGCTAATAATGTTAATGTAATAAATTTGATGAGAAAATGAGTATCAAATTCAGAAAAAACAATTTGCAAAGGTCAAATCTTGGCTATCAAACTCATAGCCTCTCTGTCTGTGGAGATCCCCTATGTCTGTACCTTAGATTGCCTAACAGACTTAAGACATACTGTAGGCCTGACCAGCACTGTCCTCTCTAGCTCAAATGGGAAAAACTAGTTATTTGTATAATACACACACATTCACACACACACCCTGCTCCCTCAGGCCCAGTTCTAGAAACTTTACACATGTTGTCCAATTTCATCCTAATACAAACCTGCAAAACTTCCCCCTTTTAAGGCAAGGAAATCGAGGCTAAAGTTGAGCAGCTAATAAATTACAGGCAGGATTAACAGGTTCATTTTACTCCAAGTTCCATGTGTTTTACTCCACATTCTCTCTCATTGAAAAGCCTTAGGAATTTGGTTTCCATCATATTCACTAGCTCACTTATTTCCTCCCAACCAGTGCAGAGAAGGAAGTGCTCATTTGCTGATTCTCTGACCTGCTCATCCCCTCTCTCAGCCTGGTTTTTCTGGCCCCGACATAAGCAGCAGCAAAAATAGCATTAAAATTAAAAAAAAAACCGAAAAACAAAATCTTGGCTGAAAGCCTGGTTACAGCAATTAAAGAGGCACAAACAACTCTTTTTCCTTCAAATAAAAAGTTATAAAGAATTACCTGCCATTGACTTAAACAGGATGCCTCTGACTTCTGTGATGTCAAGTTTGACCAGGCAAACAGCACTGGCAGCCAGAAGTAATATATATCCATAATAATCCCCCTCACTAGCTCTCTTCTCCAACAAAAATACTCTGGCATTTAGACGGGGCAGATTGTGTGATTAAATATATGATTTTCAACCAGAGGTGCTTTTGTCTCCATAATCTACCTACTCTTCTCCATTGTATTTTTCAGCTTTCCATGCCCATGTTATTTTTCTCTGTCATGTAATTATAATCATTATGTCTTGCCCACATAATTTTCTTTTCAGTATGTCACCATTGGTTTAAAAATGGTTCAATATCAAATGATTTCAACTGCACCCTAAGAAAACATATAATCTAAATGTTGAGAGAAACAAGGAAAAATAAAATACACACCCATGAGCGAGGTCTGAGGTTGCTGACAAAGATTTAACTATTTAGCACATGATTAGAAGCATTAAGGAATGAGAATCACAAATTCAAAAGACTACTAAATAGGTATAAAAGAAATGTTCTTGCAAAAGCATATTAGAATCAACACTGTATTATGGTTTTGCTACAGGATATAGATAGGTAAATCAAAGTCCAAAATAGCTATTTATTTGACGACATCTGAAGTGGGGTGCGCTGAGAAATTACAACCCCACTTCTTTTCAAGAGAATCTGACATCATCTTATTATGTTGTTACTATTATGTAGGTTACAACTATACCCATGGAGAAACTTTTTCAGATTTCTCCAGTACAAAAACAAGCCTACTTCTTTTCAATTATGTTTCAAGCATCTACAATAATTTAATATACAACTTTTTTCCTCTCTAGGAATATAGTGCTAAAAATATACTAAGTAGATAAAGTTTTTATAAACAGATCACAGATAAAATTTAATAAAATATTTTAACAATGAAAATTTTAAAGCTTTGAGGTTTATGCATTCTAAATGAGAGCTATAAAAAAATAAAGAACACAAAAATATAGTGAAATTAAATAATTGGTTGGGAACAATTAGAAATGTTTACCTACATTGATTCATTCAACAAATATTTATTGACTGCCTGACTTTGGCCAGACCCGCACTAGCTAGGTAATGGGGCTGCAAACATTAATAGGATACATTCTTACCTTGAGGAAGATTCTAAGGAAACGTGAAAAAACAGTACTGCAGAATTATCTGATATTACTATAGAGGAAGTTTTAAAAAGGCAATATTGAAACCAAGAACAACTTTCTATAGTACCTAATACAATCTTCTATGAAATTATGTAGAAATTCAGAATCAACATGTGTCACTATTCCTATAAGTATCAGTCTCAAAGAGAGATGCCTGCACTCCCATGTTCACTGCAGCATTATTCCCAATAGCCAAGATATGGAAACAATCTAAACGGCCATCAGCAGATGAACAGATAAAGAAAACTCGTATATACATGCAATGAGATATTATTCAGCCTTTAAAAAAAAAAGGAAATCCTGCCACTTGCAACAACATGGATGGAGCTGGAGGACATTATGCTAAGTGGAATAAGCCAGACACAGGAAGAAGATAATGTATGATCTCACTTATATGTGGAAACTAAATACTCAAACTCATAGAAGCAGAGATTAGAATGGTAATTGCCAGGGGCTGAGAGGAGGGGGAAATGGGGAGGTGATGGTCAAAGGGTGTGAAGTCTCAGTTACGCAACATAAATAACACTAGAGATTTAGTATACAGCACAGTGCCTATTGCTAACAATACTGTACTATATATTTAACATTTCCTAAGAGGACTGATCTTACTTTAAGTGTTCTTACCACAAAATAATAATAATAATAGGGGCAGGAAGAAGCTTTGGGAAGTGATGGATATGTCTATGGTTTTGATGGTAGCGATGTTTTCACAGGTGTATAGTTATCCCCAAACTCATTAAGTTACATACATTAAATATCTACAGCCTTTACATGTCAACCATGCCTCAATAAAATAGTTTTTAAAAAATGTGGATCTCATATCTATTTTGGAATCAGTTCACATTATCATTTTTTGAACAGGGAAACTGTGGACATTTTGAGCTCAGATCTCCAAAGGGCCTGCCCATTCATTCTCTCCTGTTTTCCATGATCTGACTTTTTGGTCCATTCCAGTGGAGACTTTATGTTATGACTCAAAGATGTTATGACTCAAATCAGACTTTACTGGGGGCATTCAGAGGCCTAGAGTTTGTTCTCCACCCACCATTTTCATACAAAATATTCAGTCAGAGAAATCTTGGAATAGAGCTAGCTATACAGATATCTTAGGATGTAAATAGAAAACATCTGGTTCCACATTTAAATGTTAAGGTATTTAAAGCCTTTAGTAGAGACATCATCATGGTTTCACTAAAGAGAGCTTCAATTAATTCCCAAGCCTTTAGCCTAGCATTCAAAAGCTGACATCTGGCTACCACCTTCCATTCCAGCCTTATTTCCCACTAACCACTCTTTTATGGGGATTAGCAAACTACAGCCTGCAGGCCAACTCTGACCTGCAGCCTGTTTTTGTAAATAAAATTTTATTGGAACACTGCCAATATACTCATTTATGGATTACCTATGGCTGCTTTTGCTTCAACAGCACAGGCCATAGGGTCTACGAAGAAATTATTTGCTCTCTGGCACTTTACAGAAAAAGTTTGCAGAACTCTGCTTTATATCGTCACGTGAATGGGTCACTAGTCACTATCCAAGACCAACCCACTCTCCTGCTATATCATTCCTTTCTTCTATCTGAAAAAAATCTTAATTTTAATCTCTACCCATCAAAAATCCTAAGCTATCCTTCAAAGTTTAGGTCAAACGACACTCTTCAAATAAATGTGGCCTTATCCCAGTTAGATGGGCTCTTTTCTTCTGTACTGATTCGTCTGATAGCACATAGTATTTATGGTGTATGTTTTACTTTCTGTGCATTTGTCTTCTCTGTGAGAACAATCTCCTTGACAGCCGATACTGTTTCAAACTCAGCCTTGTGTTTCGCCAGAGTTTAGCATGTAGATTCTAGATGAATGCAACAGGGGTGGGGAGGAAGGGAGGGAAGATGAGAAGAGCAGGAAAGAGAAGAAATGAAGGAAGAGAGGAAGAGATGATCAGAAGTGACCACAAACTGGGGAAAGAATGATAATTATAGGATTTCTACAGAAGCCACTTGAAATTACAGCCAGCTTTCCGGCCCCAGTATTTGGTGAAATTTTGAGCTTAATCCCACAGTTGCCAATAAGAAACATTTTACATTATTACAATAATCACAAAAACAAATATTAAGATTCCTTTTCCTTTTGGAAATTAATACTTTTCCTTCTTTCTAAGAATATTTAACTTGGAAATTTTGACTAGAGAACACATAAGTAGCAAAACTTGCTAAATAAATACAATGCAATTGTATTACATCAAAGATTAACTTTACTTTCACTATTACAAAACAATACCAACAAAGTAGTTTTAAAATTCTTTCTCCCGGGTACCAGCACAATTTCCGTATTTAATTGGAAGGAGGGCCGAAAGTTTAGGAAAGAGTGAGGACAACAAAGGGGCTTGTGAAAGAAAGGAACATATTATTCCACATTCTGTAAAGCAGGGTGGAAAGGGCTTCAACAGTTTAATCTTTACAGCATTTCAAATATGGACACACAGCCTCCTTCTTTTAAAGGAACAAAAGGGAGCTGAATTAAAGAAAAAGTTCAATAAATTAGAAAAGCCTCCTTTTCATTGCTTAAGCATCAGATTGGATCCAAAATTCTTACTGGCTATGGAGTTTAAGAGAAAAAAAATCTGTGCCTGTTTGAAGCAAAAACAAATTTATTGTACTAATATTCATTACAGAGAAAATGTCAAATCTAAGAAGAAATTACAGAGATAGAATAAGGACATGATCTCCAAAGATGAAAAATGTTATAGACCAAGTAAAATGCACATTTTCTCCATTAGGACCAGAATCTTAAATGAGTGTGATTCACCAAAACTAATGAAATGAATGACATAAAAAAGAGTCCTTATAACTTAAGAACAAGCACATTGCAGATGACTGAATAGGGAACAAATGAGAAAGTGAACCATTAGTACTTGGACTCAGTTCCTTCTTGCCTACCCAAAGGGCCCCTTCCCTCAGTAGAAATAAATCAGTCTGATAAATAAACAAATCAAAATCCTAAAACATATTGCCCAAGCTCACTCCACAGGCATTTCTCATCCTAACTTTTATCTTGTCTTCTCAATTTTTCATCCTGCCTCAGAATCACAATTATTCATTCACTCACAAATTTCGCCCAACATGCATTAATTACGTACACTATATACGAAGGTGCTAAGTATGGAGTGACAGAAGAACTGACAGCCCAATGGCATCACAGATGAAAAGACTGAGAGAAAGAGAGATTTCTTTTCCTGAGAAAAATCAGCAAAAAAAATTTTTAAGACTGAGGAAAGAACAATGAGGTTAAACAGAATATGTGAAGTCTCCACCAAAGACAAATGATTGAGCTAAGAAAACGTGAGAAGCAGATATTCCTCCTTAGAGGAAAGATGGGAATTTAGTGACTTACCCAGCAAGCATATGCTGACTGACATCATCCCCTTCCCTCAAGAAGGTCCTTGCCTGAGATGACGTGTCCCACTGAGTCTTTGAGCTTAATCCTCGCCACTCCATCCTCACTCCTCTGATCCACATCAGCCCCTTGCACTTCCTTGAGCCAGGCAAGTGCCCACCTTTGGGTCTTTGCACAGGCTGTTCCTTCTGCCTAGAGTTCTCTCTCCCACCCCCCGCCCCCTCCCACATATCCAAATGTCTTAACTCTCACTCCTTAAAGTCTGTGTCAAAATTATACTTCTCATGAGTCCTACCCTCCCAGTCCTTCTTGCTCTATGTCTCAGGGGTCCCAAGACCACTTTCACATTCAGTGATTCAGCAGAAGGCAAAAGGTACCACTTACTGGCAGGTCACACTCACAACTAAGATTTGTAACGGCAAAAGGATAAAGAGTAAAAAACAACATGAAAAATAAACGCATCAGCCATGCCCAGAGAGGTCAACTTAATAACTGCAAGGGAGGATGCAAGTGTGTGATATGAAGTACATAAGTCTTGCAGTGGAGGGAGGGGCAAGGAGATAATGTATAAGCAACCATTTCTGTGCAGAGAACATTCATAAGTTATGTACTTTAAGCAAAGTACAGATTCTTTGATTCTTTACCAGTTGTTCTTTCAATAACTTCTTCAACAGATATGTTCACTCTTGTGATGTTGAGAAAGAACTTTACAAAACAAGATTAGGGCAACCATTGTGGCTTTTCCTTAGAAAAGCAATTAAATGACGATTAAGTTCTACCAATTATTGCCCAATTCTAAATAATTAATTGGAAAAATCTCTGTAGCAGATCATCAAGGAGCCAAAATTGAAGTTGACAATAAAAATGGAAACAAGTAATATGGGTGAAAACAAGAGACTGCTATAAGGGAAAAAAACCCATTTGGGAAAATAATTGAATTTAAAAATATAAAGTTGTTACAAAATCTATTTCACACAGACTTAGATTTCTTAATAAAACGCTATTTAAAAGGAAAAGTCCATTAGGAATCTGTGAGTGGTAAATGTTTTTCCCTTAGGTATTTCAAATATATTAATGATCGTATATAGGAGAGAAGACCTTTAGAGAACCAACAATCAATGAATGTTCCCTCTTGTGAATGTAACAATGGAAATCGGGTTAGCTGGTGTACAATACCCACTTGGGAATGAATTAAGTATGAACTCTTTGAACTGAATACAGAGTACTCTAGCCTCCTTTGCAACTTAATGACTCAATTTCCTTAAGTATCCCTAATTTAGTAAAATTGATGGATGAAGTCTGGAAAGGACTATGTCGTCCAGGCCAAAAGGAGAATCAAGCTATTGCTATTTATATAATTAATATCCTGAAAAAGATTTAGCGTACCAAACTAAAAATGCCTCCCTCAAATTATTCCCCCAAAATATTCCCCACCAAGTTCCCAGAAAGGATGTAATACTCCAAAGAGCAAATAATTGTAAAGTGGGATTATTATTTTGGGCTGCACAACTCCAAGCCAGGGGACCTGGCATAAGAGAGAACTCATTCCTGGAGCCCGCGTTAGCACATTTCTCCAGAATGGGCTTTCAGGTAGGGTCACGGTCCATCCCAACTGGAATGGCCAGCACCCTCCACCTCCTGCCAAGAGAACAGTCAAGCACTGCCCAAAGACCACCATCTCTAAGCCCAACACAACAGGACAGACAGCCTATTCCTCTCTGTCCTGCATCAGGGAAGTTTTGTGAGATCGTTCAATTTCAAAAACATGATAGAATCAAAGAATATGATACTATAAAGTACTTATTAGTACAGTGCCTTGAATCCAAGTGCTTTTTTTAAGTATCTATTTTTAGTGGTTCCACATCTTAATGCTATAAAAAAGAAAGACTATGATTAGTCTTCTGTTAGAATGTATGCGTAGGCTTAGCAACTGGATATCTAAAGCAAACAACATAAGCAACAAAAACTTAGTAGACAAATCCTGTTGTGCCTATAACAGAAAAACATCAGAAGCCCCAGATTTGGGGCCACAAAAACCTGAACTATGCTCGAAGCCACCAAAGGTGACACAACAAACTCAGAGGTATCAGAAGATATTTTAAATTTTCATGAAAGCAAACTAATTTGAGAGTCCATAATGCAACATTCTATACTCAAATCAATGACATGAGATCTTTGAGAAGTTGAGTGCTCAGTGATTGTTCTGCTAAAAAGTAAACACTGCATGAAAACCAATGTTGAACAGAAATGAGGATGGCAGTGTTCCATCTCACTCCAGGGTCAGAGAAGTTGTGCAGTGTCTAACAGACAAGTACATCCCATTAAGTAATTAGCAAATATGGATTATTTTTTTCAAATGACTACTAAGTTGTTAGAAGTTGCTGTCCGGCCACAAAAAAAAAAAAATTACTGAGGCACTAAAAGGACTGCGAACCAAGAAAGTTCCAGAGTCTGGGTTTGAGCAGTCATTTTATGCTACACATGCACCTACAATATGCATGATCTGTACTAGTCACTGTGAGAGATGCAAAGAAATTAGTTGCCTTCAAATATCTACCTGAGAGAATCAAATGAAAAGAGTGATAGTGCCAAAAAAAGTGCACATGAGATGTTTGAGTTAAGAGAATTGTATGATTAAATTATTCTGGTTAACAATGTTAGGCAAGAAATGAGTCACATGTGAACTCTTAGCATCCATCTTTCTAAAAGTGCCTGTTCACTTTGTCTTAGTAAGAACATTCCAGAAAACAACTGTTCTTTGGAAAAAAAAACATTTAGAATTGTAAACATGCATGTGTCTACTCAATTATTTTCTGAATGTGTGACTGATTGCTTGAATAAACAAATACATGAAATATTAAATGAAAATCTAACAAAACCTCAAAATTATCCATTTGCATGATGTGTTACTATTGTTACCTTTTCCAGCACCATGCAACTCTCTTGGCCTAGGACAGTGGTTCTCAACCCTGTGTAGATATCAAAATTACCCGGGGAACCTTTAGTATATTCCCAGGCCCCACCCCAGTCCAATTAAGTCAGAATCATTGCAGATGCAGTCCAGGGAATCAAATTTTCATAAGGTCCCAGATGGTTCTAATGCACAGCCAAGGTTGAGAACCACTGGCCTAAACAATAAGTATATCCCAAGGGGATAGGGTCATGACCTAAAGCCATCCTCTTCAAGTATTCTGTTTCTTTTACTACAAAAGAATTTAAACTTATCTTTGAAACAGGCATGCTCATTTATTCCATGGCTTGCATAAGCACCCCAGGGAATCAGAGACGTGGGATACTGACATGAAAGAAAGCTGACCTTGGTGGCTACCTCTACTAATAGTTATTGTTGGTGGTTTTGGGTATTTTTTAAATCACTGATATCTGCTATTTTTTAATCATTTATCTCTGTGTCCTTCTCACATTCAAAATACCTGGTTAACTCAGGTATGGCTTCACTCAGTGTTTTTTTTAATGTTCTATATAGATAATTTGGAAAATACAGAAAAGTAAAAAAAATTTCCTAATCCAATTTCTTAGAAATAACTTGGATTCCATCCAAGTTACTTATAGATTTTAAAAGTACTGGATTCCATACAGTACTGGATTTCACCCAGTACTTTTAAAATCTATAAATAGATTTATAAAATTAAAAACATATTGTATATATGTATATAATTGTGTATATGTTTATATAAGCATGAAGTAAGGTGTGAAGAAACTGACCAAATTGTTAACACTATTATTATTATTATTATTATTTTTTTTTTTTTGCGATACGCGGGCCTCTCACTGTTGTGGCCTCTCCCGTTGTGGAGCACAGGCTCCGGACGCGCAGGCTCAGCGGCCATGGCTCACGGGCCCAGCCGCTCTGTGGCATGTGGGATCCTCCCGGACCAGGGCACGAACCCGTGTCCCCTGGATCGGCAGGCGGACCCTCAACCACTGTACCACCAGGGAAGCCCAACACTGACTATTATTAATTGGGTCATGGGGTGATACTATCTGACTTACTACATACAACATGTGATGTGACTTACTACAGTGAGCATGCATTATAGTAAGAAGAAAAAAGAAAATAGATAAAGAATGTTATATGCTGTGTTTTTCAGTTAAGATTGTGTTGTGAACATATATCCATGCTATTAAATATTTTTCAAAATTACCATATTCATTAGTGAAGAATATTCTATGGGTTGTTATTCATTTACCTATTCTCCCATTAGTGTATGTTTAGTCATTTATAATTTTTCGCATTTGCAAACAATGCTTTAATTAAAATCCATGTACATATATCTCCATCTGAATTTTCAATTATTTCCTTGGGAGGAAAAATAATAGGCCAAAATGTATAAACTGTTTAAAGCTTCTTGATATGTATTATTAAACTGCTTTCCAGAATATGATACCAATTTATAGTGTAAACAGAAGAGTATTCATATTTTATTTTGCTTTAGTCAATATATCAATATGACTGCTCCTGTCTCCCCAGGGAGTTACCATGAAAACTATTCAGTAAAGTTTTGAAATCATTTATTCTATTTTCCTTTTACTTTAAATTTCATTCCTAACACTGTTAGTTGTTGTTTTTTTTCCTTCACACCCTCTTGATAGGTTGAGAGAGCTTTCTTATGAACAAGACTAAATAGACAAACAAGAGCCTGACAAAGAGCCAGCATATACTATGTATTTTGTTGTTCTGGGATGGCATTGGTGAATTTATAAACTTTATTCACGGGAAAATAAAGTGGAAAGGACTTAATAAAACATCCATTTTCCCTTTTTCAGAAGACATTCTCCTTGTTCTCTCCTTGTTCTTTCTACATGCAAAATATGTCTAAATCAGTACAGAGAAAATGGAACTTATTTAGAACCTGCCAGATACATGCTTCAGCATGGCCTTTTTAAAAGGGTCTTAAACTTACTGTCAGCATTTCGTTTAAGCAGATGAGACCCACCCTGTGGGGAGAGTGGTTAGATTTAAACAGAATGAGTACCAGAATTTTCTCCAATGCTCCTCTGACAACTTAGTAAAATGTAGTAATTTCCCTTTAATTAGACATCTGAAAGGAATACTGACCAGTAAACAGAAATTCAGGTGTTTGAAGAACGAGTGCCTAAAGCATGACCATAGCATGACTACTACAGCCTGAATGGGATACAGTTTACAGTATTAGCAGAGAGGCAATATACTGGCCTGGAAATTTCAAGCAGAACAAATCATTAATTTCTTTTTTCAGTGAAAAAAATAACATGAAATCAAAAGATCTTAAAAGGTAAAGCAGTATGCATTTTGTATGAAAGAAAGGTCCATAGGTAGCGTCACAATATTTTCAAAACTCCAGATGAAATTCACTTGAGTAACTAGTTATTGAATATTGACCAGGCATCAGGTTAAATGCCAGATCCAGTGGAGCACATATCATAACTTTTATTTATTCAACACCATCTTTGTATCAGAAACTATGCTCTGCTAAATTTTTATGTTATTCTATTTAATAGTACCTAGTTTCAGGTCTGAAACAGTTCAAAATCTAGCAGGAAAGGCATACAAAAATGATATGAACAAAGTATTATAGGTATGCAGAAAAGGGAAATATGAATTCTAAGTGAGAATGTGAGGTATTTTCAAGTAGGAATTAACTGAGGCTAAACTCGAAAGAGTAGCTAAATTTTAAAATACAGACTTGACGCAAGGTCACTTCAGGAAGAAGGACTAGCATGAGAAAGGGCACCAAAGTTAGGGGCCTTCAGTTTCACAGAATTGGTTTGCAACTCCTTTAACCAATCAAACATTGACAAGTTGCCTCAGTGAACGCCCCTCTGTAAGGCAACCACTCAGCGACCAACACTCCTAAGCATCAGCCTATCGGGAGCAGACTCACTCCAACGACTGTGCCTCTGCCCTGCCACCCAAACAGCAAAAGCCTCACCGGAGAAGCCAGATTCCACTGCCAACGTCATCCCACAACACCTCTGAAAGCCCGTCCATCCCAGAACTCAACACTTCCTCAAAAACCTCCATGTAAGGTCAGTTTCCTGCTCTACTGAGAAAAACTGTGCCCGACCAACATAGCTCCCCCTATCAAGCATGCGACAAATTCAGCATTTTGCTTTTGTCTCAGATATCGAATGGTGGTCTCATCCTTCGACACAAAGCATGCTGTGTCAGGCCTAAGCAAACATCGAAAGTAATATTTACCACATTAAAAAATAATTTTGCTAACACCCTTCCAAGGCTAAGACCGCATCCTTCACACCAATACTAGGTATGACATGAATCGTTTTCCTTATGAATTGCTTTCATTTTGAATGCTTTGAAAGCAGTATTACTTCATAAATAAAGAGAACAGAATACATATTTAAATAATTATTATGCACCAAATACAAATAACTGTACATATTGAATAAAAAGTATAGGTGCTTTTTAAATTTTCTCATATTTCTTGAAGCTTATTGAAAACTGAAAAAACACTAGATAAAATCTAACTGCCCATCAGTGTAGCTTTTTTATACAATGGGATATTATGTAGCAATTAAGCTGAATTAATGAGATGTTAATGTATCAACAATGAACATGATATTGAGTAAAAAAAAATCAAACTGCTAAAGGATATGTATAATATGTATGCACATCTGTTCCAGTTTTTGAAACAGATTAACACCAGTTTCAGGATAGTGATGAATTCTGGATAATGAGGGACAGGGGATGAAAGTGGGGCTTGATTTGACCCTTAATTTTTATTTCCTAAAAAAAGACGGAGAGAGAAATCTGAAACAAATAGAGCAAAAGGCTAATATTTGATTAATTTCAGTGATGAAACTATATAGACTATATTTCTATGTTTGAAGTCTTTTATAATTAAGATGAAATTGTAAAAAATAAAAACAGAATAGAAGTGGGAAAATGTATTCCTACAGTGAGTAGGTGAGTAAATATAAAAACACAAACCAAAATCTTAGTTTCTATTTCCTCCTTCTACCATCTGGCCTTCTACTGAGAGACAATCAGCACAAAAAACATTCTCCTTATTGCTTTCGAGCCACCCCCTGTAATGTAGGCTCTAAAACTGTGGTGACGAAAAAGCAGGTAATTAAACCATAAGCAGTTGGGAAATCAGTCCCTTAATGATTGAAAGTTTGTCTCTCCTTTCCTTAGGTTCCCACAGCACTTTGAAACTCATAATGGGGCATATTATGGCAACTTATGTTAAATTATATTTACATATGTTTATGCCCTCTCCATCAATTAAATGTTAAGTATCTTGAGAGCAAAAACCTTACTTTTCAAAGTTCCTTCAAAACGTCAAAGAGACTTTGCATAATAAATGTTCACCTGCAGTTGCTATATTGACTTTGAGTGTTAGACTATACGCCCATCTCTATCTGACTGAATAATTTTCCATCTTAGAACTTCAGTATATCATTTAATTTTTAACTGTTGGACTTAATAGATTAAGAAACTACCACTTCTAAACTAAGTGCTTCTAATTCTTTCTCATGACAATGCCTGAGAAGATAGCAAAAGCTGCTTTAGGTTAAGAACTGAGCAGTAGAGATCAAATCTTATATTTAGCCAGCCATCACTTTAGACACAGCTGCCGTATTAGCCTTTGCCACACCGGTCAATCAATTCCACCTAACCCATCAGGAAGCATACATTTATCCACTGATCCAACCATTCAGGAAGCTATTACTGTGAACCCAACACAAGTCCAGGGTTGATAATGCCTTCCTGCCACTTGCCAGGCTCTGAAAGTACAGAGGAAAAAAAAAAAAAAAATCAGTCTGACATAGCTGAATCCTTTGTTTCCATGTACGTTCAAAGTGGACTAAAAATAATTCCTAAACTACCTGCTCTGATTTATTTTTGTCCTACGAACTTTGTAAACCTTCATCTGGTTTACTACTTAAATTTGAACACAACTGTATCATCATGACTAGGAATTTTCAGTAAACTCCTGATGAATCCTATTTGGCCTTTACAATTCATGACTGTCTCCTGCTTCCTACTTATAGAGAGAAGAATGGCAAATAATTTCAGAATCCTTTTCTCTTAATGTGTAGTTTATAATAATTCTATTTCATTCTTTCATCCCATCTTTTAATGAAGACTCCTTAAAATGTTGTTTTACTTGTGAATGTTGTTAACATTAGAAAATTTTAAACTGGTTAGATGCAACTGCCATACCAATCGAGAATTCAATCAGCCTTGAATTTTACAGAACACAATCTTCCAGATCTAATCAATAACGTTAATCAATCAGCTGGCTCCACTAGGATGTCAATGCCCTTCTCTGCTGTGGGGTAGTAACCGCAATACTACAAAGAAACATAATTTACTACTCCTCTGAGACACGTATTCAAAACTAAATTAAGATTTCATCTGCTTTGCAGAATTCTTTTCTAAAGAGAATGTTTCAAGACACACCATTTTAATGGACAGATCTGACTCCCCAGCACAATGCCAAGGCTAGCAAAAAGAGAAAGGAGGCGAGCTGCAAAACATTCCTGTTTGTTCCATAAAGAAGAAACACTACCTTTTCCATACAAAGTTTTCCAAAGGACCACAGCCAGTATCCGTTGGCTTATTTGTATGCTGAGAATATTCCAGCTCATGTTAAGATTTTCTAGACAGAACAAAGAATAATAAAAACTACTGTTTGAATTCAGCCTTTCTTAAGAGCCGATTTGTCTTCTCAGCAAAACAAAAGGAATCAATATAGTAGTGAAAACATGAAGCTCACAGATGAATACCCTCCCTCTGATTTTTGGCTTTCAAATAGATTTTGCTTGCTTGCTTGAGGTAACGTTCCAAAGACAATGTTGTTTCTAGGTTGCTTTAAAGGAAAAACAGAAATTTTATTCCATGATATGTTTTAATACTTCTTACTATATAAACATATTCTCTTTAGAGTCAATTTATAGGAAACGCAATAAAGCAATGAAAAGAAATCCAGCCTCATTTACTAGAAAGTGGTAAAACTGACACGTTACCTTTTCTGTCTACTTATTCAATCCTTACCACCATAGAATATAAATCAAGACAGAATATTCATATTTCTGAAATATTTAATTTACTAAAAATCATCTCTAATACTAGCAGTAATTGATAGGTATCTGTTAAGTTCTAGGTATTTCACATACATCAACTCTAATACTTAACAATGCTGCAAGGTAAGTATCATTATCTCTGTCTCAGAGAAAGTTTAATTAGTTTGCCCAAGAGCATACCTAAGAAGAGGCAGAGCAGATTTTGAACTCCAGTTACTCAAACTCCAAAGGCCATGGTCTAGCCACCAAACCACGCACCCTAGAAGGATTCCTCTTCTGGTAAAGACATCAACCACAGAAGCAAGTAGGAGTGCACGGAAGCCAATGTGCTGCCATAACCAACCATACCTGCATCCCTTAACCACCCCATCCCCCCACCCTCTCATCTCACTCTCCCCAGGGCAGCCACACAGGCCTTCTTCCACAGCTCAAACTCACCAAGGCCTTTCTTCTCCAAAATTACAATCATGAACCGCAATTCAGCTAGTCGCCCGGTTTTTTAAAGTGCCAAAAAATAATCTTCAATGACTACCCTCATTTATTATGCTTTTTGTGACACAGAACTTTTATTCGATAATTATTGAGGACTAGATTAATTAAATGTACTTGTTTGCAATGTAGATTTAGAAATTTGCTTCTGTGAGTCAGAGGCCTGAGGGCAATATTCGGAGAAAATAAGATCCCTTTATGGAAACCTAAGGACATCTAAATTAGTACTGTGAAGTGAGGGGGAAATGTAAGTGAGAAAAAATGGGAAGCGGGAGTGAGAGGCATGATGTTTTTTCATCATGGACCAGAAAGTGACAAAACTAAGTGCTAATGAGAGATAAAAAATAAAGGTAGAAGTAAAAGGAAACAAAAATATAGAAAAGGGAAAGAAAATGGCTCTGACAAAGTACTCTGGGTTTAAGAACTGTACATGGTTGACTGACAGTTCACAATCTTATAGCATCATAAAGTATTATTCAAATCATCATCCTCAAATTCATTTTAATATCATCAGCATTTACCCCAAACTCATAAATCTAAGAACAAATATTTTTTCATTAACATGAATTTTAAAGCACCTACCCTGTGTCTAGCACCGTGATAGGCATGAGGAGTAAATGAATAATATGAATAACAAAAGATCCTTGGTTCTTAGATAGTTCTCTTAATATATACTATCATAGCATGTTATGAATCAACATGCCATGCTTTTATTGAGCACTTACTGAGTGTTAGGTATTCTGGAATGTAAAAACGAATGAAGGAATATATCTATGCTCTAAAGGAATTCAGAAGTGCAAGAAAGACAAAATAAACACACCAGAAACAATTAGGGACTAATTCTAAACACCATATTATCAAGTACTGAATCACCAAATAGAGACTGACTGATGTAGTAAGAGAAAATAATTGTGGACTGAAAAAGCTTCATGAGAAAAGTAGAGCTGGGCTTCCCTGGTGGCGCAGTGGTTGAGAGTCCGCCTGCCGATGCAGGGGACACGGGTTCGTGCCCCGGTCCGGCCCACATGCCGTGCAGCGGCTGGGCCCGTGAGCCATGGCCGCTGAGCCTGTGCATCCCAGGCCTGTGCTCCACAACAGGAGAGGCCACAACAGTGAGAGGCCCACGTACCGCCAAAAAAAAAAAAAAAACAAAAGGAGAGCTAAGTTGGTTTCTGGTGGAGTTAGAGATAAAAAAGAGGTAGGGCAGTGCCAATGGGGAGGGAAAAGAGTCAAAGGATTTAAAATTTCCTTGGAGCTAGGACTTAGCTCGGGAAATAACATATTAAGCTATTAAGCTACTTACGACTTTTTCGACTAAAGTTATAGAAATCCAACCAGAGTTTCCTGAAGCAAAATGGAAATTTATCAACTGATGGATACTAGAAAGGGTTGTACAAGAAAACCACAGGGATGGCAACTATCCAGCCGATCTGGAGAATGACTGGGACCAGGAACTCCATCTCTGAATACTGGCTTCATCATTTCCATTCATAGGCTTTCTCCACATGGTGGGCAGCATGGCTGAAGACAACTCTCAGGTTTTACGTCTTACCATTTCCAACATCAAATGTGGATGGATAAGGGCGGCATAAGCAGAAGAAAGGGGAAGATAGGTACCAGACAGACAGTTCTATATATGTCCACCATAAAAGTTACAAGTAAAAATTTGATTAATGGGAATTGATCCTAGATTGGTGGGAAACGACCAAAAAACAAAGTAACTTGAAAGCCTGGCAGAACCTCCCATTTTGTAGCATAATGTAGCTAAATTGCTACCTTTATACAAAACTCAGTCTTATCACAACCTGGTGGATATGTAATGTGTTATTTGCACAAATATAACAAGCCAAAGTGAAACCTTCTTAAAAATTCCATATACAATCTATAAGATTCATTTACTCATTCATTCTTTACTTGAAGCTCTATACCTTTTCTTCATTGATGTTATGCAGTTCAATTAAAAGTTTTTAATAATTGTTTTACCATTTCAAAAAAAGTGTTACTTGCCCACTGAATGTACCCCAGATCTTAAGAGAAGCATGCTAAAGCTTTTAGGGATGAGAAGTCAGGATGTATAAATTTAAGTTTCAATTGGTTCTGCAATACTGTGTGTGTGTGTGTGTGTGTGTGTATGTGTGTGTGTGTAAAGACAGATAATAATAGAGATAAAGCAAAAATGACAAATGTTAACAATTGTTGCATCTTGGAGGATATATGGATACCCATTACACTAATTGAATTTTTCAGTATACAGTATTTCAAAGTATTCATTATAAAAATTTGGAGGGAAGTAGAAGCCTGACAGAAGACTTCAAATTTTAAATGACAATATAATGAAAGCATAAAAAATGAAAGTAGTGTTTCTGGAAGATAATGTAGAAGGGGTATGGTTTGAATTAGAAGTAGTAAAAAATAGAGAGACCTAAGAGATTACTGTATAAGTCCAAACAGATGGGGGGCGGGGCAGCAATGGGCTGGACTGAGAAGGAGGCTGTGAAAATGAAACAGAAGGAATGGATACTAAAGACTGTGATGAATACTTAAAAGAACCAGTGAGTGACAGGTGAGTGTGGGAGAGAGAGAAGACAGAATCAATGATGATCTCTGGTTCCCCAAGTCAAATGATTAGGGAAGGGATAGAAATAGATAAGGTCTAAAGCAGGGAACAGATTTGTCGGGTTAAGACAATGTCTTTCATTATATATGTTAATATATTGCCTCTTCCATGTAAATATAGTTCATATTCTGACTATGTGGTATAATCTCCTCCTATAGTCTGTGAAAACCCAAAGACAACGTACCACACAAGCACCCTAAGAACGAGAGGCAGACACACTGGGCTAGAGCCTGGGGGAAAACAGCCAGAGTCAGCCCATATGCTCCCCCTGTTAAGCCACCTGTTTCAGTGTCTCAGTTCCCCTAGCCTGGAAGATTTACAGAATTTCAGGGATTTTTTAAAAATGCAAAAACTGCATGATAGGGTGCTTTAAAGTGGTAAGAGCAAACTTCGACTGTATCCACAAAAATACCTCAATGTATATAGCTTCAAGTAAATGTGAGAACTTTTCTCATGCATTGGTAATTTCAGCTAAATGGCCTCTCGCTATGAGTACACCTCTAGATTAACCTTAATGGAGAAAAAGTTCATGAATATATAAAATTCCTATCTATTATTTTTCATATACTTTCTGATTTAGCAGAAAACCAGGCAACTGCTATGTGCAATTACATTTTTTTAAAGTCTCAATTCGGATGGTGCAAACACAATCATTAACAAAATAAATCTTAAATCACTCACTGCCTTGTGGTGGGGTGTGGAAATAAAATTTGGGGTCACTGAGGAGGAAAGAAGAGAAGCCAAGTTGTTCCCATGATAGGGTGGGGAAATGGCCAACAGGCTGGCCCAGATGGGAGAGAGAGGCTACAGGAGACGTCAAGACACAGCTTTCTGTGCTGTGTTCATGTGGAGAACTGAGATGTTAAGAAAACAGCACAATTTGGTCAAGGTGGTGATACCGCACTGTTAAAGGCAGGGGAGAGTTATTTCTGCTATATATCAATGTAAAGGCAAGACACAGTCGCTGCTAATTCACAGCAGACCTAAATTGATAGAAATGGGGCTTATCTTTGAATCCTGAATTCAATTCCTTTGTTTAGAAAGGAGAGGGCACATCTGGTGTCTTCAAGAAATGAGGAAACGGTGGAAGAACTATGTTATTTTTTTCTAACAGCATGGAATGATGAGCGGTAAAAGTACGAAATAAAGAGAAATTAAAGAAAAAAGAATTCTAGAGGATACTAAAGATAAAAGGAACAGAATTATTATACTGTTAATCACAAAAGAAACGGAAAAAATAGATCTAAATCAAAAATAATAAATAATTTCCTTTTGCTTTTCTATATCACTTTGGGACAGACTTTAAATGTGCATTCTTCCAAGAAACAGGCCAAATTATTTCCCCTCAAACCTGTGTTCCCACTGTCCCCTATATACTCCTCGAATAAAGCACTTATCACACTCTGTTATGATTTGTGGTCTCTCTTTGTCTCCACCAAGTGTTCTCTGCAATTAGTGAGATTTAAAAAAAAAAAAAAGAAGAAAAACATGAAATCATTTACTGTATGAATCTTTATGTTATCTCTAGCCCCACATATAAACCAACATATGATGTGTTAACTCCAAATAAATACCAGTTCCTCTTTCAGTATATTTTTTTCAAATCATGGAATTGCTCTTGATATAAAACCTGCATACTTTGGCCACTCATTCTGCATGTCTTACAGTCTTTTCCCTATATAATATTCTTTTCATACATATACTCTCTAGAGAAGCCCACTCAAGCTTGGGGATGAAAGAAGATAATCAACTGCACAAATATCTATCTATATTCAGTCATTCATTTATTCACTCAACAACTATTTATACAGGAATACAGTCCCAACCAAAACAGTTATTGCACCTGGCTTCATCTTGCTTCCAATCCAGAGGTGAAGACAAATATGGAATTATGGAATAGATGCCTAGCTACAGATCAACTACAGACCATGAGTGATCAGGAAGTGCTTACAAGAGCACATTAACAGAGGAACCTAGCTCAGACTGGAAAGCTAAAGAAAATCTGTTTAAACGAAGTGGCACTTAAGCTAATACCTGAAGTTTAAATGAATTTAGCCAGGACAGAGAGAGAGAGTGAGTGTGCATGTGTGTGTGTTGTGTATGTGTATGTGTGTGTGTGTGTGTGTGTGTTGAATTTAGCCAGGACAGAGAGAGAGAGTGAGTGTGCATGTGTGTGTGATGGATCAGGGAAGTACTGCAAGCAGAGATACAGAGGAACAACCTGTACAAAGGCCCTGAGGTACAAAACCTGTCACACTCAAGGCACAGAGAACTGGAGCTGAGACTGGGGTGGGAAAGCATGCAGGCCCTTATAGGTCACTGGTTCTCAATGTCATGGGAAGCCTGATAAAATTTGTTCTTAAAAATAAACACTATTTGTAGGGTGTTGGGGGAGGATTCCCGTAACTGGAGTATGGATTTTTAGAGCACCAAGAATGGAATAAGGAGGCCAGTTAATATGCTAACCTGAACTAGAGTGTTAAGAGTGACCTGGGCTAGAGCAGGGGCAGTGAAGATGAAGAGAAGTTAACAGATGAGGAATATTTAGGAGATAAACTTGGTGGGTTTGGTGATGGACTAGGAGAGGAAGGTAGAGGAAGCGGCAAGGACAGCACCCTCAACTCTCCTTATTGGCCAGAGGGGCACTTTAATAACAGTGGGGTTTTTAGTAACAAAAGGAAGAATGAATGGTGAAGGTGGTCGAAAGCTGAAAACTGCCATTTATAAGTTCTGGAAGGTAATGTACAGCATGATGACCCTAGTTTAAAAAAAATAAGAAGGGGACTTTTTTTTTTATCCTGGAAGGTCTGGTGAGAAATGAAGAGTCCAGACTTAGACATGCTTAAACTGAAATACCTGTGATCTATCCACATAAAGATGTCAAAATAATTGGTGGGTATATTCAGGAGTGCACTCTGGGAAGTCTTAGCATATAGGTGGTATTTAAAGCAACTAGAGTGGATGAAATCACCTTGTGAGAGAGGAGAATGAGAAGAGAGAATGTTAAATTAAATGGAAAAAATTTTTTTCTACTTTTAGAATATAAAGATATTTTAATTACCTACATATTACACTATCAAATATTTTATGCCTATAATACTTAAGTATAATTTTACAATATAACGTAATTATTGCATAGCAAATTATTTAAGAGTTACAGACTTGAGACTGTATTACTGACAAAGGATACTGATAGGGAAGAAAGGGGAGTAAATTGGGTCACCATATTTTCATCTTCCTTTGTCAGATCTATCTCTAAGCTGCTGGATCCATGAAGGGCCCCATATATAGTCCCTGCATACAGTTCCAGTCTGTGAGCCAGTCCTTACATACAGGAAACACAAAGGCCACAGTAAGATGGATTTGTCAGGGGAAGCTTATGTCTTTTTTGACCTCCCTGTCTGTGCCCCCGTGCCATTCTCTGAAGCTGTAGCTTTCCAAGTCTCAGCACATGCTATTATTTATCTTTGGAACATCAGAATGTGTTGAAATACAAATTTTTCCATTTGGACTTTCAAATGAAAGAAAAATTTTGCAATATAAATCCATTCCTCAAAACAAGGAATCGCTCTGCTATTCACTCTTCCTAGCATCTAGCTTTTCCAATGTAGTCAGTTATTAGTGAAACCAGGAGGGGTGTGAATCAAAAAAAGTAAATAAGGAAAACATGAGTTTCAATGAGTTTAGAGGCGATATTAATTCTGAAAGTCGAGAAGAGCACTGGTGATGAAAAGAGCAAGTTCAATCACAGACGTAAATCACAGTAGCCTGAAATTACTATTTTGACCCCCAAACTGTTAAAAAACCAAAGATTAATACTTGTTTCAGCAGGTGGGAAATGGCTTAGGTTTTTATAAATGCCTTCTCTGAAGGCTAATAACAACCAGGGCAGGCCCTCATCTGCTAAAATGCATTGAAGTTTATAATCAGGCCTGAGGGACTGGATGAATCACAAAGTAATCAGAGCCCTTATTAAGATTATTAACTTGGTCTTAGTGACCCTATCCTTCAGTGCAAGGGCCAGGAGCCAAGATGCAGAGAGTTTCTGGGTTGACTGCCAAAAAATTCTGAACAGAGGGTTTTTTCAGGTATAAGATATCCCACTAGGTTATTATATAATGAAACCTGGATATAAAACAATTCAGAGTCATATGGTTTATCAAAAGATAATTATTGCATTTTGGTAGACATTATACAAACAGAATGGAAAAGCCAAAGGTTGAAAGAATCGACCAAGGTACGTGCATCCCACACAATCAGTTTCTTCAAGGGTTAAGGCCTTCTGGCAGGACGGGTTATGTTGCTGTCACGCTTACTAATTCTACCCATCACATGTACACAATAACAGAAACCTCACATGTTAAGAAAACACAAAAATGTTATTTGAGTCTGAACGTTACCTTTGTTCTTTTCTTACTGAGTCCACTTACAAAGGTCTAATCAACCATGGCAGGTTTTCTTAACCTTTTGGGGGTGGTCAAGGATTCCTTTGAAAATCTTACAGATGATCTCAACGCTAGATAACTGAGATTGTATAATTAATTTCAGGGTGCTCATAAACCCTCTACACTCTTCCACTGGTTCCCTAGAACCTCTGCCATATAGGGTATAAGGGACAGTGAGTCCCTTACACAAACAGGGGAGAAGAAGATTCACCATTTGTGAGTCCTTTCTCTCCCTATGAACTTACTTGACCTCCCCTCAAACTTGTCACAGCGAATTATATTACCTCTCTCTTCTTTGCTTATGAGCCTCCAAAATCTTCACCTTTTACATCTTGACACCCTATATCTACCAAACTTTATGGATTCACAAGACTTCTTTCCTATTTGAAATACTATGGCACAGAAGCAATTTAAAAAGGCACATTCTTTTAACTATTCTGATTCACAAAATTGAATCCATTGGTAGGGAAAAACTATTAAAAAGCTCACTTATCTTATATTTGTTATGAAGAAAATCATCAAATTATCCTTAAGTAACAGTTTTATCAGAATCTGTAACTGCCAGGTGGTACCACAATTTCTTTTAAGATGTGAACGTGGCACCCAGAGATTATCATACTAATTGAAGTAAGTCAGAGAGACAAATATCGTATATCACTTATATGTGGAATCTAAAAAAATGATACAATGAACTTATTTACAGAACAAAAATAGACTCACAGACATAGAAAACAAACATGGTTACGAAAGGGGAAAGGCGGGGGGAGGGATAAATTAGAAATTTGGGAATAACATATAGAAATTTAGGAGTAGCACATAAACAACAAGGACCTACTGCATAGCACTGGAACTATATTCAATATCTTGTTAAGAAACTATAATGGAAAAAAATCTGAAAAAATATATATATATTTAATATATGTGTATGTATAAATGAATCACTTTGCTGTACATGAGAAACTAACACAACATCGTAAAGCAACTATACTTCAATAAAAATTTTTAAATAAAAATAAATAGTACTTCAGATATAGAGAACAAACTAGTGTTTACAGGGATGGGGGAAGACAGGGGTAGGGGATTAAGAGGTACAAACTACTATGTATGAGATAAATAAGCTACAAGGATATATTGTACAGAACAGAGAAGATAGCCAATATTTAATAATTATTATAAATGGTGTATAATAACCTTTAAGAATTGTGAATCATTATGTTGTATACCTGAAATTAATATAACATTGTAAATCAGTGACACTTCAATAAAAAATAAAATAACTGTCTTTAAAAAAAAGAAAATTTACAAATTACCAGATTAAAAAAAAAAGAAAAGACGTGGATGTGTTCCAGCTTATGTTATATACTTTTAAAACACTGCCAGAGCAAAGCACTTAGGAGAAGGTCATTTCTACCTCATCCCAATTCCAAGAGCGTATGATTCCAAGTCTTATTTTAATCTATGAAGTGAAAACTTTTGGTTTTTTTAAATTACTGCATATTTTAATTGATATTAGACATCATTTCATTATAAATAGCATTAGAAGATCAGATTAGTTGTTTCATACATTAGTACAGAGATACTTTTCTTGCATATGATTATGAATGAGACTTAAATTCTGATTACTTTAAAGAAACACTGGAATTTGGGGAATTATTAAATCATAGCTTTTCTGCTAAAAGTCCAGAATCTAACAGCACAAAAATATTGTAAAATATATTTTGGAAAGTACTTATTTTATGAGGAGAAGTAATTTGTTTTTAAATGCAAATATTTGGAATACACCAATTCATTTAAAAGTAAGTGACCAGATAGATTTTTTTTTAACTTCAGGCACACAAACTGAATTAATCATAATCTGTGCTTCATGACACACTTATTGATCCATGCATGGTTCATTTTACTTAGTAAAATAATTAAATAAGTCGTACTATACCCATTATCCTTGGTGACATTTTTCCCCTTACGCAAAAAGTGTGGCCTCCCTCTACTTCATTTTTACAGTAAATGGATATTCTTTTGGTAATCCTGTCTCAGTCACCCAGACATTATAAACAAATCCTACTCATACAAATAGGAAAACATTAGCAGCATGTTTAAAGTTTTGAAGAAACATAATCCATTTAACTATATAGAGCCATATTTTGACAGCTTAATTTCTATCATTTTCAAAAACACTGGCAGTTGGGGGCAGGGGTGGGAAACAGGCAAGGGTGGAATGGGTCACAAAATCCAGGAACTTGGCAGCTTCTATTCAACTCCTGGTTATAGTTAACCCATTAGAAAAAACAAATAATCCATCTACCCATCCTGTTTCTGTTTGTGTCACATTCCTGTTACAAAAAAGTCACAGAACAGGTAGGTGTGAATAAAACCATGGACACTGGTCTTATTTTATTTTAGAAAGAACAATGAATATGGAATTCTACAACATCCCTGGAGCACTTACCCCCAAGGTAAGCCAAAGGCCTTACAGCATGAGCCCCAGGTGAGGCTGGACATTTCTACGAGTTTCCAATTGATCAAGTGGTCACTGAAAGCCCAACTAGTATTTAGGTCCACAGATATGAACTGCTAATGGCTTAGCTATATATGTGTTCTAAATTTTAGCAGAGCTAACAAGTGAACTAAAACTATATAGTTTCTAAGTGCTGTTTCTCTAGTGAATAGGAACAAAACTAAACTAAGTACAATAACTGATAATACTGGCAAATGTTTAATTTTAAATTAGACCCTCGTGTCATGATATAGAAACCTACCTGAGAAAAAAAACCACATTAAATAACAATTGAAATCTCTGTCACATATAAATAAAATTAATTTTAAATCTTGGTTTTTGTGCAAGACACAGAAACTTAACATGGAGAAATTAACAGGCATTATCAACTCAAGGCTTCAGAGAAGCCCAAGACGTTGCTGAGACATTTTACAGTCTAGGTCCACTAGGTCACAGATTTGACACGTTATTAACATGGAAAGCAATTGCCATTTCCTTGACACCCTCTACCCTACATGAAAGGGCACCCAGAAACCATTCCTCATTTCAGGCCCAAGTGAACTGGCCTAATTATACACCGAGACATTATCAACACGTAGTTAAGAACTAGTCCTCATAACATAGACAGTGATAAAAAAAAATTTAAGGGCTTCCCTGGTGGTGCAGTGGTTGAGAGTCCGCCTGCCGATGCAGGGGACACGGGTTCGTGCCCTGGTCCGGGAAGATCCCACGTGCCGCGGAGCGGCTGGGCCCGTGAGCCATGGCCACTGAGCCTGCGCGTCCGGAGCCTGTGCTCCGCAACGGGAGAGGCCACAACAGTGAGAGGCTCGCGTACCGGAAAAAAAAAAAAAAAAAAATTTAAGAGGCACAGAATCTGATATGTCTTGGACATATGGATTGTGCTTACACAAAAGGGCAATTAAAGAGACATCTCCAAACAGAATCTTCAAAACAAACAGAAGCTGTTTTCTTAAGCCTATGATGTATTTCACTACAATGCATAGCTTTCATAGTTTCAGAATTTTCCAGGTAACTATTCCAAAGCGTACTTTTTATCAATAGCAGATGGAAAATATTATGTCCATTTCCTAGCTAAGGCAACTTGGAGGAAAGGAAATTAAGACACATTACGCTAAGCCAGGTCAATGAATGACAACAATACTGCAGCTAGTACCTAGTCAGAATGCTGAAAGAGAATTAAGTTCAATATTTATATACTTGGGGGAAGAGTTCTGTTTCAGAAAAATATTTGGTTGTTTCTGTTCAGGCACATTAAGAACACTGAAAAACCACCACTAAAACAAACTGGACTGAAATTCAACACAATGGCATGTGTTTTTCCACCTGTAATCAACACCAAGAAATAGCTCCCTTTGGTTATTAAAATCCTGGAAAGAAATCATAATTACCCCATCTGGGAATACGGCCTTCAAAGCATGAGTACTTTAGATAAAACAGCCAATGTCTAGTCCCACTCTATTGATTTTCAAATTCCTTGAACGGAAAAAAACTAAACAAATGCTTTCATGGATAGGAGATTTTCAATCAGGTTTGCTTAAATCAAAGTTTAAATCAAGTTATTTGAATTTAATAAAAAGTATACAGTAATACTCTATACTGAATTTCAGTATTTTTAAATTAACATTGTTAAGTAGGTCCCAGCTACATAGAATATGAAAAAAATCTTTAACTTTAAAAGTACAAGAATGTAGGGACTTCCCTGGTGGCGCAGTGGTTGAGAGTCCGCCTGCCGATGCAGGGGACACGGGTTCGTGCCCCGGTCCTGGAAGATCCCACATGTAGTGGAGCAGCTAAGCCCATGCGCCACAACTACTGAGCCTGCGCTCTAGAGCCCACAAGCTACAACTACTGAAGCCCGCATGCCTAGAGCCTGTGCTCTGCAACAGGAGAAGCCACCACAATGAGAAGCCCGCACACCGCAACGAAGACTCAACGCAGCCAATAAATAAATAAATAACTTTAAAAAAAAAAAGTACAAGAATGTAGCAGTTTCATTTACAATAGCTAAAACTGGAAATAACCCAAATATCCATCAGAAGTGATAAACCAAACTGCAGTAATTGATACAATGGAATACTGCTCAGCAGTAAAAAGGAATAAACTACTGAACATCCATAAAACAACATGGATGAAACCTATGGAAATTAGACTGAGCTGAAGAAGCTAGACACAAAAAAGTACATGCTATATGGTTCTATTTTATGAAGGTCTAGAAAACACAAAATTAATCAGTGATGAAAACAATCAGAACAGTTGTCAATGGGTCAGGAGCAAAGATTGCCTGGGGGCATGAGGGAACTTTCTAAGGTGATATAAATGTTCTATATCTTGATATGGTAATGGTTACAAAGGTATATCCATTTGTCAAGAGAATACAGTTTATGTTAATACCAGAATCTGAAGTATGGACATCCATTAAGTAGCTTTTACAGCTTTTTTTCATTTTATGACTTTTGATATTTTTAAACCAATACTTACAAAATGTATATAATCATAAGCTCACTTGAAAATTACTTTTGAATATTTTTGTAAGGCAAACATAGAGTGATAATAAAATTCTAACATCAATTAAAAGATATATATTTTGGGCTTCCCTGGTGGCGCAGTGGTTGAGAGTCCGCCTGCCGATTCAGGGGACACGGGTTCGCGCCCCGGTCCGGGAAGATCCCACATGCCACGGAGCGGCTGGGCCCGTGAGCCATGGCCGCTGAGCCTGCGCATCCGGACGGCAACGGGAGAGGCCACAACAGTGAGAGGTCCATGTACCGCAAAAAAAAAAAAAAAAAGATATATATATATATTTTTTTAATATTTAAAAATATATATATATATAATGTGGCAACTCTGTAAATCAAACACCACTTTCCCCACCCAATAAACTATAGTTTATTGTTAAAAAAAAAAAAAGGAGTACAGTTTAGGTATGTACATTTTAATGTATGTACATTTTACCTCCCCACTCCCCCCAAAAATCCCACATAATGGAAATGGATGGAGGTGTGAGTGAAACAGTCACAGCAGAATTTGATCATTGTTAAAGCTGGGTAATGGGTATGGGCCGTTTTTAATACTATCCTGTTTACTTTCTATATAGTTGACGTTTTCCAAGGTAAAAGGTTTAAAAATATAGATCAGTGAAACGTACAATCAAAAATGTTTATACTGTGAAAATATATCCCTCAAGGGGCTTTCTCTGTATTCAGAAGACTTTTATAAAAATCCACGGAGATGCCCAGTGTCTGTGCTTCGCATGGAGAATTTGAAATGGAGCTTGTTATTTTCTCCAGCTCCCCTTGCCCCCATCCCCAGCATGCCTCCCATCTAATGGGCCATCAGACTGAATATGATATGGTTGTCTCCACTACCACCAACCCCCAAATTAATTCTTCCCTCATCCCTCGAATATTTATTTCTAACAAATACTGGTGCAGATGGAGAAATCAGAGCTGCTGCAGACACCGGAGAAAACAGATCTCAACCTTAGTCTTTATTCTCATTACTCTCTGAGGATGGTGTTTTAGAAGTTAATGAGAAAATGAAAATTTACTTTTTTTACATCCTGATTTTTTAAAATCTCATATTCAACTTCTTTTAACCTCACTTTCTTATTTCTCAGCAATATGAAGAGACATAAATTTTCAAAATAATAAAATCCAGAGTAACCAGAGTCAGCAGTCAGTTTCTCTACTATGGACTTATGAGGCTCAATCATGTATCAGTCACTAAACAAGTCTTATTAGTTTTCTAAATATTGCCTGAGAAAAGTCCTATAGCTTTTCACAAAACATGTCCAAAGAATCAGAAGCACCACACAGAGGCAAAGAATGAATTAAAGCTCAGTCAGAGCTATTTAAAGGTATGTTAATACCCTCCTAGAGCTATTTAAAGGTATGTTAATACCCATAAGAGGATTATAAGTGCACCTGGGTAAAGAATCTTCTTGACAGAACCTAAAAAGTGGACCTAAGTATTGTATCTAGCAGTTCTCTGTAGTGAACACAAGATAAACACTGAAATTAAAAGCTAAAATTAAAAGTCCAAAATATATATACTTTATAACCTCCACTTACAAATATTTCTACCTAACATTTCTTTATGTTTATATGACCCTGCTAAATTCCAATGAAGAATTTCACAAGATGTGAAATAACAAATACTCATAAAGTAAAGGAAATCCTTGATGCCAGCATTTTTGTTCATTCATTCATTCATTCAAAAATATGTGTTCCTATGAGTAGCAAGTGCTCTTCTAGGTGCTAGAAATATATGTAATAATTCAATGTAATAACGAACAAAGCAAAGTTCATGCCCTCAGAGAGTTTACATTCTAGTAAGGGGAGACAGGCTTACAAGAAGGGCTGAGGATAGTAAGTGCCATGGAGGAGAATCAGTAGGAAAGAGCATGCAGATGGCTATTTAATACAGCTGTCAGGAAAGGCTTCTGTTAGCGTGATTGGAGCAAACCTGAAGAATCGAAGGTCCAGAATTCCAGGCAGAGAAAATGACAAGTGCAAAGGCCCCACACCACAGCCCACTTGCAAACTGAAGAAACAAAGAGCCAGTGTGGCCCCAGCGCTGAATTAGTGTCAGAGCTGAGGGAGACGGGAGTGAGAGGGCCACAGAGGATCTCAGCCTTTGTGGGCCATTTTCAGGGTCTGGGCATCTAGTGTGAGGGAGATGGGAAGCTATTGGAGGGCTGTGAGCAGAAATGACCCTATTTAATGTTTTTAAAAAGATCACTAGGAAAAAAAAAAAAAATCACTAGGGCTTCCCTGGTGGCGCAGTGGTTGAGAGTCAGCCTGCCGATGCAGGGGACACGGGTTCGTGCCCCGGTCCGGGAAGATCCCACATGCCGCGGAGCAGCTGGGCCCGTGAGCCATGGCCGCTGAGCCTGTGCGTTCGGAGCTTGTGCTCGGCAACGGGAGAGGCCACAACAGTGACAGTCCCGCGTACCGCGCAACAAAAAAAAAAAAGATCACTAACTGTGTGAGGAGAACAGACAGAGGAGCAAAGGTTGAAGCAGGAAGACCAGTTCAACCTAGAGATCACAATGTGCTCAGAGGAACATTTTAAGTTCATTTGTTTATAGGTTATGTTTCATTATACAACCCAAATACTCCTGTAACTAAAACAGCAGTCAATTGAATTGCTCTCTTGTTTGCCACTGGCTTGGAGGGTTAGAGTTTTTGAGGGAAATGCAAGAGTCATCTTATGTTACTTTTCAGGCTGTAGTTTGATCTGTTGGCTAATGGTTCCTTTATCTCCATTAATCTAATAGGTAAATAAGACAAAAACTGCTAGTTTCCCCCAAAATAACCCTTTTCAAAAATATTACATCACAAATATCAGAAAACAAATATTTTCACACGTACGCTGGATACAGATGTTTCTCATATTATTTCCGTTATTCGTAACCTTCATCACAACCTATCTATATGGTAGTAGCCAAAACCTATTTAACTAATATTCCTGAAAGACGATAAATCGAAATAAAAATATACTGCAAATCATAAAATCCATCACCACTCTGACTTCTGTTTCATCATTTATGAAATCCCTCCCATAATGAAGACACGCTCTCGATCACTCTCCTATCTCTCATTTCCTTAAGTTTACCCAACAGCACATCTAATCGCTGCCTCGCCGGTACCCTGTGGTTAGCACTTTCAGTTATAAAAAGCCAGGTAGGAAAACCACCCCACACAGCACATCTTTCAGGAGTTTCAGCCACGCTCAAGTGTTATTAAATGGTTTGAGAGGGTGTCAGAAACACATGCTTTCCGGCACACTTTGGTGATTTCATCCTACGCTCAGAGCGCTCTGATAAATTAAATCATTCTGGCTGTGTCAGGAATCGCAGCTGGTGTACCTGAGTATTGCTCTTTGATGATGAGCAAACAGTACAAAATAAGATACCGAACCCTACTCTTTAAAATCTCATTTTCGGCATCTCGTATAACGTTACTAGGCAGGATTTTAAAGCGAAAACAAATGTTATAATTCACTTTGGTTTTGCAGAAACCTAAGCCCACTTGCCAAAAAAAACTGATGGCTTTTTTTCTTTCCAAAGAGCAGGCAGCTTCTACAGTAGGGAAGGGGACTGGGGTTGGGGGGTAGGGAGAAGCTATTAATATGGATAATCCAGCTTTTTGCTTACCGGTGTAGCTTTAATGGAGGGGAACCAGGCAGGAACTGAGGGACTGTTACAGCCACGTATACCAAAAGGGCTTTCCTCACCCTCAGCTGAATAGTGTGGAGAATCTGCCTCATTACCTTCTACTAACAAGTAAGGAGATTCCCCTCTCTGGGGGCAGGCTTTGCTGTACTAACATCCGCTACAGACTTCACCTCATCCAGCCCCCTCTCCTTTTCCCTTTCCTTCAGCCACAAGCTCCTATTTCTTTTTTGGTTTGTTTCATCTTATTACACTGAAGGCATTCTTGCAAACTGCCTTCAACCATTCCCGGGATAAGAAGAGACAGAAATAAATAATAAAATAAATTAAGATTTCTTTTCTCCAGAGCTAAATTTAAATATATAGGCGGAGCGAGATGGTGAAAAGGGGTGTGTGGGTGTCTACTGCAAGATTTTTCGGTCTCTAGGAGAGAAAAGGATAAAGAACAGAAGGCTAAAAGGATTTGAGGTGTGTGTGTGTGTGTGTGTGTGTGTGTGTGTGTGTGTGTGTGTGTGT
>NW_020837946.1:46764290-46825790 GCF_003676395.1 Aethalodelphis obliquidens
TGTGTGTGTGTGTGTGTGTGTGTGTGTGTGTGTGTGTGTGTACAATCATTCCCAAGGCGGAGGGAAAAATTCAGGAAGGGAGAAGAAAAAATCAATCCAGGCAGTCACTCACTCCCATCCCTCCCGACCCCTCCCCACCTCACTGCAGTGCTCTGCGCTTCCCAGAAAGCTCACCACCCAAAGGGCAGATTCCCAAAACCAAAGCAGAGCCCGAATCCGGGTCACGCAGGCAGGCGTTGGGGGGGGGGGGGGGGGGGGGGGGGGGGTGTAGAGGCAGGCGATGGGAAACCATCTGGCTAGGGAAGCGGCGAGGAGGCCAGCAAGACCAGAGGAGGAAAGGCAGGGCCGGGCTGCCGGGACCTACCGGGAGCAGTGACGGTAGAGGATGCCCCGGGCACCTCTGGCCTCTCCTCCTCAGCTTCCTCCCGCTGCCGTTGCTGCTGCTGCTGCTGCTGCTGGATGAGGCTGAGGTCGGAGCGGCTGAGCTCAGCTCTGGCGGCCGCAGGGACCAGCCTCGCCTTCAGCAGCACCGCGGCCAGGCCGAGGAGCAGGGTGCAAGGGACGCGCCGGCTGAGCCTCGCCATGGCCAAGAGCCAGAGGGCCGCGGCGGCATATTGCGGCGGAGGTCCGGGCGGCGGCGGCGGGCGCCAGGGCTGCGGGCTCTAGCAGCGCCCGCCCGCTCGGTCCCCCTCGCTCGGTCTGCCTCGCACACCCTCACCAGAAGGAGGAGGCTGTGGCGGCGGAGACGCCGGGGGAGGAGGAGGAGGGGGAAGTTAGCATCCTCGCGCACGTGACGCGCGGGGCGGGGTGGGGCGAGCCCCACGCCCGGCGCCGCGTCTACGCTCTCACCCCGGGCTCAGCTGCTCCGGACGCGCGCGCTCGGCGGGGTGCTGGGGCGCAGTGCTGGTGGTGGCTTCCTAGGGTAAACGAAAAAGGAGAGCCTTTCTGGGGGCTGGTAGACCTTCAGATCCTCTAGCCCCTACAGAGACACCGGGAAATTTTGCAGAAAGTGGAATAAAATTCCCTCCACCTGACCGCAAAGTAGAAGAGAAGGTGGTGTATTGATTACG
The DNA here is from genome assembly GCF_003676395.1 of Aethalodelphis obliquidens. Taxonomy (NCBI): domain Eukaryota; kingdom Metazoa; phylum Chordata; class Mammalia; order Artiodactyla; family Delphinidae; genus Aethalodelphis; species Aethalodelphis obliquidens. The sequence goes on from NW_020837946.1 coordinate 46,765,361, forward strand.
CTCCCACAACACTTAACGCAGCACCAGCGGATCAAAAAGCCAGGATCTCTTAACCATGTGGGCTTTGGGGCATCACAGCCATCACTGGTTAGCTAGAAATTAAACTGCGGCTCTCCAGATTTTGATTAAATTCCTCTTTCTGCCCAAATTGGAATTTCTTTCTATATCGTAAAATATTCTTAATTACGTTTTGTCTAATTATAGTCTATACTTTTCATTTGCTCAAAAAATATTTTTCTAAATGCCTGCTAGGTGCTTACCATGTGCCAGTATTTAGTCAGGTGCTTGGAATAAGCAACATACAATCCCTGCGTTCTAGGAGCTCATTACCTGTTAGGACAGAGGAACATATAAACAAATTATAATCCAGGGTGGTGCCTGCCACTGGAGAAACACTACAGCATGCAGAGATTGCACTGAATTGGAAGAAATTAACAATGTGGTATATGGATGGGGGCTATGAAACACTAGGAAAGGTGGGGTTTAAAGAAGAATAAGAGTTCCACACATAGGTGGGTGTAACCAGGTCATCTAAAAAGTGTAGCTGTGTGTGTGTGTATGCCCGTGCACACGCACCTAGAGGTGTGTAACAGCACAGTGTGCTTGGAAAATTGTCAGCAATGATTGTGACAGAGTGACAGTGTTTTAGATTGAAAAGGAGAGTGGAGATCAGGTCATTAAAAAAATAATAGCAGGGACTTTCCTGGTGCCGCAGTGGTTAAGAATCTCCCTGCCAATGCAGGGGACACGGGCTCGGGCCCTGGTCCAGGAAGATCCCATATGCCGCGGAGCAAATAAGCCCGTGTGCCACAACTACTGAGCCAGCAGGCCACAACTACTAAAGCCTGCACACCTGGAGCCGGTGCTCCGCAACAAGAGAAGCCACCCAATGAGAAGCCCGCGCACCGCAACAAAGAGTAGCCCCCACTCTCTGCAACTAGAGAAAGCCCGTGCATGGCAACGAAGACCCAACGCAGCCAAAAATAAATAAAATTAAAAAAAAAATAAATAACGGCAAACACTTCTATAGTACTTACTGTGCCCAGGCACTGTTCAAGCATTTTATATACATTAACTCCTGTAATAACCTTGGATGCTATATAAGGAAACTGAAATTTACATTGCAAGTGATTATGAAATAGTGAAAGAAATTAATCAGGGAAGGGACTTGCTACCAGTCTGTTTTCACTTTGCTATCGGTATGGAAGAGGAAGAGGGATAGATTGCGGAGAGGAGGCCAGTTTAGTGGTGTCTGCAAAAGCCAGTGAGGAGATACCAAAGGCTTGTGAGACCAGAAAGGAGAAAAAAGGAGTGGGAGATTCAGTATGTAGGGCTAGAATCAGCAAAAATGGTTGATTGTTTGGGTGAGGAAGAGAAAAGGAGAAAGATGGGCATGTCTAGTATGACACTTAAATTGCCAGATTGAGATCTTGGGTGGCTGCTTATGACATTATCAAGATTAGCTGGTACTACTGACTACAGAATAAGTGATAAGCCATGGCTTGTTCAGTTGTAGTCTCTTTGTATTTGGAATGTCTGTGGGACATCTCATAATATATGTAAAATGTGATCTGTGACATCACATCCTTTACCATCATAGTTGATTCAGATGATTTGGCTGATTGGACAGTCCCTTTCCACACTCACCACTCTTTTGTGTGTTCGTCCCAATGTTTCCAACATGCTGGAAAAGAACAAATTTCTCACTAGTGGAAAGTTATTCTTTGGTCAAGGATGTGAAACTAGTGCCTATATAACCATAACTATATAGTTATAACTATAGTTATATAGTTATAACTATAACTAATAATAATAATAGGCATTTTACATACATTATCTCCTATCCTCAAAGCAGTCCTACAAATTAGCTCTCATTATTCTGTTTAGCAAATGGAAACACTGAAGATCAGAGAGGCAACTGTCTTGCCCAAGGCTACACTAATAAGAAGTGACTTTACCTTTCAGCACTGTTTGAAACTTTCGCCATGAGCTTGCATTGTTTTTTAGTGATTTTTAGATGAAAATACACTACATAATATGGGCTACATAATTTTTTGAAGAGAGATGCCAAAGTGAGGTCCCTCACACAAAACACCACTATTCCATCATGGCTTTGCCTCACCTGTGTGAGCAGGAATTATGGGGGGGGGGGGGAGGCTGAATGCAGAGAGTCTTCATTAGGTTCATCAAGCTGTTTTTGTTGCATTTTCCTCCAATTTACCTCTGCTCCTGGAGAGAAGAAAGGAGAAAATGGAAATGGCTCCAGAATCCTGACTGGCAGATCAGAAGGAAAGGAATGCTGCCAGGATTTCTGTCATCCTGCCTTACGGTGGCCAAGTCATCTTTAATATATTAGAAGCTGACCTTCCAGAGGCAAAGTTGTTGATTTCACAGCCCTCGGTGGAGGGTAGATGTGAAATCCTTCAATACTACAGACTGTTTAAAGAAATAAGCTTTGCTAATCAAGATGGGTTTTAGATGGTTTTTAACTGCTCCATTACTCATATAGTTTATGCTTAATTTCTGTGCAATATACAAAAGCCATATTATTGGATGCAATCGGGGCTAGTAGTTGGTGAATCAAAAAAGCAGGTCAAGAGACAAAAAAAATCAATATATTTTAAATATATTTTATGCTGCTTATTTTATCTTAAAATAGGCAAATATATATTCATTTACCAATCTTTTGACGTAGGGCCAATAATTTTTTTTAAATCTAACCACATCCTAGGGTTTGAAGTAGTAAACCACAATTACAATGCATCCCTATTATTAATTGCAGTTTTCGATTAACCGGAAGGAGTTCTTAAAAACTCTTGACAAACAATTCGAATGCCAAATCCTTCTATTTTCAATTTTTCCCCAATTTTACCATTTTCTCACCCACTTAGTATTAAACTTAGTTTTCATAGAAAAATATACTTCATTTAAATTTATATTTCATCCATACCTTATAACACATAGAACTGCCAAAAACAACTGTGTAAACAAACATAACTGACTTTCCGCACAGACACAGACCAACTGGTGGGGGCAAAACCAAGCAGATGTTCAGGAAAGGGTATCCTGCTAATTTCATGTACTTTACATGTCAGCCAGTGTGTTTTACAAGGGAATGGAAGATGCCGGTTGATCTAGGAAGTTATTTTCAGGTTCCTAATCCATGATACTGTTCATGCTTAATACAATGTAATCGTTAATGTTAGAATGTCTTCATTTTTATAAATATACTGCAAGAGCCATCGGAAAGCAGATTGTAATACCATACGTATATAATAATTCTTCCCTGCTTAAGATCTACTGGTACCTCCTCATTGCTCTTAGCATAACGTCCAAAATCCCCAACAAATTTACAAAGCCCTTCACAATATATCCTCTGACTATGCAGGCTCACCTTTTAATATTTCCTACATAAACACAGAGATGGTGGTTGGTGGGGGGAGGGAAGGGAAGGGAAAGGAAGGATTTCTTTTATTCCCTTGAACTAGACTTATTTAGGTTGCACATACTGATTTCCTCGCCTGGAACTCTACTCCCTCATCTCTAACTGACAGGCTCCCACAGAGCCTCAAGGTTAGCTTAGGTATTACTTCCTCTAGGGTACTTTCCCTGACACCCTTGGCTTTGATTAGGAGCCCTTGCTATGAACTTTCATGACCCTTGTATTTCCCCTTAGGACTCTGTTACTTAAAGTGGATATTTTCTTGCCTGTATCCTCACCAGTGTAGGCTCCACAAGGGTCAGGGCCATCACGTTCACAGCTGTATCCCCAGCTCCTGCCACAATGCCCAACAGTGGTTGTCTGATTACTTGGTTGATTAAATCAACAAATCGATTTTAAAGCGGCAGAACTGTTAGTTAATGGAGAAGAGCCCGGAGTCAGACGGCTCTGGTATCCACCCCTCACAGCTATGTGATTTACAGAAGATTCTCGGGCTCAGTTTTCTCAACTGTATAGTGGGAGAAATAACAGAGCCTAAAGGAGATAACAAAATAAGATAACATATAAATACTTAGAGCTTCTTGCTATAGGAACTGTTCAGTAAATGTCAGCCATTACTTCTTTTATTAATGTTATGTAGTATTGTTCTGTTTCATTTGTATATTTTTATAATGTATATAAAATTTTATACGTAATCAATTCTTATTTTTCTTGTTATATTTTATATAGTCACTGCAAACACTCAATTAGCAAATACTGAACCATTGTTCCTAGAGGAACAGAGTGAGTTAGATTTAGTAACATATTAAACATATTAGATATATATTTATGTAAGGGGTAAGAACGTTTACCTTTTTGGAAATATGATTTGCAAGGTTTAGTAACTGACTGTTTCCTTAAATTATGACTCTTCCTCCAACACTGCTGCCTTCATTTGATAGTGAGCCATTTAATTTGAGTTTGAAAACCAAAGGACTAACTGTTAAAGAGGGTTGCACAAAGTTCAAATTTGTATTTCTTTGACTAAGAACCATTTATCCGGGTAGGGTTATCCATAGAGATAGGGACAGTTTGGGATTATTAACCAAAGTGGGTCATATGGTTCAAATAGTCACTAAACTCTGGGTTTAGAGGTCCTTCTCAGGTACAGGCATGTAAATCATTAAGACTCTCTGGGGTCAGCATGCATGGATTACCTGCTGTGCAATTTTATCCATGGCATTTCAGGTACTTTCCACCCTCACCCCCAACAAGGTTGCTCCAAATATGGTGGCTCGGTAGAAGAGTTCATTAGGCACTACGGCTAGGATGGCCCAATGTGTAGAGGGAAGTGATGGAGCCAGCTCAAACTAGATTAAAAGGCTCAAGCCAGAGTTTACTTCAAGACCAGATCTAGATTTTCAAAAGCTTGGATTGTTTCAGGGACAAGACTGTTGAGGGCCTATGTGCCAAGCCCTCTGACCCCACTCTTGTGTGTCTTGACCTTAACTATCTAAATTCATTAAATAGATATGAATCTTTAAAAAAGAGAACCCAGGAAGCCAGGACTTTATGATTTGGGAACTTTTCAACATATCCAGATTGCAGAAGATGCTAAAATTAAGAGATTTATATATTTAGAGAGTTTGCTCTAGAAAGAACACAGAGACTGTACAAACATTTGCTAATATCTCAGAAATTTTTCTTTGAAGAGATTAAGTGTGTGACTCATAGATTCTCCTCACACAACCCAACAGAAGCCAAAAATAGAGATGAGATTACTTAGGAAAGCTCTGTGGAGTAGCCTCTAGTCTAATGGAGTGAAATATCCTTGACATACACAGGCGATCCGTAAGGTTCCTGTGAATTTTATATCAGCAGAAACACTGCCAGCTTAGTCTAAAGGGATAGTGTACAAAATGAAAAAGCATACTGAACCCACACAGTCTTATCAGTAGGAAGAAAATGATAACAATACTCAGCTGTAAACATTTGCTACATTTCATGAGGGGAGAAACGATGACTCATAAGGTGAAGCCATGAGCCACAGAGTTTGAGAACCACATAGTTTGAAACCACAGAAATTCATAGACTTTGAAACCAAATATAGATTGCTCAGCTGGATTTTGGAATTGCTTGGGACCAGTGACTTCTTTTATTTTCCTTCTATTTCTTCCCTTTTTTAAACCAGAATGTCTATAATTGTTATCATATGCTTGTCTTACTGTGATATGTTGGGAGCAGAAAACTTGTTTCTTTAGTTTCACATGTTCACATACAGAGACAAATTGTACCCCTGGATGGATCATACCCAAGCCTTGCCCATAATTTAGATGATGAGATTTGGGACATTTGAGCTGCTGAGATTAAGAAGTCGTTTTGGACTTTGAGTTGATGTTGCAGTGGTTTGACTTTGGGGGACTTTAGGAATGGGTTGAATGTATTTTGCTTGTGAGATTGATGTGAATCTTTGAGGGCCAGACCATGGACTGTGGTAGACATAATAATGCCCTCCAAAAGATGTTCATGATCTAATGCCGGATTCCGTGAATATGTTACCTATCATGGCAAAGAGACTGCAATAATTTAAAACTAATTCACTATCCAAGGCATGAGGTCACCAGCCTCATGCAATGACCAAGTCTGCGTGGATCTAGGAAAGGATATGGAGTAGATAAAGTTAAGAACTGGGGGCTTCCCTGGTGGCGCAGTGGTTGAGAGTCCGCCTGCCGATGCAGGGGACGCGGGTTCATGCCCCGGTCCGGGAAGATCCCACATGCTGCGGAACGGCTGGGCCTGTGAGCCATGGCCGCTGAGCCTGCGTGTCCGGAGCCTGTGCTCCGCAACGGGAGAGGCCACAACAGTGAGAGTCCCGCGTACCGCCAAAAAAAAAAAAAAAAAAAAAAAGTTAAGAACTGGATTTGGAGAATTAGAGGTGAGAAGAGGGAACTATTTCTGTACAGTGTGTAAACCAGATTCTCAGCTCTGTTATTAAATCACTCCTATACTGCCGCTATTTTAGGGTTCCCTTGAGAGGCTAGGACTGTTCAGTGGGAATATGGTAAAGTTAGTTTCTGTTCTGTCATCTCTATTACTTGGTAATCACTGAATACCTACCTGTGTAGTGATTGAGAAAAGAAACTTCAGGTTCAATTTTTGCTAGTAATTTAGTACCACATGATAGGGAAGTGCTTCGCTCTGGTTTAGTAGTAAAGGTTCGTCAGAAAGTCAAAACTGGCATTACTAAGAAGTAGGAAATTTGCTTATTCTTTAATAAACTCTTCCCTTTTATTTCCTCACTAAGGTGTACTGAAAAATTCAAAATCATTCACTTGTCTGCCAATCAGGTGATGATATTTCTGAATTTTAAAGGGGTTTATGTCACTTACAATCTCAAAAAAGAACTTTAACTGCACTGTTGAAAGATAAGAAAATTTATAAGCCACCAGAACTTTCTTGCTTTCTATGGTAAACTTACCATGACCCTATCCAAAATCAAGAATCACTTCTATTACTCAAGTGGAGAGCATAATTCTCCAAATTAAATACTGCTACATTTGTACATTACTTAGTGCTTTTTTGTGAATAACTTTGTAACAAGTAATTAATATTCTGACTACAAGATTGACTAAAAAGTAATCCCTAAAGATTCCATTTCAACACTCTAATATCTGAAAAATGATGTAGAAGAACTTTGAGAATTACTTTGAAAAAAAATTAGGTTAATAACATGAAGGTAAGTTACTGTGTGAAGTTCAAAATCTAAGTCCTCCTTCTATTAAAACAACACCAATTTATGTATTTGCTATGCTTCAGGAAGTGAGGTTGACAAGGAAAGTGAACCTGAGTGTAAAAGCGAACCTAACTATATAACTCTCTAGGCAATTCAGGACAGTTTAGAAAATGAGTAAAAATATTCCGGTTGACCCTTGAACACAGGGGTAAGGGGCTACGACTCTCTGCGAAAATCAAGTATAATTTACAGTCAGTGCTCTGTATCTGTGGTTCCTCCATATCCAAAGTTCCACATTTGGGGATTCAACTAACCAAGGATCAGGCAGTACAACAGTATTTACTATTGAAAATATCCATGTATAGGTGGAACCATGCAGTTCAAATCCTGTTGCTCAAGAGTCAACTGTAATCGGAAAAGCACTGGTGGTACATCAATTGATATTCAGGCATCCCAACCTATCCCCTAGATAGTAACAAATCTATTTTATAAACTGTGACTAGTAGTTCAGGTAGTGTTGCACAGCAGAATGCATAACGTACTAGGTGTTTGAATATGCAAGCTTTAGTCCCAATCCTGCAGGTAACTTCTTTAGACAAGTAATGAACCCTCTGGGCATGGTTAACAGTACGAAGGGAGTGAGGTAACTCCTTCCAACGTGTGCTTTTTAACAATCTGACCATGACCTGCATAGATGGTGTTATCTGCAATTGTCCTGTTTAGGGTTTGTTGAGCTTCCAGAATTGCAGGTTGCTCTTTCTGATGAAATTTGGAAACTTTTTGGCTTCGAATATTTTGTCTGTCCCATTTTTCTCTCTCCTAAGACTCCTTTTGCACCTAGATTTGTCCCACAGATCACTGTTTTTTTGTTTGTTTTTTGGGTTTTTTTGCCATCTGTGCTTCAGTTTGGGTAAGTCCTATTGATCTATCTCTAAGTTCATTGATCCTTTCCTTTGTCCTACCCAATCTACTTGTAATCCCCCTCCAATGAATTTCTGACTTCAGATGTATTTTTTCAGTCTAAAGATTTCCACTTGAGTCTCTTTTGTTAGTTTCCAAACCTCTCTTGAAATGCCTGTCTTTTCATCCATAATGTTCATGTGTTCCTATAGACTCTTTAACATATTTATCATAGTTATTTAAAGTCATACCTGCTAAATTGTTTGTGGGTCTGTTTCTATTGACTATTTCTTCTCAAAGCCAAGCATCACATTTTCCTTTCTTCCCATTTACACACACACACGACCTTATGAATGATACACTGCAGTCTTTTGGTTGTGTTACCTTCCTCTGAAAGTAACTCCCTTTATGAGCAGACAATTAAATTTCAGGTGGGTCACCTTAAACTTGTGGAAGCTTGGTTTCATGCTTTGTTAGGGTGGGACACTGGTTTTACCCTTTAACCTAGGGTGAATCAATCAATCTTGGGATGTAGTATTTATTCCCAAGGAATAGATCCTCTGGGGTTTCAATGGAAAGACTGGGGGTGTTTCCAAGGCTCTGTCACTGGGTAAGACTTGAACTACAGTCTCTTGTTTCTCCTGCATTGGACAGTAGCTGGAATAACTGCTCAGTTCTTTCAAACTTCCATCTGCTGTTTTCCTTTTGGGGCCTCACTAGAGCAGAGTCAGGGTCAGCCAAGGCTTTGAGGGGAAAATGTTCCCCTTTCCCACAATGTGGCTTCTCCCTCCCCCCATCCCTCAATTTCTAGCCATGATGGCAGTCCCATCATTCTAGGAAATGAGGGGGCACTTTTCTGCTTGCATTCCATCCACACAACAGAGAGTAAACTCAGGGAAAAGTGTGGTTCCCTTCCTTGAGACCAATTCCCTCCAGTTTCTGCCTACTTTTAGTATCTGCAGGGTCTTTAAAAGTTTCTTTTTTGCTTCTTATTCCTCATTTCATTCATTGTTATCTGATACAAGCTACTTTGCCATTACTGAAATTGGAAGCCCCTTTAAAATTTTAAATGTCTGTGATACTATGATTTGTAATTGGTGTATTTTAACATTAGTTTCCTTTTGCTCTGTTTGTGACACCTTTTTTCAAATAACCAACACTCTTAAGAATGTGGACTTTTAAAGAGGTATGTCACCTCTTTGAGGTCATCCTTTTAGTGCACTACTGCTAGCTCATGTGATTAAAAAACAAAACAACATAATAGAAGGAAAACATAAAGTCCTTGCACATAAGTGGCACCATATGCTCAAGTTTATTGAACAGACACAAGTTACACACTGGAGACTAATAAGCAGAACACTGTACCAGTTTTCACTAACTCAAATCAAGTTAGCAAATGACAAATTTTAGAAGACACTCATTTTATGTCTCACCCAATGTGGGTGATCACAAGAGAGCTAAATAAAGAAAATTACTTTCTATGTTACTTAGGTAGGAAATTAATTGATATACACAGCTTCCAAGTTACTTTAAGATATTGCAAAGTGTTTCAACACTAGTGGGGAATAGTTCATGTCCAGCCTGAAATAAAGTGTAAAATGGACCTTTTAGGGGTAAATAACTTCATTCGTATATCCATCTCAGAATCATTCCTTCTTGCTAACAAAAATACTAATAAATCTCCATTTAGATTAGGTTTACTAAGTTAATAATGACTTTGAAATATCTAGGTTTGGTTACATTGTTATATTGCACTTGAGAAGAATGACAAGAAAAATCAAAGATTCAGTACCTCTCCCAAGAAATTCATTATATATCAGAAATTACAATGAAATACAAGCATATATGCATGCTACATGTCCATAGGTTCATCGTTCAAACTAGCCTACCAACAGGTTAAAAGAAATACTCTCCAAAACACTGAGTATTAAGTCATTTCATTCACCATTTTGGATCCTATATTCAATTTTCAAATTTTATATTTTTTTCTTATTAATCAAACTATCACATATACAAGCTATCCAAGAGCACTAACACAGTGACACTGAGATAAGCAACAGTCATACACAAGTATTCCACGAATGACTTATTCTTTGCCAAGCTCAACACTACATTCTGTAACACAGGAACATCAATCAACTTACAGTTGTTTGCCTTATAAAAAACCAGCGGATCTATTTATTATATACTATACTTTTGCCACATACATCTCTCTTAGGGTCATGATTCACTATGAAAAATCTTTCACATCCTCTTAAGGAAGCCAGTATAGTCTCTAATACTTGAATTTTCTCTTTATATAAAGTATCAATGAGAATTGACTATGACTAAGTAGTTTCATAACAGGTAGAACTGTGGCACTAATATTTTGATTGTTTTACAATTCAGTATTAAGAACTTAATCAGAATTACAATAATCACCAATTACAAGAAAAAGGTAAAGGGAAGAAAAGGAAAGCACCTCCCTCACACAAATATTTCTCAAAATATCAAGTCTGAAATAAATGCCTATTTAAGGAATCAACAACAGCATCAATATTTCTTACCAATATCAAATGTTTTAAATATTCTCAACCCCAACCATGTGTATTTTCTTAAACTGAATCAGATTATAAGAATTTTACACTCAAAATGGCTTTCAATCCTCAATAAATCACAAACACAGCAGTGATTATTTTTTGACATTTTATCTAAAACATTCACATGCTACTTTAGGGTAAAAAGAAAAAACTCAACATTTCCCAAATATTTTCCTCAAGGACTAGGTTTTTAAATTATACTCCTACCATATTTTTGTACAGATATAAATCTTCATTTTTCTTAAAGAAAATACTATTGCTTTAAACTACATTCCATAAGAGCAATTTAAAGCATCATGTTAATTTCCACGACAACACCCTTCAATCTCCTCCAGTCTCAGGCTCTCCCAACTGAGCTATTTTGGCTCCTCCTTCAATCTCTGGTAGAAGATTATACCTTGAGATAAGAGGCCATAAAAGCAATAGACTGTGCAAAATCAAACAGTAACATTTTTTTAAAAGAGTGACTTTCTATCCAAAAGATAGTTTCAGGAATGACTGCTATTAGGTGGGAAAACAGGTAAGGTGAACATTGTTCTAGACCAATTCAGTGACTGTCTGGTGGCAGGCCCTAGGATAAAAATATTTTTTTCTTAAAAAACTTTAAATTTATTGGTAATAAAAATACTTACTGCATATGACTAAGATCTTTTGAGCTACTAATAAAATCTATATTACAACACCTATTAATTTTAAAAATCACTAAAGCTAAATATAGGGTCTTGTCAACGTTCTAACTTGTATAACTCATCTACATATGCCTCTGTTTTATGAATATATTCTAGCATAGGCACTTGTTAGGGAGTTATAACACAAGACATGGCAAGATAAATTTCAATTATTTTTAAAACATAGAAAAATATTCAGTTATTTAGTGAAATATTTATCATTGCCTAATGAAGACAGTAGTTAAAAAGCTATCAAACTCTCAATTTCTAATGCACAACATGATGTAATTGCACAAAAATAGGTATAACTAATAGTCATCCCCAGGCCTGGAGGAACTGTGAATAATTCACATATTCCTCTAGAAGATTCATCACCCTACGGACTTATAAAACTACAACTTGCCACCTGTGCAGCTTTTATTTAAAAATCCTAGAAAAGTAATTTATATTAATAAAACCTAAAAAAGTTTAAAAAGGTTTCCAATAACTTGAATTGCTTATAAAATAACCTCTAAGAAGTCATTTTGATAGCTGAGACTGGTTTTACATGTTACACCTGGCTTCAACTGAGGTAATATCCATCTGAGCAGTACTACACTATTGCTAGAAGTAAACCAGTGAGCTACTTTAAGAATTTCAATTCCAAGCATTTCTTGCAGGGTTGGGAGGTTGAGTGCAGGTTCCTCTAAGTTGTAAAGATTCCTCATTGATCTTGACACATTCTCAGTAACAGTTTTGGAAATGGAAGGAAAAATACATATATAGGAGGAAAATAAATTAATCCCAACTAAAAACTCTTGCTTTAATCTAAGAACAAACTATTAATAAGCAACTCTGTCAAAGAACTACAAACATAGTCTTTTAATTTAAATGCTCCTTTTTCTTTTTTTTGTATTGTATTGTATATAGCCAGACTAATGCAATGGAATAAATGTACTTTGGAAATGATTTCCAACTCCATATGGCTTCAAGCGTCATGATGTTTAGCAGAAATTAAATGACTACACAAAAGAGGCATTTTTGATTATAAAACTAATTTTCAGTATAAGTTGACTTAAAGGATTTGAAATAGAACTTAAACTTATACAAAATAAAATGTAATCAAATGGACTGTGGATAAAAATATTAATAAAAATTTAATAGCATGTATTCAATTTTCAGATTAAAACAAAAAACTGTACCTTTGCTCTCACAGCAAAGAGTTTTGATGGGATCATGCATTTTTCTTTTTTAAAAGTTCTACCATATAGGTAATATTAAAATCCAAGTTTATGCAGTTATAAAGTTAGCTTGAAAACTCAACTGTAGTGTAATGTGTATTAACAGTAAGTATCTCTACAAAAGATGTGGATCCTAAGGTCCAAATTTGGATTGCTTTAAAACAACAAAAACAACAACAAACAAAATCCAACATACAAAATCAGAAACAATAATTGTAGGAGGTACTATTTTAGATAAAGTGGTAACTCAGGCACTACCTGTCTTATGTACATTGAAGAAGATCTATCCTTAAAATGTTATTATTTAAATACCTAAAAATACAAGTCAGTGGATGTGTATTAAATGTATGTCTGAACTTAATTATAATGAAAAGGTTGACAAATATTGCTCTCACTTTGTGGTTAATACCAATGGGTACCATCAGCAGTAGAGTCTTGGAACTTTATTCCTCATGAAGGAAATTTAAAAACCTATATTGAAGTTGGTACTTCTAATGGGACAGGATGTAGCACAACTTAAAAATCACAGTTAAGTTTCTGAGTTTCCTTCACCATTTTCATGAGGTTGAAGCTGTTCCCTTTCTTGTTCTTCTTGAGGTGGCCGGACACGTTTAAAGAAGCCCATCTGCCAGTTGAAAAAAAAAACACCTCACATTACTGCACATCACTGAAGAATACTGAAAGTACTCTGAGTGACCATATTATGACCAAGAAAATTTAAATGGCACTTAGTTGAATTTTTCTTCCTTCAAATGATAAGGACTGCTCATCATGCATCATCATTAAAGGTCCCTTTCTTCTTTCCCTCCCTTCTTTTGCTCCCTTCCTTCTCCTTTTCTTCTGCTTCCCCTCCCTCCCTCTCTTCCTAAGTCCATCACTTACCCTGTACATTACAAATACCAAAACAGCCAGTAACAACAATCCTGCTAGAACTGCTAAAATGATCACCCACACAGGTACAGGCATAGGTGCTGGCTGAATGCCCCAGGTGACATTAGTGGTAACCTGTTGGGGGAAAAAGTTCTTGAGTTTTGAAAATAGTTCACTGAATCATTCAACAAATATCTGAATGTCTACTATATTTTATGTCAATGTTACTCACATTATTTTCTTTTCTAGTACATGATAATTTATGATTACACATTTGGTATCAATAGCATACACACACACACACACACACACACACACACACACACACACACACACACGAAACTCTCAACAGGTTAACCTCTGACTGACTCTGAAATGATTTTTAAATAATCCAACCCAGTTTACGATGTGTTGGTCCCATTTTAATCCTCAAATTAAAGATTTATAAAATGCCCTCACTTAACTGCAGTTAATTTCCAACTTTCTAACTCTGTGGGGAGAAATTCCCAAAATTTTCCCTCATGAAATTTATTGATGCTAAGTATCTTACATAGGACAAGATGCTAAAGTAAAAGGTCTACCTTTAATAATTCTGGGATGGGGGGGAGGAAAATAGTAATATTAAACTAGTTTATACTAGGTTATAATCCATTCAAATAACTCAAGTTACTTTAAATTATCAAAATAATTAACTGCCATTATTTAAAATAAAATAAAAATATCTATGGTATTGAACTGAGTGCATTTATTCCATTTCCCCAAATCAATGACTTACCAATGTGGAGTTGAAGATGTCCTCAATTAGAAGGTTTTTATACGGAAACTCTATAACATTAAATGAAGCAGACGACTTCAGAGAATATGAATGATTCTGGTTTTCCTTCTATATGGGAATAACAATAAAATGATTTTCTATATGTCAGGCCTTTTTTATTTCTTTGAAAAAATGGATAAGTTCGCTGAATGCTGCATCTGCCCACTTACATTCATAAAGGTCTCAGTCCACAGCAGAGACTTTACATACAGGATTGCACTCTTTCCTCTGTCTAGTCGCCCCACCTGGCAGACGATCTTCAAGCATTCAGCAATTCCACAACCCTGCCAAAAAATTACTTACTTAAAAGAAAAGATCATTCTATCATCTCTTCAACATATGAAAAGTAGACAACTGACTTGTTTTATGTGAAGGCTAAAGAGATGATCTAGATTCTTTTGCCTTAATAGCAGTAATATTTAAAATGAGTAGGCTAACAGTTGAATCTATGAATGCTTCTTGTTATGAAGGGGTTGGTTTTAATGTGATTTGTTATGGAAGGGTAAGTGCTATAATATTAAAATATTTATTATTATAGCTAGAACTCAACATTCTTTAGGCAAACCCAGAGCATGGTGATTTTAGTAAGACATGAAAATCAGATCACAATAGGCCTGTGGAAAAGAAAAAGAAACAGAGTGAATCTTTAATAGCTATTCCACATCAGACCTGTAGAAATCAAGTGGCATGAGTGTTTTTATCAGTAACCTGAAGGCAGACAGGCAAAAGTAATAAATATTCACCACTTTCTACGTGCTGGTCAAACTGCATTAGACATGTCATATGCATGTACCTCACAACAGTGTTATCCAGTAAGTGACACCTCCAGTTGATGAATAGGAATAGAAGTGAACTCCCTTGACCTGGTAAAGGGCATCTATGAAAAGCCCACAGCTAACATCATACTTACTGGTGAAAGAATGGATGCTTTTCCCCTAAGATCAGGAACTGGACAACAGTGCCCACTCATGACACTTCTATTCTACATTGTTCAGAAGGTTCTAGCCAGTGCAATGAAGCAAGAAAAAAATTAAATAAACGGTATCCAGATTGGAAAGAAAGAAGTAAAGCTATCTCTATTCAAAGATGATAGAATCTTACTTACAGAAAACTTTAAAGAATCCACAATAAAACTATTAAAGCTAATAAACAAGTATAGAAAAGGTACAGAATACAAGATCAGTATACAAATATGAATTGGTTTTCTATACATTAGCAATGAAAAATATGAAAATGAATTTAAAAAAAACAATTCTATTTTAAATAGCATTTAACAAGAATAAAATATGTAACTAAGGAAGTGCACGACTTGTGCACTGAAAACTACAAAATGTTTTTGAAAGAAATTAAAGAAGACCTAAATAAACAGAAGACAGCTCATGTTCAAGGACTGAAAGACTTAATATTAAGATGGCAATATTACCAAAATGATAGACAGATCCAATAAAATTGCTATCAAAATTCCAAAAAAAAAAAATTCCAAATACCATTTTTGTAGAAATGGACAAGCTAATCCTAAAATTCATATGGAATTGCCAGGAACCCCAACTAGCCAAAACAATTTTGAAAAAGATGAAAACACTGCAGGGCTCACACTCCCCAATTTCAAAACTTACTGCAGAAGGACAACAATCAAAAAAATTAGGATGCATGTATAGATCAATGGAATAGAATTGAGAGTCCAAAAACAAACTCATACATTCACAGTCAATTCATTTTCAACAAGGGAGCCAAGACCATTTAAAGGGAAGAGACAGGTCTTTCCAATAAATGATGCAGGGAGAACTAGAAAACCACATGCAAAAGAATGAATCTGGGCCTCTACTTCACACCATATACAAAAATTAACTCTATATGGATCAGAGATATAAAAGTAAGAGCTAAAAGTATAAAACTTAGAAAACCAGGGACTTCCCTGGTGGTCCAGTAGTTAAGACTCCATGCTCCCAACACAGGGAGCCTGGGGTTTGATCTCTGGTCAGGGAACTAGAGCCCGCATGCCATAACTAAAGATCCTGCATGCCACAACTAAAGATCCCACATGGCACAACTAAAAGATCCTGCATGCAGCAATGAAGATCCCGCACGCAGCAACGAAGATCCTGCGTGCACAACTAAGACCCGGCCTAGCCAAATAAATAAATAAATATTTTTTAAAAAAAAAAAACAAGGGCTTCCCTGGTGGCGCAGTGGTTGAGAGTCTGCCTGCCGATGCAGGGCACATGGGTTCGTGGCCCGGTCTGGGAAGATCCCACATGCCGCGGAGCGGCTGGGCCCGTGAGCCATGGCCGCTGAGCCTGCGCGTCCGGAGCCTGTGCTCCGCAACGGGAGAGGCCACAACAGTGAGAGGCCTGCGTAACGCAAAAAAAAAAAAAAAAAAAAAGAAAAAGAAAAAAAAAACAACAACAACTTAGAAAAACAGAAAACTTGTGTGTAAATCTCCAGGACTTTGGGTTAGGCAATGGTTTTTAAAATATGACAGTAAAAATATAAGCAACACAAGGATAGACTTGAGAAAAGAAATTTGGACTTCTTTAAATTTAAAACCTTTTTTCCATCAACAAATACTATCAAGAAAGTAAAAAAGACAACTTACAGAATGAAAGAAAATATGTGCAGTAACAGCTCTGATAAGGGTAGTATCCAGAATATATAAAGAACTCCTCATGACTCAACAACAAAAGGCAAACGACCCAATTTAAATATGGGCAAAAGGTTTGAATAGAGATTTTTGGAAAGAAGATATACAAATGAAAAGGTGCTCAGCATCATTAGTCATTAGGGAAATCCAAATAAAACTACAATGAGATGCTACTTCACTCCGATGAGGATGACTACAAAAAAACCCCCAGGCTTTGCAGTCTCTGGTTTTCTCTCTGAGTTAGACAGGAAGACACTGGAGTGACATGACCTGACCTACTTTTAAAAGGATCATTATGGCTTCTATGTGGCAAATAGACTGTCGTGGTGACAGGGGCAGGAATATGGAGTCCAACTGGAGGTTTGGCAATAGTTCAAGTGAGAGAGGAAGGTGGTCTAGGTTAGGTCGTGGCAGTGGTAGAGATGGCAAGAAGGGGCCACATTCTGGCTATTTTGAAAGTAGATAATGATAGAATTTGCTGATATGTAGGATTATGAAGTTTGAGAGAAAGAGGAGAGTCAAGCCCCATGCCAAAGTTTGGGACAGAGAACAGAGTTGATATTTACTAAAATGAGGAACACCATAGAAAGATCAGAGTTGAGAAAACTCAAGGATATGTTCTTAGAATTAAGTTTAAGATTCCTATTAAAATATTTAAGAGGAGTTCCAGAGGATAATGGAGTCTGGAGTTCAATGCAGAGGATCAGGTTGGAAATATTAATCAAAGTCATCTACATAGAAATGGTACTTACCAGCCATACGAATGATTAAGATCATCTCATATGGCACTGTCAGATAGAACCTTCTACAATGACAGAAATCATCAGTGTGGAGATACCTGTGCTTCCCGAAGTGGTAGCCACTAGCCACATGTGGCTACTGAACACTTGAAATGTAGCTGGTGTCTACAACACTGGACTGCACAGATCTAATGAATGACTGTAGGTGGAGCAGACAAGAACTCTGAGATCTGAGCCCTGGAATACTCTCTAGAGCTTAAAGGTCTGGAAATGGAGATTGAGACAAAGTAGCCAGTTGTGGTAGGTGGACAACCAAGAGAGTAGTGCCCAAGAAGTGAGAGAGGAGTGTTTCACAAAAGAGGAAGTGATTAATTGTGCCAAAAAGTCACTGTGCAGTTGAACTGAATGAGAACTAAGAAGAACCATGGCATCTGGAGATGTGAAAGTAACTGGTGATCACTAATGAACATAAACACTATACCAGGTTCTCTGTTAGTTGATGGTTTGCAGATCTGTTAAATTTTAAAAACTTAAGTGACAAACCTCTTTATAACATTATAGTCATTAGATAGGCTGACTCAACAAAAGTTGATCATAATGCTAATTATTCTCATATTTCTGTTGAGCCCTTCTGGTTTTTTCTGCAATATTGAACATAAGTTTCAAAGATTAGGGTGAGACTGAGAAAGAGGTCAGTTAAAGGAGTGCAGTCAGAGAAATAAGTTAGAACATAAAATATTTTTATTAGTAATCTACACAAAGACAGATCATTTGAAGAAAATGTGGCATTAATTCAATTAGGAACAAGGAAAGTAAGAGAAGTGAATGGTGTAAAAATATACGGAGTTCTTTCCAGCACAGCTGTTGTTACTTTTGAAATGTTCTTTGGTATCAGTTCTATAATCACATATTTTAAAATATTTAAAGGGCTTGTTGCTGAAATGCCACTTACCAAAGTGTGCACATCTCCTTCACTGAGGGTGAGATCCCGCTTAGTGATGAGATGGTTCCGGTCACCTTGCCCACCAATTGTGTCATTCTTTTCAGTTGTTTGCGAATTTGAGATCTAGGATTACATAAATAAACTGGTGGTAAATAACAATGGAAAATATTTTGCACTGACATTTTGGCATAAACTGTTATACATGATTAAAATATAGTGACTAAAAATTTGGTATGACAGAAAATTCACCACTTAATATATGGCTAAAACTGAGCAAAGGAAATAAAGATTAGAGTCCTTAATATGCGGGAAAAAAATTACCTCTACCTAGCCATCATTTTCTCCCCTTGCATAGCTAGAGGGGAAACTGATGAAATACTTAGAAACAGCTTGAAATTTCACAGTGTACATCTGTGATGTATGTCAATCATGAGTATACATTTTTTGGTTTGTTTTCTTAACTTTCCTTACTCTGACCTGTGAATAGCTTCTTATCCAAACATATGTGCTAGGATGGAGAAGACTATATCCAAATAGAATTCCATAAAATGACATTTTTCTAGGTCAAGTCAAAAAAGCCAAGAGTAAAATGTTATATCTTATCCCAAAGACAAAAATTTCAATATCCAAACACCCTTGACACATATTACATGTGGATAAACCACTCTGCGATAAAACCAAAGTCAAATTGGGTCACTTAAGAATAACTCCGGATGGGAATTCCCTGGCAGTCCAGTGGTTAGGACTCCGCGCTTTCACTGCCGAGAGCGTGGGTTCAATCCCTGGTCAGGGAACTAAGAACCCGCAAGCTGCGAGACACGGCCAAAAAAAAAAACAAAGAGTATCTCCGGAGGCTCACTAAACACTACATAAATAAATGGTTTACTAGGACTTCACAAAATTCATCCTTACTCATTACACAAATAAACAAATTAATTCATAGTATACTGGTTATGAGCTAAAATATTTTCGCAGAATAGATTTATTATTAAAACAATTGTTTATTTCATGCATTTCTTTTATAGATTTAGAAAGAAAAGCAATAAAATATCATCATAATAAATAGCTGCTATTAAGTACATTACCTTAATTCTCAAAGGGTTGATCTCCATATCTGAAGTGCAGTTCATTGGCCCATCAATATCATATTGAAGGATGTACAACAAAGTGTTATTGTTATATTTGTAAGGCCACTGAAGATTTAGCATTGCCTTGCTAAATGAACTCGGACCGTTATTTCTCAGCTAATGAGGAGAAGGAAATGTAAATACTTAGGGCAAAAATCTATTCTATAATCCTTCCCCTACAGCAACTTTAGGAATCATTAAGCAACAGGATTTGAATAACAGTTTGAATAACAGTTTCCATAGTTACTCTAATATTACAACATGATCATTATTATGCAAAAGAATCAAACTCAACATCTGCCTCTGCGTAGGGCAGTATAAATCAGAATGAATATATAAACAAAAGAGGAAAACGTGAAAAAGTTACTGATAAGTGGCATAGAAAATTTTCTTCCTACAGAACCAAAATTTTACTCAGTGACCTATTCTTTTTACTCAAGTAGAACTAACTGGTTTTATTTTATTATTAAAATAATAATAATAAAATATTACTTTTAAGTTAATTTTTATTATTTTTTTTTTACTAATTGGTTTTAAACAACAATTTGTATAAACAGCTTTCTTTTACTACTGGAAGCTACTTGTCTAATAAAAATGAACTTAAGAATAGGGAAAAAATTCAAAGAAATCTCTGGTACATACTTAAACTATGCAGAGTTTACGTAAAAGTTAAATAGACTTGTTTTTTAAAAAGAGCATATCTATTCCTCTCTTTGTTGGCTGTCTACCAGGTATCAGTTAAATCCAACAGCTGCAAACCTCGTAGATGTGCTGAACAACTGGCCCAACGTCTTCTTCAGTCTCAGGGTTCTCCTTGTGCTCCCAGTTTGGAATCGGAAGAAAGATATGATCAGGACTTGAAACTCTAAACAATGACCAAAGAAAACCTACCATGAATATCAAAATGATATGATCAGTTCATTTTCAAAAGTACCTAGTGTCCAAATGAATAAAATCAGAATTAATTAAAAAAAAAAACACCATACATTTAACAGACAAAACAAAAACAGAAACTATACTTGTATGTGTACATGCACAGATGGACATACAAACTACTCTTTATTGAATCTAATGTAACAGGTGAATTGATAACAGGTGAACTTCTGCATAAAAGTTCAATAAATTTATTTTGTGCCACTTTTGCCATGTCTGGTTTATTTCCAAAGGATTATCAAATAAATATTTGGGGCTTTGGAATACACCCAGGACCTTCTTCTTTCTACAGAAGCTACAGCTCTAGTAAAACGACACCAAAACATAATTTATATCTTCCAAAAGAAGCTAGGGGCCCTAGGACTTACTTTTAAGAAGTAACTACTTTTAAAGTAGTTTAAATCATGAGAATGAGATACTCAACTGGGTAATCATACTGACCCTCTTATCTCAACAGCAGCTAAAACAGCAAGGTCAACTTTGTAAGATACAACCGGGCTTACTTTGTCAAAAAGATTGGAGCTGAAAAAGAAAAAAATATATTTAGGACTGACTAGAGCGTAATCGTCATCAATAGCATACAGAGGTAAACGCAGTGAAACTAAAAGTAAACAAATTAAAAGCAGTAAAGAAATGACAAACTACAAATCAAAATAATTACTTTCATTAGCATTTAATTCCAAGAAGATGATTTTTAGTTAACTTTTAGTTTTGTTTTACAAACTCAAAAGCAACATAAATTATTCTTATGATGTAAATATTGATTTTAAAATGCTATAATTAAGTACTAAAATTTTAGTCTATCCTATTCCAGAATATTTAAGTATACTGCATAATATATTTATAACAAATAATATTTCCTCCATAGTTATTATAAACGGAAAAAAGTTGTTTTCATACCTTTGGATTTGTAAGTCAAATTTCACGGAAGTATCCATCTCTGATTGCTGGTGCACACTGAAACGAAGACCAGCTAGGAGCTGAAGGAGGCAGGAAAGATGGCAATGTTAGTTAGAACAGTGTCAAATTAGTGAAATTCCAAATCCACCGTCCAAAGAAAAAAGAATAGGGTTTCTCTGAACTTACAATAAAACTGAAAGTACTCTAGCAAAGGTAATTAAGTCTGATCTTCTATCAAATCTCTATTATTTCAGATACTTGGGCCAATCCATAATGGAGCCTGTTTAACAATGATTAACCATAATTATATCTCCTTATAATATTAACTAATTATCTCCTTATTATATTAACTAATATTAACCTTCTGAAAAATGCAAGAGGAATTGCTTGTTGACCCAATGACAGTATAGTAGTTACGCACAATAATTTGGTGACAGGAAGCTAACACATGAACTTGTGTTAATGGAGCAGGAAGGAAGAAACAGATGGCTTACAAGAGTGAGAGAACTTGGCTAAAAAGGACAGATGTAGGGCCAGAAGCAGAATTTCTCCACGTCACCCACAACTCCATCAATAACAAACATCTTAACTTCTGCAGGAGGAAAATTGTTATTTTAAAGAAAAAACTGAGCTACAAGGTAAGGGAAAGCAGCCTTCTTGCGGGGGGTCACATAAATGACATCTAAAAATGGCCCTTCTAGGGGACCTTGTGAAACTGCCTCCCACTTTACAAAGCTTGGAACCAGCCACAAGAATCAACCTGGAAATATCTATACTGAGTGAGCAGTGAGTGAGAAAGATAGAGAGAACGAGAATATAAGAAAATAAAAAGCATGCTCACTTGTTAATGAAACATTGTAGTTAAACACTGTGTTAAATACATGTGAAAAAATGCAACTCTGGGTACTTTGTTCAAGCCCTTTTCCCTAAGAGACCTTATATCTAGAAATAATAATGACTTTTAATGGAAAATATATTTAAAGAAATATGAAATATTTATTTTTATTGAAATATATTTGACATATAACACTGTAAATTTAAGGTTGATTTGATACATTTATACACTGTTATATGATTGCCACTGTGGCAATAATTGCACCTCTGTCACATTACATAATTATCATTTCCTTTTTCTGGTTGGAATTATTAAGACCTAGTCTCTTGCAAGTTTGATGATTATAATACATTACTGTTGTCTATAATCACTATGCTGCACATTAGAGCTTTAGACTTACTTGCAAGTCTGTACCCTTAAACAACATCCAATAGGAGAGATGTTGTTTATATGGGTAGATATGGAATATTCAGCCCCATAATATCATAGATCTTCAAATTACCAATATCTATGTGCTTATTAAATTAAATTCTATTGAAAAGGTAACATGAAATATACTGCTGTTTTTTTTTTTTCATTGATAATAGGAATTCTACAAGGTATATTTTTGTTTCCTTTTTAGAGCATTCGGGAAGCAACTCACTGAGTGCTTCTTCTCAAGCTCCTGGGCTCCCTTCTCCACCCCCTGAAGGGGAGCCTGATCCAACCACTGTGCTCTTTGATCCTACTGGGATGACCATATAGGTTTCAAGTTAATGAGATCATTCTAACTCACTTAAGAATGACAGTCTTGGTATTTGTCAGAGTAGCTTTGAGGATGCATTAAAGTGTTAGTTTAAAATATCAAAGTTACAATCTCAGTCCTTAGTTTCAACCATGTTCTCATCCATTTACCAAATTGAAGGTGAAGAGCAGCTTACTGAATACAGGTAATAACACAACCCATTACTTTAGTATCTTAATCAAAACTAAACTCTGATAATCATTACATTCTAAATCAAAGCCAGTTTACACACTATTTTGAAGTGCTTATAAAAAAATTACTATGGACAAACCCACAGAAAAATATGCTAGTCTCTATAAAAGAAAAAACAATCCATTTAATTAAAATGCCTTACTTGAGTTCCAGCCTTCATTGGGTTTCCAAGGTCACATACCACCTGGCGGGTTTGGTTTTCTGTCTTAAAGGCACAGGAAAGTCTTGCTAAAGCCTTTGATAGACAAAGAAAAAGGATTGAAAGGAAAATAAATTAATGACCAAAAAAATGCAGAAGCCATAATAAGACTTTAAAGTTCCTAGACAATATCATGCAGTTGGATGATTAGGCTTCTGGCTTTACAAAGCAAATGCATCTATTTGAGCAATGAGGGGTACAGGGGAAAGCAGAATTGTGTACAAGTACCACATATAAAGTCAGAGTGTTTCTGAACGATCCCTAGAGGACATAGATACATAACCATATTACCTCTGAAAAATTATTTGATGGCCAGGCTTAGACACTTTATCCATCTGACCCTGTTTCAGGCACTTAAGCTAGCAGTTTTGTAAATGTCCTATCAATGCATTATGCAAAGTTATTAGGCTTGAAAGGAATTATGTAAGATAGGCACTCTATTGTCTAGCAATTTAGCCTTAGGTAGAAAGGCTAAGCTTGTACTACACTAAATAGGGGAGCAGCTCATTAATGTTAATGGGAACTATGAGTGCATTTCAATTTTTAAAGGGGCAGCTTGCTTACTTCACTGTTGCGGACCACCCCGATGAAATCGGCCTGCGGTGGGATGGAAACGATGAGCTCAGCTTCATAGGCACCTTCCCCCTGATTCTGAGCCTTAACAATCAAGGTCAGAGGGTTGTCGTCCCCAATATAGATCTTCTTTTGATCACTACGAGTTAATACAAATCTAGACAATGAAAAAAGACTGCACGGCGAGAGCATGACTATTAAAAGCACTGACATGTTCAACAGTGTCTCGAGATTTTTTAAGACTACTCTACAGCTCAACAGAAAACTGGAAATAGCACACTGGGTGCAAATCCAATGCTTCTCCCAGTAAAAGAACACTGATGCCTTTAGCATATCACTATCACTCATATGTATTACGGAAGTAATTTTATATCTCTTTGTACTTATTAATCCCCTGATTTTTTTTCTAAAGGCTGAATTAATCATTTGTCATGATACTCACAATATTCGCTATAATTTGTACATCGTATAAAATGGTAATGAGTCCTTTAGTTAAGAGTATCTTTAAGAGGATATAATGTTACTTTGTGACACTACTCCATGCTGAATAGGAAGAGATCTGCTAACCTAGGTAGCCAGTGAAAACATAGCACCTATTTTTTTAAAGCTCAGTATTTATAGCTTTACTGAAAACCACGCATTATCCTCCAACATAACTAATTCTCATTACTATTACTTTAATAGAAAAATGTGTTCTTTCATTTAAATTTCTTATTATACAGTCTATAATTTGGAGCAAAACTTACCTATCTACAGAAACTTCCAGTTTGGGTTTACAGACATTGTCTTCACCACAGTCAAGCAGAATATGAGCCTAGAAAAAAATTTTATTTTTCTCTACATGAATAAATACCAGTACAGGTCACATATGCAGTATATACCAATATATGTGTGGATGTATATGAATATACATTTATGTACACATGTATATATTTATATATACTCTACTTGTATATATACCTGAATTCAAAAGGGATCATGGCTGCCTGTTTTTAAATAGGTCAGTCTTAGCTAGTAAGAATGAAAAGAAAGAAAAAGATTTATAGGGTATAATACAACTAGTTGGAACCTTTTAGTTCTACCTCAAATTAAGCTGTTAAGATTTTGGAATGAAGTATAGAAGAGAAAGTAATATTCAAGAAATGAGGGTTCTACTTTACTCAGCTGCTGCTAGCCAAGTTGTGTGACCTTAGAGGGATCAAGAGGGATCTTAAAGGGAAAAAACAGTGACAGGCTTTCTTAAAAAAAAAACAAACAAAACAAAAACTGTATGTTTCCAAGTCACAAGGGAGGCACAGCTCCCCAGAATAGAATTGTATGGTAGAGATCTTAACTGTCAGTTTAATTGGGATGAAACCCAACAGTACATGTAAACTAATTCAATGACCTAGATGTAAACAGCTGCTATGCACTTCAAGAAGATGGGGGGAAAGGCCAGGACCAGTAGAAGAAACTTGAGGTGACTCCATAAGTGATACCAAATACAATCACTGCTAATTTAGTTCATGAACAAAGAACGGATTTAATGATATGTGATATGGTGTGTATTAAAAGTCCCAGTTAGAATGATGAGTATCTGAAGTTTGGAATGAAAAGTATTATGAAATATTTTTTTCAACATCTTTATTGGAGTATAATTGCTTTACAATGGTGTGTTAGTTTCTGCTGTATAACAAAGTGAATCAGCTATACATAAACATATATCCCCATATCTCCTCCCTCTGTGTCTCCCTCCCACCCTCCCTATCCCACCCCTCTAGGTGAACACAAATCACTGAGCTTTTGTGTATATAAGTCAATACAACTCTCTCACTTCCTCCCAGCTTACCCTTTATTATGAAATATTAATAAACTATGGTAAAGGGATATTCGACTAACTACCATTCTACATTGAAGAGAGAGGATTAAACTGGCATTGGTGCAGCTATAGCCTTAAAATATGCTGTCAGGAAAGATAGTTTCAGAGATGGAAAAGACAAAGCAATGTCTTCCATTCACAGAGAACTAAATCTCTACGGTTACATACTTAATATCTTGTACAGAGTAAGAACTTAATACATATTTGAATGAATAAATGGAGGGTAGGAAAAACAAAACTCTCTTTCTGCAGGAAGCATGAAATCTCTAACTCCAAAGGATTAGGGTACAGAAAGGGAAACTCAAAAGCTGCCCTGTCTGATATAGTAGCCACTAGTGAGCCACATGTGGCTTTTGAGCACTTGAAATGTATCTAACGCTACTGGGGAATTGAGTTTTATATTTCATTTAATATTAATTAATTTAAATTTAAAACTGATACTTGATTCTGCTACCGAAAAACTTTTAGTATGTTTAGAACAACTTGGTTATGTGAATCTACTTTTTCAATTATAAATTATATGAGTTCTAAATACAGAAAAAATATTTCTGATGAAGCTTTAGCATCTGAATTGAGATGTGTTGTAAGTATATAATACACTCTGGATTTTGAAGACCGTAAAAAACTTAAACTTAAAAAATTTCACAGAAAATATGACTATTTGGAAATATGGTCTTAAAGAAGTAATTAAGTTAAAATGACATCATTAGGGCGGGCCCTAATCGAATATGACTGGCGCTTTATAAGGAGATCAGGACATAGACACAGAGGGGAAATGATGTGAAGAGACAGGGAGAAGGTGACCACCTACAAGCCAGTGGGAGAGGCCTCAGAGGAAACCAACCCTGCAGACACCTTCATCTCAGACTTTAAGCCTCCAGAATTGTGAGAAAATAAATTTCTATTATTTAAGCCACCCATTCTGTAGTATTTTGTTATGGCAGTCCTAGTAAACTAATACAGATATATTATTAAAATTAATGTCACCAGTTTTCTATGTTTTTTTTTAATGTTACTGACCAGTATATTTAAAATTACAAATGTGGCTAACGTTATATTTCTAACAGACAGCAGTACTTCGTAGAGAGAGTACAGTAAAAAAGTTTGTAATATGACCAGTGAAATAAAGGGCCATTTTAGAGAGAAGTAAATAAGAATGATGGGATAGGTAATTAACATCGAAATGAGAGTACATAATAAAGGTAAGAATACAGAAAAAAAGATGCCTAAGAGTAGGTAATGTCGGTGCTGAAACAAATGTAGAACACAAAGGAAACAAAGATTCAAATAATGAAGAAAGTGGGGTGGGGACAGGGAAGAAAACCAAATATTACTGAAGTTATTATTCCCTCAAAGTGGTTTCAAAAGTTAACCAATTTGATTAGCTGGCTTTAAACTGTATTGGTATTAAACAGATTGGTGATCTCAGTAAACTAAACAAAAGTAATGTTAACACTAATAAACAGTTTCCAAAAAATTATAGAGAAAATAATAACTCCTATAACGAAACACATAATGTAAAAGGACAAGCAATGATTAACTTTTCTAAAAAATGTAAAATTGAATGACAGACTCTAAGAGGCTCAGCTGTTCATTATTAAATTATTAATCAACATAATATTGTATATCCCCTAAAAATAAAAATTGTAAGAAATATGAACACAGAACTATGTTTTAAAGTTCTATATTAATGGGTAGTAGAAACTAGCACATATACTATTCATGTGCAAAATGAAATATAAAATAAATTGTTAAAATATAAAAATTACAAAAGACTTAAAAAATTTTAATTTGCCTTATGCTGCTGTCATGTATATATAGTCTTCTCAAATTACGAAAAAAAATAGTTTATGAGATCTTAACAAGTTAGACAAAGAAGTAACAACCTAAATTTAGGGTAAAGCATTCTATGAGAGCAGAAATATTAATCTAAAAATATGAATATGTAATAAAAGAGGAAAAAATAGTAAATACAATAACATTTGAATGTATGGGTTTTACATAGGATTTTCTAAAAATATTTTAATATAGTCTTTATAAAATTTTATGTTGCTATATTTGGTTTTGTGAAAAGAATGATTTATGTACTATATATGCATATATGTGTGTACATATACTATTTTTTACAATTAAAATATAAATCAAAGGTAATATAAATAAACTTGTTTAGCAAAATATAAAATACTATGTAAGTAAATTGGCATTTTGTTGTTTTCCTTGAATTATTTTACTGTTTTATGTGTATGAAATGCGACCCTGTCTTCCTCTGCATACCTCTAAGTTCTGAGTGGCTTTAAATGTCTTTGACCTGAAAATCCAGATTCCTTCTCCTGACTTCTCTGACTAAAACCCAACATTATAAAAGCAATCCCTTATGCTACTTAACAATATGAACTATAAGACTTTAAAAAGACAAAAGTATAAAATTAATGATAAATTAATAAAGTACAGTACCTGTCGACTAATATTGGCAGGAGTGAATTGGTTAAGAATAGGCTGCAAGCCTGTCGCATCAGCAGCTGTTCTATAATCCAACCGATACTCCATAAAAATAGTAATTGGAGTGAGTTTGTCTCTAAATTCAGATTCATCCTAAAAATGGAAAAGCTCTGAATTAATGATGACATCAACCTATGACATCAAGCTATCTGGAGAAATCCATAAGTACACAATACAAAGCCAGCTGTATTCACTCACCCCTTGATCAAATTCTACAAAAACTCTTTGAAAAACTACACTTACATAAGAATAGAATATCCAAAAAGAAGATTATGATTATCCAGTGAGAACACTTAATCAACTTTGTTTTATAATGTAATACTTGATTCACACAAAAATATATGAGGTATGTTAATAAAATGAGCACTCAAATACACACCCAATATAAATAATAACTAGGACATAACCTATATTGCTAAAGCTACCCACATGCTCTTTTCTCTTTTCATCCCTTTGTCTTCCTTCCAGAGGTAACCATTCCCTTGTTTGCTTTCAGCAGTTTTACTCTAGTGTGTGTGTCCTTGAACAATATGTTCTTCAGATTGCTTTTCCTGTTTATTTTAAAATGAGACCATACGTATTCTTCTGTCATTTGCTCTCTGTTCAACACTTTTTAAGATTCCTTCATGCTGTTACATGTAGCGAGGTTAATTTTTACTGTTGAGTAATATTTATCATATAATAATTTATTTACAATTTATTTATCAATTCTTCTGTCAAAGGTTACTTGGACTGCTTTGGGTTTTTGGTTTGTTTTTGCTATTACAAAAAAAAATGTTGTAATGTATTGTTCTACATAGTGGCAAGGAGATTTGTCAGCTCTGTAAGATACAATATTATTTTCCAAATTCTTCATATTGGCAACTTACACTGCCACGAGCAATGTGTAAGAATTCTGATTAACTCACATCTTGACCAAGCAATAGGTACTGGCAGACTTTGAGTGTAAAACGGTATTTCTTCATAATTGTAACGAGGTATTTGTCTTGTTTGCTCACATCATGAATAGTTATTTAATTTCATCAAAAACCTTTCCCTGTACTTAAGTAAGAATGCCATGTTTTCAGTCTATTCATGTGTAAAGTTACATTTCTATACTTCCAATGTTAACCCAACCTAGGATACATCCAAGTTGGTCTGTTTTTTAATCTTTTTTTATAAACTTCTAGAATTTAGTTTGCTTATATTTGGTTAGTAACTTTACATCTATGTCTTTGTATAACACTGTCATGAATTCTCCTTGCTTATACTAGCCTCGGTCAGTCTGGGTATCAGTTACACTACCTTCACAGAATAAGCTGGAAATATATTCTATTTTTCTATTCTAAGAGTTTAACATTGGAATGTCTCATTCTTGACAGTTTGTTAGATATTGCCTATAAAACCATCTAGGTCTTGTGATTCCTTTGTGTAAAGATTTTTAACTGCCAGTTCAATTTTTTTTAATGGCTTATATGGTTAAATGAATTGTTCGGGTTCTTCAAATGACAGCTGTGTTGTGTTTTTCTAAGAATGTCTGCTTTCTCTCAGTTTTTCTATGTCTTAGCAGAAGGTTATTCATAATATTTTATTAATTCCTCCATTATCTATAGGTACATCCTTTTTCAATTCCTATTTTTGTAGAGGCTTTTGGGGGTTTGTTTTTCCTTCATCTTTTTCTCAATCTTTCATTTAAATTAAATATCATTTAAAGCTATACATTTACCTTTACATTCTGCTTCTGGGATATCCTACACATTTTGATATGTAGTATTTTCATTATAATTTACTTCTAAGTAAATTCCTAATATGATCTCTTTTTTGATCCATAAGTTACTTAAAAATCACAATTCCTAATTCCCAATTTATCTTTGCTATTGATTTCTAAAGATTGCACTGTAATCAAATAGCGTATTTTCCATGATTCCAATTGTTTCATATTTGTTCAGACTTCCTTTATATGTATATATGGGGAAATTTTATATTCTCTAATTGTTGGATGTCAAGTTCTATATAGGTATATAGGTCTACTAAATCTAACTTGTTAATTATGCTGAGTCTTCTAAATCTTTACTGATGTTTTTGTCTTTTTTTTTTGGCCATACCATGGGGCATGCAGGATCTTAGTTCCCCAACCAGGGATTGAACTTGCGCCCCATGCAGTGGAAGCATGAAATGTTAACCACTGGACCACCAGAGAAGTCCTGATGTTTTTGTCTTTTAAAAAAAATTTCATCCTTTATTTCATTAAACATTTTATACACACTTATATTTTGTAACTGATAATTCTAACATCTCAAGTTTTTGCAGGACTAAGATTTATTTCCTGTGTCTTCTAATGGCTTATTTCCTGGTGTTTTTAGTACTTTTTTTAGAAATGAATTCCTATTTGATTGAACTTAACCTATAGGACCCATACTAGATTGCTCCAGTGAGACCTTGTATTTACTCTTGCAGAAGTCAGGGCGCATCTTTGTTTTGGGAACACTTTAGCCTTGTGGAAGACTCTGGACCTAATGCAGGAGGCTCAGGTCAGACCCCTGGTTTGCAGAAGGCCCCAGGCGAGCCTGAACCCCTGTGCTGGTGTCTGCAAGTACAGCTCACCCTCCGCCCAGGCTCCATCCCTCCCTCCCTAGCCATCCTGGCTCACACACTTGCTTACAACTCGTAAGTCAGGTTTAGCCAATGTAGTTTTTTCATTGATTGCTTATGGGGGGGGGGGGGGGGGGGGGGGGTGGATTTCTTTTACTGTCTTGAGAGTCCAGCAATATTTAAGAAATATGTTTGTCATAATTTATTCAGTAGCATTGTTGTGGAAAGGCCACATGCAATATCCAGTGTGACAAGCGTAGAAGTCCATTACTCAAGTTTGACTCTTTAAAAAGCCCAATTTCCTCAAATGCATTTTTCTGTCTTCTTTTTGATTTACTACCAAAAAAATTTACAGAAAGTGAAAATCATTTAGATGAAAAGAAAAAATAATAAGTAGAAAGAAGAGATAATGGATAATCTCTTACCCGCAGATATGCTATTAGTTCTTCACATTGCATCTGTCCCCCCCTTGAGATGGTCATGTTCTTGGAGTGACCCGGGGACCTGTTATGGAGAAATAGTGCTCGTCGAATTGCTCCTTTTTGCTTGAGTTTATCCAAAAGAAGCTCCACCTGGAAGTCTATACAAACCAAAGGATTTATAACCAACATAATCTTTATGGACACCTATCTGTCCTAAATATCTCAAGTTTTCATTTAAACAGAGATATTTATCCCTTAAGAAGTAATCTGCTTCTAACTCATTAAAAATGTCTATACATTGCAATGAGATGACAACATATTAATTCTGAATACTTAATAATTAACTGATCCAACTATCCCCAAATTAATGTCATCTATTAAATTGAGACAATAGATAATGATGGTAATAAAACAACTATCAGATAGAGGGGAAATTTTTTCTTTTAATTTAAGCTGAGAGGAGGAAGTTCAGAAATAAAATATATGAATTAAGACTTTTATCACTAATGCAGGTAGCAGGACTCTTGCTGACTGTGATTAAGAAATGTTTACTAATATGCACCCATACCCCATACCATTACATTCACCATTATGATGAATGAGCAGTTTGCATCACTTGCAACTCCTACTTCTAATGAAGCTATTGTATCAAACTATCAGGTAAATATGTTCCTCGTGAAGCAAATAACCAAATATGGCTGACTGGGTCAAGAATCATCTTAAAATGAATGTGCAGCCAGTGAACAGTCTGAAGCACAGTTGCTAGACTACTGCCTTCTAAACTCAGTTCTTCTTTAAATAGTTTCTTCAAAGGAGATAAGAGTGCAGATCTTTAAAACCACAAGTCTCTTTCTAAGTTTCTCTAAATGTTGAACTTCATGTCAAATCTGAGTGAAAAGCCAGGGTCATTTTGCTTCTCGTTCTGTTCCACCCACCCTGTGAGAAATAGCAAGCTCCTGCTTCTGGCCTCTTGAAATTGCCATTTCGCCTGTGCAAAATACTCCTCCAGACGTCGCTTAGCTCCTTCATTTCCTTCAGGTCTTTACTGAAAAGTTACCTTCCAGAGAGACCCGTTCTTGCTACTCTATGTGAACTTTCACGCACAAACACACCCCCAACAGACTCAGTCCTCTATCCGGAGCTTTACTGTTATTCCTTAGCACATATACCGACAAATCTCCACAACAGTTACTTAACTCTCCTACCTTGCTCTCAGAATCACATAAACCATTTTTTGGACCGGAAGAGTCAAGTTAGAATTTGCTGTGTGGGCTAAATTTAGTGGTCTAACTTTTTTTCCTTCTCTCTGTTTCTAAACCACCTCTACTCTGGAGATGACTGGGGCTTCTCTAAGACATAAAGTATAAACTTTTCAGTAGGTCACTGACTTATAAACAATGATACTTATTTCTCCTAGAGTTCATTTGTCTCATAATGATAACTGTTTAACTTTGTGAAGGCCATATTTACCACTAACTGTTCACAATGTCAATAAATGTATTATTTCTGAATTGGCTTAAGAGTTGCCAAACAAAATAATTATGTTGCAATATTAAATGTCTTTAAGCATAAACATTCAAATAAAAAAGCAATAACAACTATTTGAATAGCTATTCAAATGTCCTAAAACATTTTTTAAGTGCTATGTATGCAGCGTCATTAAAATAATATAATTTTTCCATAGAACACTTACTAAGTTTCGTGGGAAGTGCTCCTTTGCCATCTGCCTTTAAGCAGAACCTGACGTTAAAACTGTAGAAAAATAAAAAATACATACAAATCCCATAATCCAGGTTAGACATTTTTCCCATTTATATAGCATTACTTATTTGTTTGTTTATTTATTTATCTTGGAATTGGTATTACAATTCAAACTTTAAAATACCAAAAAGTCACAATGCCTACAATTAATTTTTATAAAAAGACAGTAAAAGAGATTATCTATGCCTCTCTTATTCTCTTATTTATTATTTGAAAAACTCACTATAGGTGACATAATCTGATATTACCATGTAACAGTTTCCCCCTTTCCCCCCAAAATACACAAAGTAGATGAAATTATAGTATATTGCTTAAAAAATTAAATATTTACACTATGCCAGTTTAGGATACCTAATACCCTCTCATTCTTCATAATAACCTATTAGATAAGCTATCATCCCTATATTACAGATTGAAAACTGAGGCTTGGATGTTATTAATTTTCCCATTTTCATGGAACACATATTGAACAGAATTCGAATACAAACTCTAGTCTGTACGATTCTAAAACTTTTGTTGTTGTTACACTTTTGTTACACTGATAATATTTATTTTTTGTTGTTGTTGTTATACTTTTGTTACACTGATAATATTTACTTAGCTAGACATTTTTTTATTATGACCCAAATCTCACATTTTTTTTTAAATCTCATATTTCTAATACTTAGTTCACATTGTGAAGCCTTGTATCTTTCTTTATGTCTTAATGTTATTTTTAAAACATGAAGCTATACAGAATAATCTAATTCATCCTTCAGTAATTTAGGCATGTTTCCTTTCATGGAAAGGAATGAGACAAAAAAAAGAGAGAAAGAAAAGAATTTCCTAACCTCCTGTCAAGCTTATAGAATCTGTTGATAAATTTAAATGAGGGAAATGACAGTCCAGATTTAAAATAAATGTCTCACTTATGAAAAAGCCCCATAAAGCTCCCTTTAATTAGCAAGCTCCTCTAGAACAGTATTTTCACAATTTATTACTAGGTTATGACATCAGTTTAATGGGTGTGTCCAGCATCTTAAAAAAATGAATATGTAAAATTGAGTTAAGTATCAAGAGTGAGATTTCATGAAACTTTTGTTTTAATTACATGCATGTGTTTACTGGATTATGATGTAAAATGTATTTCATCCTACACGTCATATTCGAAAACATATGAAAGCTACTGGTCTAGTTAGTGTATTCGAAGCCTTCACCTTGTTGCCATAATCATAAGCACATCATCAGCAATGTGCAGCAACTTCACCAGGACACAAAGGGTGAGTGAAGGGATGAAAGTCAGTAAAACTTACAAAATCTTGAAAACAACTTCACTGCCAGTCAATGAAAATGAAGACTAAATATTACTGAATTTTTAATGCAATCCAATGAAAGAAATAGAAATTTTATTATATACTGTTTATTTATTTAATATATTTTATTATAAACAAAATTTTGAAAAATGATTTTAATAACAATAATACATAATTCAAAAACAGAAAAAATATCTTTTCTTTTTTTTAAATATCTTTTCATTAGCTCTTCTGAAGGAAATTTTCCCAGCTTCCAATCATTTTACCCTTCTTCTGTAAGTTCTCTCTGATTTTTCTATGTGAGCAAGGAACATGAAGTGAACAGTGTTTCCCAAAGTGGAGTACTCATGGTGAGGTTTTTTTTTTTTCCTTTGGCCGTGCCATGCGGCTTGCGGGATCTTAGTTCCCCGAGCAGGGATTGAACCAGGGCCCGTGGCAGTGAAAGTGCAGAGTCCTAACCACTGGACCACCAGGGAATTCCCCATGGTGAGTTTATATATGGGTCAAGACTTTTCATTATTAATTTTATGTTTATTTTGACATGTATGAGAAAGACACTGGTTTCTCTATTTTATTTTAATATGTTTTAAAGTAAATCATGAGTCAGTTTAAAGAAAAAAGCCTTAAGAAAATTATAAATACAGGCAGAATGAAAACATAGCAAAAAAATCATACAACATAGAGAAAAGTAACATACAAATAATGGAAACTTAAGAAATACTGGACTAGAGAAGAATTCAGACATGAAGCTTACAAAAATATATTTTTCTTTAGAAACTAGTAAAAGAACAAATAGAAGACCAATACATTAAAACAAACTATTTTTTTCGTACAGCTAGTCACAGATATTAAATCTGAAAAAGATCATTAGTTTTTAAAAATTAAAATGTTCACAGGCTTGTTTAGCATTAAATATGAGTTCTGAAATCTTATTGGCTTTATTTTTTAATATATTCACTGAGCATGCATAATTTTTTAAAATTAGTTTTATACTAGTTTATAGCATATTTCTAGAGCCTTCTACATATCTTCTTTGGAACAATATTTCTATAATTCAATCTATGACAAGAAAATAGAAATGACAAGACAAATCTATGACAAGAAAGCAGAAACTGCTTTAGCAATATTTCAGCCTCCCCCTCCATTTTCAATTGTTTTTATAATGACTGAACCAATGATCACAATAATAACTATTACTAAACAAACATCCTTACCAGGAAACTTTGAGATCTGTCCCAGGCAGTGGGCAGGTTTTATTGTCTTGATTTAAAATGCTAGGATACACTTCAAGGCCAGCGTTTACAGTGATAACTGGTCTGGCCCTGGTTTAAAAGAAAAGAAAAGAAAAAAAAAGCCCTTATTTAAAATGTTAGATTGATCTAAGCATTTCAGGTTCACATTCATTGCATATACAGTGTGATGTTCACTAAAGCAGTGTTTATAATAGCAAAAAGAATGGAAACAGCCTAAACTTAGCATGACCAAATATTCCAGTTTGCCCAGGACTGTCTTGACTTTATCAGTGAAAGTCCCATGACCTGGTAAATCCCCCTCAGTTCTAGGCAAAGCAGGACCACTGGTCACAACCTATCTGAATGCAGCCCATTAAAGCAAGATGGTTAAACAAGTTGTGGGATATCTACCTAATGCAGTGCAATACAGTGGGGGAAATGAGTGCTATAAAGCCATCTGTGCTAATATGGGATGATAATAGCCAAGACATAATGAGAGGAAAAAAACACCATGTACAAAGGATGCATACACACACACACACACAATTTTTTAATGCACAGAATACTTCTGATAGGATATACTAATAAAACTAGTAACTGGTGTGAGAGGAAGTATATTTCTCTTATTGTATGCCCTTTTTACATTGCTTGAATTTTTACCACATGTACGTATTACTTTGTTAATAGCAATTTAAAAAACTGAAACAATAAATTAAAATACAGTTTCCAACGTTCAGATGCACAGGTTTACGCTCTGTACAAAAATACAGCAGCCTCGGGCTTCCCTGGTGGCGCAGCGGTTGAGAGTCCGCCTGCCGATGCAGGGGACACGGGTTCGTGCCCCGGTCCGGGAAGATCCCACATGCCGCAGAGCGGCTGAGCCCATGAGCCATGGCCTCTGAGCCTGCGCATCCCGAGCCTGTGCTCCACAATGGGAGAGCCCACGACAGTGAGAGGCCCGCGTACGGCAAAAAAAAAAAAAAAAAAAAAAATACAGCAGCCTCAAGGCAGTGTATCTGTCTCAATCATGATAAATCCTGGAATCTGTACAGACACAAGCTGCCCCGAGAAGCACAATCAAGTTGACCCATCACAACCTCCACTACACAGTACCAGTGTTAGTTTTCCTGCCATGTATAAGCACAGTCCATAGAGGAGTAAACATCTTAATCTACTTGGGATGCTAGTTGATATTGTAAGGCACGAGAAATTGATGGAATTCAGAGAAATACTGGGAATATGTATGAAGCTGGGAAATGGAGATATGTGGATTTATACATATTGCTCTAATAAAAATATTCATTTGGGGAATCATTACATACTGCCCTTGTGGTCACAGAATGCTATGGCACAAACACCAAGTTAAGTTCTTGTCTTTTAGAGGAAAATGTAAACTCCTATCATTTTAAACTCATATAATCTAAAACACAGGAGAACACCTTTGAACATAATTTAAAGAACAAAAAGGGAAAATTCTGAATGCTTTCCTAAATAAAAAAATCTAGGGCTTCCCTGGTGGCGCAAGTGGTTGAGAGTCCATCTGCCGATGCAGGGGACACGGGTTTGTGCCCCGGTCCGGGAAGATCCCACATGCCGCGGAGCAGCTAGGCCCGTAAGCCATGGCCGCTGAGCCTGCGCGTCCGGAGCCTGTGCTCCGCAACGGGAGAGGCCACAACAGTGAGAGGCCCGTGTACCACCAAAAAAAAAAAAAAAAAAATCTATAGCTTTCTCTACTTTGGGATCTCCTTGTATCATTACTACTTGCCTGAAGCAAATCTTAAATAGAAAGAACAAATTTTATCATTACTTCAAGAAAATTAAACTGAAATTCAAACACTAGTGCTTAACTATAAAACTTTCATATAATTCATAATATTCCTATATTACCAGATATGGAAATGCTTACCTGTATAATACAGCTCTATCTACACCAAAAGCTCCTACAATTAAGTCTTAAAAGAGAGCAGAAAAATATGTTAATAATGATTTTTTTTAATTCACATATCATTCCATAAAGCTCTCAATGCATATAATAAAGATACAGACATAGTCTCAAAACTATTCTTCATTAAGTGGTTGTAAGACAACATCTAAAAGGCTAAAATGTATATGAAAACTTTAAATATGCTATCATCAATGGCAAACACTCATCATAAAACTAATGTTTTCATCCATCCAGGTAGACAAGAATCTTTTTAATGGATACGTAGTAAAATTCAGCAACAATAAGGAAGTGTATACCACGCAAACACACACATCCCCAAAAGAAAAAGTTTATAGATGCCTGTGGATTTTACAATTTCATTGTAAAATTTCTCTTTTTCATTTACTTATTTTGTTTCAAAAACAAAACAAAACCAAAAAAGCACAATACATATACACTTGATCCTTGAACAACATAGATCTGAACTGCGCGGGTCTAGAACTGCACGGGTCTACTTATAAGTGGACTTTTCCCACTGAAAAAAGTCCACTTTTTGTTCCACATACTATAGCACTACACAACCTAAGGTTGGCTGAATCTGCAGAGGTGGAACTGTGGATACAGAGGGCCGAGTGTACAGTTAGTTATATGTGGATTTTTGACTGTGCAGAAGGTTGGCACCCCTAACACGTTGTTCAAGGGTCAACTGTACCTAGAATGCTTAGAATGACAGCAGATAGCATCCAAATCAAAAAGAATAGAATGCATTAGTTTTTATAAGTAGCTGGTACCACTGGTTCACAATTAGGAAAAAATGAAATCAGAACTCTCTCTCAGTATACCCAAGCTAAATTTGACGAAGCCCTTTCTAAGCAGAAAAGTACATGAGAAACCATAAAGACAGGTACAATGGATTACATAAAAATTAAGAATTTCTTTATGCCCCCAAAGAAAACATGACAAAACTGAGAAATATATGTAAGAGTTAAGGAGTTAAAACCTTCAATATTTAAGGAACAGCCAGAAGTTTAAAAAAAATGAGTGAAAGAAAAGAAAAACAACATTCCAATAGAAATGGAGAAAAAAAGATGTAGAAAGGAAATTCACAAAAGTAAATATATATATGCAAGTAAACAAAAATGCTTATTACCCTAATAATCCAAAACTGTAGATTAAAACAAAATAACATTTTCCACCTATCATATAAAGTTATTTTAAAAAGAAATAAAAGATGACCACCAGTGTGGGCACAAATGTGGGAAAATAACTCACTTACTGCTGGTAAGTGCTTAAAAAAGTTGCAAAACCTTCTTTAGAGGGATTAGGATTGTAATTTGACAAGGTGTATCAACAGCCTTAAAAAAAAAAGTGCCTAATCTTTGACATAGCAATTCTAGAATTTTGTCCTAAGGAAATAATCAGAGGAATGCACCGGAATTATATATAAGGATACAAATGCCCCCAAATAAAGTTAAATAAGATATGATACAAATATTTGATAGAATGGAAAACATAAATTCATGCTTCAGAAGAACAATAACATGGGGAAATATCTAATACTTTAAGTGAATAAAATATGCTAATAACAGTGCATAATTGTATTTTGTTAAAAAAATTGTGTGAATGCACTGGAAAAAAGAAAGCATATTGAATGATATGCTTTGCTATATTTTCTAAAAGTTCTATAATAAATATATTACATTTATAACAAAAAATTCTTGAAATAACAGTAACATAGATAAGAATCAACTTCATGTCCTGTTTCTAAAAGCACTTCAACATATTATATATTGAGCTCATTAACTGTTTGAACAGCAAAGTAATTAAATTTTCCGCATTATATTTCACTTAAAGAGTATATCCGTTATGATCCTAGATCCATTAAAATATTCCAAAGTATATAAGAGCCAGAAAAAGGCCTCACTTCTTGTACCGGCACAAACCAGTGGGCAAGCTTGGGCAAATTACCTTTCTCAGTCCTTTTTCTCATCCAGAAAATGACATAATAATGAGCTGAGCTACCTCATATTCCTCACCAGCCTTATTGTGAGAATTTACTGAGATAATATATTTCATAAAAATCACGATGATTAGTCAAGTCCATAAAACTGCTAGACCATTAAAAACAAAAAGAGATGGCTGACATTTGAAAACTTAGACTAAGCTTTTGTTTATAGCTTCCACATTCTGACATTTCATTACAGACTTCAAGACAATAAAAGAAGTACGTGCTTTATATTGGAAGCTCCCAGGAAACAGCTGTCTGTGCTTTGTATGCCCTCAGTAACGAGAACAGTGCCTTGAGCGACGGCAAGGGCTTGAACAGTAGTTGAAATACTGAATTTAAATGATTTATAACAGAAATCAAGAGAGCAGTAACTAATACTACTTGCTATTAGGACCGAAAAATCTAAGATGCTCTTTGTATTTCTAGGAAAGCACCTGGATATCCATTCTTGTCTATATCCGTGGCTCCTTTCATTGAATAGCCGAAGCTTGGTGGCATGCTCCGAGCAGCCCACTTCCCTTCAAGGATCTGAGATGGTATCGCATTCAAGCCTGTGGGTCTTCCATTGAAAATATAAACAATTCCTTTTTTATCTTCACCCCCATATGGAGCAGCAATTGCAATATCTGAGGGGGAAAAGGAAGAGGGGAAGAGGGAGGAGAGGGAAAAGAGGGAGGGGAGAAGGCGAGGAAGAAAGGAGGAAAGGAGAGTGGGAGGGAGGACGGCAAGGATGGAGAGAAGGAAGTCTTAGTACTCATCATTATTTCTGTGGAAAAGATCTTAACATCTTTAGAACCCATGTATCATGTTTATCGATTCAAAGTTCAGTAGGGTACTCTTTTTTTTTTTTTTTAAACCAATGCCATAAAACCTTTATTTCCACTGGGATCGCATGTACAATTCTCTTCTCTTTCTGGGAAAGAACTTTTCCCATTCCCCATTCCAGGACACATCCTGGCCATTCTCCCCTCTCCCTTTGGCTGGGCTACCCCATGGGACCTAGGAGACTTCCTGCGGCCGGGAGTTGCACAGGAAGCAGAGGCAGCTGTGGTCCCGCGGCACCCTCATGCGGTGATGTCCAAGATAACAACCTACTACTCAAAGTAGGAAGCCCTCGAAGAAGGAATGAGTCCTCTGGGCAGCCAGGCTCTCTACTTCAGGCAAAGCAGCCATGCGTGGTGGCAGTAGGGTACTCTTAATTCAAAAGCAACAACCAAATTCAAGGAGATTCAAGCAAAACTGTATGGAAATGACATTAATTTGGAGCCAGATATTCCAGGTCTGTCCGGGTTTGTCCAAGCTTAATTAATCACTTGGACAAATCGCTTAACCAGATATTCCAGGTCTGACCTTGGACAAATAGCTTAACCATTCTGGACCTCAAATGCCTCATCCTTAAAATAGAGGGGAAGGGACATGTAAAAAGATTCCTCTAAGGTTCATTCTAGCTCTTAAAATTCTAGTTAATTTAGTTGGGCATGGTTTTCAGGTTTTTTGAGAAGTCAACCTGACTCAGAAAGTTGAAAGTTATGATTTCGTCTCTATCTTGCTCAACTTATACTGAAATGAAATAAACAATAAAAAGTTTGAAATGCTTTAAAAACAAAACAGTACACCAAATAGTCACTATGACCTTTCCTCACTCTAGAATATATTACAAATAACTATGCCCACTTCCCTCTATCTTTGCTGGTCCCACCCTGGACAAGCCATTCTCATTCTTTGCCTGGACCCCTAAAGCAGCCTAAGTGGCCTCCCACTTCTACTCTTGCCCCTATAATCCATTCTCTTCAAAACTGCCAAATGTTAATATCATGTTATCTTCCTTCTTAAAATCCTTATTTCCCAAAGCATTTACGTGTTACCTGGTTTGTCCATTCATCACCCCACTCCCAACCCCAAGTCTACCCTCACTCACTCTTCCTACCAATCCCGGCCCTTTTCTCTGTTTCTTAAACTCAGCAAGCTAGTCCCCATCTCTGGATTTATACTTGCTGTTCCCTCTGCCTTAACAGTTCTTGCTCCAGAGCTTTTCAAGCTTTGCTCCTCCTGTTTGTCCAAATCACAGTTCAAATGTCATCTTGTCAGAGAGGCTGGCCATGCTATGGAGCAATGCACTCTCCCCTCTCCATCTAGGTACTCTATCACGTTACCTTGCCTTTTTCTGTTTAAACCCACAGCCTTTATCACTATCCGAATTTCCCCTTTAAGTGTTTACTCTATGGCTCCTCCACAAAACATAAATTTCATGAGAACAAGGATGTGTCCATCTTGCCTATGATAGCCCCTATGTACCAGCCATTCCAAACTGACTCTATTTACTTAATATACCTGAAATGTTTTCAGCCCCCTCAATGCTGCAACCCCTGAGACATCAAAGACACCTTGGTCACTCGTCTTTTCTTTAAGACCATCATGCCCAAGAATATCTCAAACACTGTGATGACTACATTCCAGTGTTTACTTGTTCACATTAAACTTGCTCCTACTGATGCTAAATTCCTTAAGGACATGGATGGGCTCTAATTTATCCTCTCATTTTTAGCAGTTAGAACAGTGCTTGGCCTGCAGTAAGCACCAACTAAGAATTTGTTATCCTTAAATAAAAAGTAGTATTTAAATTATGTAAGAGTCCTTCCTTATCTTTTTCAAGTCTCAAAAGATAAATATAACTTCTAAATTGACACGTGCATTAAGAAAGTTTTAATTAAAATACAATTTTCCAAAAGAATATGGCTCTACTGTTGAGAGATGGTTTTTAAAAATTCTCCTTACCTTTTCTAAACCTTTCATTATTTTGTACATTCTAATCATCTTTTCTCTTGGCTGGTATCTGTCTAGTCTGGAGAGCCCTACTTTTTCATGTCATCAGTCTCTTCCTTTGATCATTTTAGTTTCTCTTTTCTGTGTTTTTTCCCTCTGCCTTTCTGGAGAAGTATTGACAAAAACTCCACATAATTGTGGAACATAATTTTATTGTTTTGTTTTCGGCAACCCTCTTGATGATACCTAGGGTTTTTCCAGTGGGTGTAAGTGGAAAGGGAGGAAAACAGCAGCAAAGACATAACAAAGGGTCAATGTCATCAGGTCTGAACAAGGAAAAGATCCAGGTTACAACTAATCCTTCATTATATGTATATATAAACTATATATACATATAAACTACATATATATATACACATATAAACTATATAAATATAGTTACATAAATAACAGCTCAGATCATTTTCTCCTGAAGACACTGTCAGTCACAATCTACTCTTTGGGACAATAAGACCCCCAGGAGACACTTTGGGAGAATAAAATCATCCTCTATGGTATCTATCTCTAAAAGTAAAATCTCTTTGTAAAATCGTTGTAAACCTCGATATTTTTTAGCTGTCATTGCTTATAATTTTTGTGTTCACAGATAATACATTTTAATAGAAATAGGGAAAACAGGATGAGATGTTGTCTGGATCCTGATATTAAAGAAACATTCTTTAAAGTGTGTGGAATACCCTCAAGACAAGATGACAGCAAACACGTCCAGGCTCTACCAAAACACCTGGAGACAGGCCCAGCTATAGCAAAGAACTCAGGTGTGTTCAAGGTAGAACCTCGAATCTGGCCCTGTGTTTTCTAGGTAGTCTTTGTTATCAATAAGTAATGATTTGGTCTGTTCTATAGTATTCTTTTACAGTTCTATGTTGAACTTTATACCAGAATTCCATTTGATTTATGTTAAGTTCTCTTGGTGGTAAAAAATCTTTAAGACTATTTTAGGAAGCAAAATGTCCCCTTGAGTAGTTTTTCACTAACAATGAAAACTTCTAGGGTGAGAGATGACACTTCTAGTGTGACATAAAACTACCCACAAGGCAGGCGTGGGGTCTTGAGGCCAAACAAACATTTCCCTTTTCTACTACTAACTGGGAGATTTGAGAGTCATCTGCATTTTTGAAGCTTTCATCTTAATTTATAACTTTCTTTACATTTTCAGGGGCATATCCCTATATATTGTTGATTATATAAACAAACCAACAGTTCAATTCTTCATTTTGTGACCTCTAGAAAGGTTTTTAGCAGTATTCTTTTTTTAAAAAAAAAAACTTGGTAATTTGGAATCTATATTTTACTCTATAGTAGATGCCAACTTTGATTTTTAAAGATATCTACAGCTATTAATTAAATTTTTAAATGGGACTATTATAAAACACTGAGCTTATACCTTTTTACTTGTCCCCATGAAGGGAGATATAACCTCCCTCAGAATA
This sequence comes from Aethalodelphis obliquidens, assembly GCF_003676395.1. Lineage (NCBI taxonomy): Eukaryota > Metazoa > Chordata > Mammalia > Artiodactyla > Delphinidae > Aethalodelphis > Aethalodelphis obliquidens. The sequence continues at coordinate 46,809,256 of NW_020837946.1, forward strand.
TTCTGGACAGCTACAACAATAAAATATTAGTGGCAAATAATACCTTTGAGGGATGCATTAGGGTCAGCATTGCCTTGACAATATGCCTGGGAGCATTTTTTACACTTGTATCCAAATGGACAGCAGAGGGCACTGCTGCTAAGCAGGACAGAGACACAGAAAATCACCAGCTCACACTGGGCTCCCTGGGAATGCAAGCTCCTTTCTAAAATGAACCACTTTGATAAACTGGGAGATTGGGATTGACATATATACACTACTATATATATAACAGATAACTAATAAGGACCTACTATGTAGCACAGGGAACTCTACTCAATACTCTGTAATGACCTATACGGGATCTAAAAAAGAATGCATATATGTATAACTGATTCACTTTGCTGTACAGCAGAAATTAACACAACATTGTAAATCAACTATACTCCAATAAAAATCTTTTTTAAAATTAAGCACTCTAGGGCTTCCCTGGTGGCGCAGTGGTTGAGAGTCCGCCTGCCGATGCAGGGGACACGGGTTCGTGCCCCGGTCCGGGAAGATCCCACATGCCGCAGAGCGGCTGGGCCCGTGAGCCACGGCCACTGAGCCTGCGCATCCGGAGCCTGTGCTCCGCAACGGGAGAGGCCACAACAGTGAGAGGCCCGCGTACCGCAAGAAAACAAAACAAACAAACAAAAAATTAAGCACTCTAACGCTCTAATTTGAGGCTGCATGAATAATAACTCATGAGAATCAATTTTTGAAAATTTTGCTCTGATTTTTAAGGAAAACGAGCAACTTGTCATAGAACCTCGTGTGTCACTCAAATCCTTCTTTCCAGGAAGGAGGTTTGCTCAAGTGAACTTCTACGGGTGGGGTACAGGACTTTTCCAGGTGGACACAGAAAATCAGGACACACAGCTGTTATAAACTTTGACCTTACCATTGAAGCCGTCCTGGTCCAGATCTCCCAAAGGGGCTATGGCACTGCCGAACCTTGCAAAGACCTCAAACCCATTCAGTTTGGTTGTCTGGAAGTCTCCCGAAGCTCTTTGCAGAGACACTGAGACCTGCCCCACCTCCTGGAGTTTGCCATCGGAACCACGATCCATGAAGAGAGGCGCTCCAATAAATACGTCTGCGTAACTAAAAAACATAACCTTTTTCACCAAAAGCAAGATCAAATTCCATGTGACTACTAATAATCATTTTCTTTCTTATTAAAACTCAAGTTTTCCTCTTTCTACAGCTCGTATAGCCACATTTGAAATGATCACTTCTAATTCAAGCCTTCCTTCAGCTCTTTTAAGAAACTATGAGTAATTCATAAAGTTACTTTATTCCTTCATATTATAAAAGCTATTGAAAGAAATTATTAACAACATAAAGGTTTTCTAGTATTTGTGATTAAGGTTGCTTCAAATCGGTTCCTTAAATAGAAAGATTAGCAGGAAGGGGACAGAGAAACAGAAGAAAAAATGTTTAGTTTTAGTAAAGCGTTCATAAACACAGAGGAAAACTGTTTCTGGAAACATTTTTTTAAACTTACTCATCCCCATTAATGTCAGTGGCAGCGACAGAAAATCCAAAATATGCAGCCATCTGGATAATAAGATGAAAATGAAATGTTTACATTTCATCCAACTAGCTTAGACAGTTAATATTTGTTGTATATTTATGAAATAGAAAGGGTTATTTTTTTCTCTGCATATAGTGCTTCAAAATCTAAATTTCTTCTTTCGTTTATCCTACCAAAACAATGACAATCAGTTAATGAGGCTTGCATACTCTCCTAGATTTACTGGCAAGACATAGCACATGTATATCATTTTGGTGTCTTCAGCACATGCCATTTAAGTCCAAATACAATCAAGCCTCCTTCCAAGGCCCCACCTACTGTCTCCCTTCCTCTCCACTTACCCAAAGCACACCAGACAAACACACTACCAGAAAGAGAGACAGTCACAAACAGACGTTTCAACTGAACCCAAGAAGTTATAAATGACGCCTATGCAGTAAAAATAATAATTATTAATAGGTCATAAATGGTTCTTCCTACGTGAAACCACTACAACTCTAAAGAAATTACTGTTCGGAAAGATAGAGACTGGAATTCATTTTTGTTTCACATCTCAATCAACTATGCGCCAGTGGTTTTGCTTTTGAATTACACACAGTACAAATGTACTTGGTTTTATCATGGGCTTGTTTTGCAGAGGGAGAAAGAATGTCCTCTCCCCACCACAGGAGACTGCTGGCCATCACAGACAGAGCAGCCTGGCTGGAAATACATGTGAAAAAGGAAAGTTCTAAAGAGACTCCGACATACAAAACTAGGAGAGGTGACAGATTAAAGACAAACTAAAATGAAGGATGAGTCAACAAACCGAAAAAACGTAAAGTTAGCAAAGCTTCCAAAATTTGATTAGCTGAGCTATCAGGAGGGAATGATATGGGAGATTAATATGTTAATCTATTTTGAATTTATACAGTGTAATTGAGAAAATGAAAAGTGCAATCTGTGTTCAATCACAAGGTAATAAAGTGCATTGTATTTGGGGTACCATGATGAAGTGCTGACTGGAATTTAACAGAATACTATTCTTGGGCCTTGGTCTCTCAGGGCATCAGGCCTGAAACTGTAAAGAAAGGATGGCATTTACTGAGACAAGTCCTGGCCTGGGTATTATCACTAAAATATTTTCCTTTGATTCTCACCACAACCCCATGAGCAAGTTACCAGTATCCCTATTTTTATACATGAGCCACCAGATTTACAGTGGGAAACACCCTGCCCAATGTAGTAGTGAGTAGTGAGAGCCCACGTCTGTCCTAATGGAAAGCCCGCGCTTTCCCCCACAAAAGAGCTGAGGAAGAACAGAGAAAGCATCAAGGATCAAGTACAACAAGAGCCAGAGACACACGTGGTCATCGGACAGGAGAAGCTGCTTGAGGTGAAGAAGTCACAACAGCACAAAGGGACAGCCACCCCTGCCACAAGCCTAATGGCTGTCAACTGCAGGTGTCAACCCTGACCACCACACAAACGGAAAGAGGTTACTGGGGACCTCGGGTCTAGTTTCCCATCCTGTCAATCCTCTCACAAAGCCCAACAGAGTCAACTGAACAAGAAGTGGGCTTAAATCCCAGATCTGCAAACTAGGAGACGTTTTTTCTCCACCTATTGATTAATTTTTCCTTTATCATTACAGGCGTACCTCGGAGACATTGCAGGTTCAGTTCCAGACCACCACAACAAATCAAATAGCCTAATAAAGTGAGTCACACAAATATTTTGGTTTCCCATACATATAAAATTTACATTTACACTATACTATATAGTCTATTAAGTGTGCAATAGCATGATGTCTAAAAAAAACAATGTACATATCTTAATTTAAAAATACTTTATTGCTAAAAAATACTAACCATCATCTGACAACTCAGGGTTGCCACAAACCTTCAATTTGTAAAAAACGCAGAATCTATGAAGCATAATAAAACAAAACACAATAAAACAAGGTATGTCTGTACTAACTTACCACTTCAATCTTTGAGTCATACAATACAGAATATTATAAAACGCCTGTAATTGTAGAGAATGTCTAGTACTAAGTTTTAACTGAAGAATGTTTTATTTCTTGTAGCACAAATGAAGTTTACTTGTAATATCTATAGTAAACACATCTGGGCCATGCTTTGTTTTACATCTAATAAAATTAAAAGGCAGAGATCATTCTTTAAAAGATAATTTAATGTCATCAGCAAGGAAAAAGGAATTTTTTGGTTTTGTATGTGTGCAATTAGATTCTGCACTTCCTTTAAAAAAAAAAAGCTATTAGGGCAATTACAAGTCTTTACTTAAACAAATCACTTTGGTTAAAACAAAGGAGAAATATTTAAAGCTTATTTTATATCTATAATATCAAATATTAAACAGTTACTATATATTGAATATTAAACCATCAGAATATTACTAAGAAAAGTTTTAAAGACATTGGGAAGTGCTGGTGTTAAAATGTTAAGTGAGAAAAAAAATAAAACAAAACACAACACTTTAAAAGCATACCTGTTCACCAGTAAAATTGTGTAAGGAGGACATATTTTTCCCATCATAAATATAAACCTGTGCAGGAAAAACAAAAGCATATGAAATAGAGTAAAATATAAAACAACCCAGATATTTTTAGAAAACACCTTTTAACTTTCCTACCATTCCCAAAGTCCTTGCTGCTCTTGGAACTCCTGAAACAAAGTCTGAAAAGAAAAAACTTAATTACTCATTTTTAAGGCCAGTATTGGTAACTGCAGGAATAAGTGGTTATGTCAGAAAGCTTTAAGTATTATTTCAGTAGACAATGAGTAAGAGATTTTAAAAACTTGGTACTCCATAATAAATGACCCCAGCATTTTTTAACCACAAAATCAAATCTTTAAGAAACATGGAAAGATTCTTGAGAACCTCAAATAAATGCATGTGTGCCCTCAAGGTATTCACAGTCTTGTGAAAGAGAAGAGACAAGAGCAAAGGGCTTAAGAATGCAGAAACGCTAAACATACAGTAATGAAAGATAATTCAGAGCAAAGTGAAACAGGGTAGAGGTGGCAGTGGCACAGAAATGTGATCAAAATCAGGTAGAGCCTAGGATCCCCAGATTGAGCTCTGAAGATGAACAGAGAGAGGATGGGGTAACAGCCTTACTGACAGAGCTTGGAAGGTTACAAACTACGGGCCTGAAGAAAGAAGAAACTATTAAACTATGCCTCTCCAAGAGAACTGAATCTGCTGAAATCAAGAATGAAGGAGCTGAAGAAATAACTGAAGTGCTGGGGGCTGGAAAGGAGCAGACAAGAGGTCACTGAGGCCCTCAGCCCCCTTGGCTGCTAGAGAAAGTTTACCAGAGACCAAGCTCAATTTCAAAACTCTTTAATTGCTGAAATTTTTCTATGCCACTTGTTTCAAATGCTTAGCCTCATTTTTTTAAAGAGGATTAAATATAGTTCAAGTGCATCATACCATCTATGCCATCACCGTTGAAATCTCCGACGGCCACTGAGTAACCTAAAGGGGAACCAAAGGTAAGACACCATCAGGGCAGGACTGGTTATCTTCAGCGTACTTGCTGACTAAGCTTTCCTGGAAAATATCTTCAAGTAATTCCTTTAATTATGTAATATTTTGTCCTCTAGGAGTAATAGATTCATATGTATATGATAAATATATCTTAAAGAAAATAATGGAGTTAAATACTTAAACAGTATATCTCTATTAGAAATATAAACCTGTTTTATCAACTTTACAAAGGAGTCAGTTAAAAACAGGGTAAATCTGCATTCATCATAAAGAAGCGACAACAGGTTTTCTCAATCAGCAAAATACTATTTCTGTCATGTATTATTTGGTTTAATGAATATGAGAAATTTAAAGAGAGAGAACAAAAGTTAATAAATCCTAAACCAAAACTGTAGTTTAACATAGTGAATAAAAGTTCAGGAGTCAGACTGCCTGGGTTGGAATCTCAGAAAAGCAAGTTACAAGTGAGGGGCTTTAGGCAAATTATTTTGCCTCTCTGTGCCTGTTTCTTTATCTATAAAATGGGAGTAAAACATTACGACACTTTCATAGACCTGTTGTGAGGACTAAATGAGTTAATACAAGTAAGCACTTAGAACAATGCCCAGCATGGGCCAAGCATATCTTAAAGGTTATCTATTATTATTATCATTGTGTTAATAACCATGCTCTTAAATTTCAGTTACTGACATACAATATAACCTAAGTATTCATAACAAATATGTTCCCTATATTTTAAGAAAATCTTAATCTATTTCACATAAAAGATTTTCCTACTGAAAGCAGCATATGTAAATACAGGACAAATCCACCACAACATCAGAAAATAAATCCATATTTTGATTTTACCTACCCAAGTAACTGTCATCAAAAATAGCTTGTGCAGTCCGAGTTGCTAACTGGTTATTATACTTGATGCTATAAACTTTGGGGTCATATTTAGATACAATTTCTGCTATTTGATCTGAAATGAGCTGACCTGAAATAAATACATAAAATAAATTATAATTTGAAATGTGTGGACCTAAAAAAGATATATAAAATAAATGACAAGTTTCTAATGGGAACTTTATGACACAGATGATGGATAGCACCTGCATGAAAGAAAATAGATTAGATATGTCTTTCTAATTATTAGCCTTAAATAACTCTTCTTCATAATACTAAATCTGAAATTTGATTATTTTTTAAGTCACAATTATTTCTATTCAAGCTAGTACTTAAAATTAGTCTCTGCTAAAAAAACAAAAATGTATAAATGCAGAATTAGTTTTAATTCACTAAAAAAAATCAATGTTAAATAAATGGAATCATAAAATCAAAGGTTGTTTCCAAACCAAATTTCAAGTTAGAACTTGAAAAACCTACTGAAATAATTACTTTTACCTTCATAATAATTTGTTAAACTGATTTTTTAACAAGTTATTTGGACACTTTTATGAAAGCAGCCTGAATGAGTGAGTTCACTTTTCTTCCCAACTTTAAGTTATTAAGTACACAAGAAATCCAGACAACTACATAAAAATCGACTGCCTCCCTGCCCCAAGAAAGGTTGTTTGATTTATCAAATGCCATCTCCATAACATATGAAAAATAATCTCTTCATTTCTGCTATTTCAGAAAGAAAATCATAATAGCTAAAGATATTAATCTTGTTCCAATTTTTCCAGTCACATAAGCTGAGTTTGTAGGGCAGAAACACTTTCTGTCTGGGTCACTACTTTACCCTCTGTGCCTAAACAGTACCAAACACATAGGAGGGATTCATTAAATATTTCTTGAATCAAAGAACACAGGAAAATTTATCATGTCTTTGGAATAAAACACCATTATCATTTTCTCTATTCTTACAGAGACAATTCTGAGATCTATAGAAAAATTCATCCTAATATCTTACCTATTCACAGTGAAACGTGCTGATTTTAATCTTATTAAAACAAAATATTCTCCGTCCAGTCACTGAGTTTTCAGTTACATATTATATACCATTTATAATAAATCTCTAGTGAATATAATATTAATAGTATCTGTCCTAATTTATAATAAACAGGAATGCATACATTGTGCATGCTCAAGGTATTAAAAGAACAAGTCATTTAAACATGTTCACAGCTGTGTCTCTTAAAAAGGCAGAGTTAACAAAGAGTCCTGACTGAGAATCACAAAATCTATCTTTGGTTCCCTCACATGCTCATCAGACACTTCCCTCCCTTCCACTGAATGACATACCTAGCAGTAAAGAAGAAAAATAAATCCATGTTTTATAGCTAATTAGAAAGCATTAATATCTATTTTCTTACATAGAGTCAGAGCTGCTATTTTAATTTTTATTGTAAAACTGTAAAACTCAAGTATAATTTTCCTAAATCATTTCATTTTCCAATAGAGGTACAATTCATAGAAATTCAAATTTTTCAGTTTTAGTATGTTTCTCATACTGATCCTCTTTGCCTGATTTTTCTTTTTCTCCTTTGCCATCCCTTCCAATTTTTCACTTATTCCCATTTCTCATTCCTTCTTATTTTCCTTCCATCCTGTTTTCCTTCAGCAAATCTCTTTTAGTTTCCCTTTCTATAAAGCAAAAGCACGGGTTTTCCTACAAGGAAGCAAGTAAAGAAAGCAGAGTGCAGAATACAGAAGTAAAATTCAGAATCAGAAAGTACTTGCAAATCAATATAGTCATAGATTTTCCAGTTCTTCCAAATATTGACAATGCTTGAATAACAGAATCTGGTAAATGGCACTTTTTAGCAGAAAATAAACATGTGACTATATTGACTAAATAAATGTGTCTCTAATGATAAATGAATCATAAGCTAAGAAAATAAGCAGATATAGTTACCTATTTTCAAACTGTCAGAAAATAATGATCTGTTATACATTTGTTCAAATGGTAATTTTATTAGTCCTCAGAAAATGACTAAAGAATGTAGTGTTTTATCTTTACATCAATCGTCAATGCCAGTTTAATATATTCTTTTGAAACTTAATAAGATCCTCTATTTAAAAAACTCCCCAAACACAAAGAAATCATTCTTGATGTCAGCGATTAATGAGAAAATAACCATTTAAATATTTTAATGTGCAAATTCAAATTAAGTTTAAAACCATGAGCTTTTGGAAGGCCACAATTTACCTATTACAAATCAGTTCCACACACTTTCTAATGCTTAATTACATCATTTCCTCTGAAGTACAGAGATGAAAAAGTACATATCATAAACAATAAAAATAAATTACTTTATTAATTTACTTTATAATTTACTTTTAAAATATTCAGTTTATTTTCTACTAGGAATATACATAATATACGTTATATATTATGTTATATATTTATATATTTTACATACACCTTATATGATGTTATAGTCCTTTTTAAAAAAAATTGTACACAATTTTTATACAATTTATACAAAGATAGCGATTATACATTTAAATTTTATTTTTCCATTTCTTTGTTTAAAATAATTTGAAAGGTCTCATAGGCACATGATAAGCCAGATGAGTCTGAAACACAGTCATTATTGGGTAGTTTTTGAAAGATTAACCTACCTTGCCAATAAAAGCTACCAGGACCACCAAGAAGTACTCTGTCAGCCTAGATTAAATCAAACAAAAAGATACATATTTTAAAACAGGTAGCTTTAAAAATGGAGAGCAATGTAATAAACATAAAAGCTACATATACAAGTATATATGTATATATGACATATATATGAAAATATTATATGCATATATTAAACATGTATATATTAAAGTAAACAAAATCATAAGTCTTAAACTCATCTAATTCAGTAATTTTCACTATACTTTTTCTAAAACACAATGCAATAAATATCAAAAAGGAAACTTATAATATATTCACTTAATATGTGAAAATATACAAACATATATATACATATAGATTCGTAGATCTTGGCTGCTTCACACACGTGGTATGACGTGCCATCAGCATAGTATTATTGGTTACAGTAAGAAAAAAGTCACTCCTTAATTCTGTATATTACCTTTGTGACTACATAGGCAAATTTCCTTTCTAATAATCATTAAAAATTTTTCAGCTAAAGGAAAAATTTTAGTGTCTTGCATATCTAAACAAGAGTGAGGTTAGAGGGTAAATTTTTCAGGGTATATTATATATACAAATTATACCTGACTAGCATTTCTTACATCTGTAACAAATTATAAGTATCTAATTCAAGGTAGTTAGTGTTTGAACATAGTATTTTTAAAATTTCCTCTTGCTGGAGGTTAAGAGAAAGTTTTTCTCTCTCCAAATAGACATATAGCCTTTCAAGCTTTCAACAACCTCTGGCCATGGCTATGTAAAAGATATTTCTAAGTTGTCTGCTTTAAAATGACACCATTTTTCAGAAATGAGTTGAAGAAAGCAAACAGTTAATATAGCAATGACTGTTCATAGTATGGGAATATTTCTGGGGTTATAGTTGTACTGGCATAAGTACAGAAAATAAGGACACTTTTTGCTTTAATACAACACCTATTTGAAAACACATCATATGAGTTGAAACCTAATATGCATTAATATACTTTATCTTTGTTTTGCTTCCTTAAATTTTAAATTATAAGTAATTATGAATAAGTTTTGAATTATGAATTTCAAATTGAGTGAATTAAAATCAATTACTTAATAAGGAGAGTCAACTATAATTACCAGTATCTAATCTAGAAAAAAAATTTTAATACAGATAAAATACAAATTAAAAAAAATAAGAAAATGCTTTATTAGTTTTTCTGAATCATGATTATAGTTTCTGTTGTTTTAATAAATTTAAGGCACTTCTGTTTGCATTTTCTAAGAAAGCCATATTAAGCTTTCTAAGGAAGCTCTACTTTTAACCAAGCAATGTATTTTTGAGACTTCTCTAGGAGTAATTAATAGTCTCAATTTGATATTCAAAATGTTCATATATCCCACAAAAAAAAAAACCCACACACAAAAGAAAATTACATAAAGAGAAGTACTTAAGAAAAATTTCCTTTGAAAATATAAATGGAATTCTTATTTTTAAAAAATAGCTTAAAAACTATCAACTCTAGAGAGCACATCAGCTTAGCTAAAAATACATAGAGCCCTGTATATGAGATTTCTTACAATAATTAAATTGCTTCAACTTTACTTGTTGCCTGTAGGCACATAATAGATGGTAAATAAGCATGTTTTTCAACTTTTATGTAACTAAACTCTGATTTTGTAAGAAAGCTCCCATTGCTAGCTTTTACAAAAACTCAATTTCAGTCAAAAATAGAAAGGTTTAATAGTCTATCAATTTATCCAACTGGAAATTGTAATATTAATATTAAGTCATAACAGCTATCTATCTTCTACTCAGGAGATTTTCTACTGTCCTTCATTCCATTTTGATGTCTATTTCAAACAAGCAATGTCTCCTAGGGAGAGAATAATATAAAGCAACGGATATCAAAATGCATGGGTCATTTTTATTAGCTGTTTTCATAAAACAGGTAATAGTTACAGAGAATCTGAAGTATTAACCAGTTAATTTTTAACCATGGCTTAGATAATAAGGTAGATCTGAATCTCACTCAGTCTTAAATGAGAACTTACTTTAGTAAAATCAATGCTGAATCCTCCTTGACAAAATCCCTGTCCATCAGCATCAATATTTTCTAAAATAAAAAGATTGGAAATATACACAAACCCCAAAACAAACAACACAAAACAAAACATGAGAAAAATCTGATATCACTCTAACTGTAAGATAATGTACTAGTCTCTGAGAGTGTTCATTCACTCAGGCACTTAATGAGTTATTAACACATTCTAAACAAGTTAGTATGGGGCTTCCCTGGTGACGCAGTTTTTGGGAGTCCGTCTGCCGATGCAGGGGACACGGGTTTGTGCCCCGGTCCGGGAGGATCCCACACGCCGCGGAGCGGCTGGACCAGTGAGCCATGGCCGCTGAGCCTGCGCGTCTGGAGCCTGTGCTCCGCAACGGGAGAGGCCACGGTGGTGAGAGGCCCGCATACCACACACACACAAAAAAAGTTAGTATGCATGTTTACCAGCACCCATTAATCAGAAATGGCAACAGAGAGAGATGAAAGTACCTGGACCAGTCAGCAGGGGACAGAAAGATCACCTAAGATGGTGGATTTCAAACTTTTTATTTTTAACCACAACCCACAAGATTATAGTTTATATCATAGCCCACACAACCCAACATACACACATTATATTTCATTCCATTTTTTAAAAATTACTGGTTATGACTCATACTTTGATTTCATAAAACAATGATGAGTTGTAATCTTTGAGTTAAAAACTCCAATCTGAAATTTCTATTTCTTACTATTATTCTCCTACAGTTGTTAGGTCTTCACTAAGTTATTATGAATACTTAAAGGAGATACCTACATTCCTGATACATTTCCTATATATACACTTATATCCAACAACAACAACAAACCTGAAAAAAAGTAGTTCAGAATCTGGGGAGATGGCCAGACCCTAATTTAATATTCTGCAATGAGCAAAATACGAAAACTACTCCTACTCTCACAACACATTTAGAAAGTCAACTTTTTTAAACATGACACTTTTAAGTATTCTCCAAATGATAATAGACTCAACTGTTTTACTCCTTTATACTCAATTATGAAATTGGCCAATAATAATTAACTCTAATTAATAATAAATTAACTCTAATCATGAGTAATACTGTACCTAGAAGTAACAGTGAGCCTGAAAACTCTTCCTTGTTTTATTTTGAGGATAATAAGCAACAATGAAAAACAGCTGCTCTTCAGTCATCAAGGAATTCTTGTAGTCAATGTCACAATATCTAAATAATTTTGCTATAGTATTCCTGTATTTGCCACCCAAATACAGGAACCAAAAATATCTACTTTCAGTCATGAGGACAACTTGCAAGAATTTTTGTCAAATACTCCCATCTAAAATTTTGAACCCATTTTAAAACCTGGGAACTGCCCCAAGATTACACACTTAATATCTAAATTTAGAATTTTTTTTAGAAAATAGCCTCAAGAGTATAATGCTACCCCAATGTAAATTTTTCTAACCAAGAGGCAATGGGAAAATGCAGGGCTGGGGCTTCCAGTGTCTAGTGAATCATACTAAGGAATTCTGCTCTGACCTCAAGTCAGCCGTTTATTTCCTTTATTCAAGTTGCATCTGGGGAACTATTTCAAGCTATTTATAAAGACATCCTTTTTTGATTATCATACTGTACAATTATCTACTTTATTTGGTTTCCCAGAACATCCAGCTAGAAACATAACCGTCCTTTAAAATTTTAACAGGTACCTATTAAACAGTGCGAATGTAAAGAATTTTATGTTGACTATAATCTATTTCAGTGAAGGCTTTTGTTTTTATTTCTATGGACAATTAATATTTCTGCTATTTGTTAAGCCTGACAATATTATAAATAATGTTATTGGTTATGATAGTAAGAGCAGCTAATGTTTATCAAGCCCTTAATTTCTGTGAGCCCAGTACCGTACTAAAGCATTTAAAATCTTTTAAAATCTATACAGCAATTCTATGAGAAATACTATTATTAGTCACAATTTACATATAAGAAAACTGAGGCTCACAGAAATTAAGGAACTTGACTATGGTAAACCACCTAGTAAATAAAAGAGCATGGATCTGAGGTGAGGAGTGTCTACACCACTAGGCTGCACTATCTCAAGCCAGCAGTGCATTTATAATTCCCTAAGCAACCATCAAGGGGAAGAAAAAACAAACTAGAAATCACAACTGAGAAAAATCTATATGCAAATAACATTATCATCAGAAAGTAGACAGAAAGAACAAAGACTCAGTCTGAGCATGGAGATGAAAGAGTATTTAAATCATATGATTTGTGGTTCAGGCACTTTTAGAACAGAAAGACATTTAGCCTATTGTATAATGCCAAGAATGGTCATAGATACAGTAATGAGAAGCCAAAAGCAAACATAATCAGTAATAAGGTAAACTTTTATAGAGTGACGTTCCACAGATCCATATAGGTCACATTAAAAACAAAAGCATGAAAAACAAAAAACAAAAGCATGAGGTGGATGGACCCAGAGTCTGTCATACAGAGTGAAGTAAGTCAGAAAGAGAAAAACAAATACCGTATGCTAACACATATATATGGAATCTAAAAAAAAAAAATTGGTTACGAAGAACCTAGGGGCAGGACAGGAATTAAGACACAGACGTAGAGAATGGGCTTGAGGACACGGGGAGGGTTAAGGGTAAGCTGAGACGAAATGAGAGAGTGGCATGGACTTATATATACTACTAAATGTAAAATAGATAGCTAGTGGGAAGCAGCTGCATAGCACAGGAAGATCAGCTCAGTGCTCTGTGACCACCTAGAGTGATTGGGAGGGTGGGAGGGAGACGCAAGAGGGAGGAGATATGGGGATATATGTATATGTATATGTATAGCTGATTCATTTTGTTATAAAGCAGAACCTAACACACCATTGTAAAGCAATTATACTCCAATAAAGGTGTTAAAAAAAAGAAAGCAAACAACAAATGAACAAACAACAAAACCCACAAACTACCACCACCAAAACAAGCAGTTATCAAGAAGTTGGCAATGTAGCCCTACAAAACTGGCAGCCTCGTGTAAAATCAGCCATTGGGTTACACAATTTATTGAAGTATGAAAAAGACATAAAATACAAAAACTGCATCTCTGAAGTCTTTTGCCTAAATCAGCGTTTTACCAGTGATGAATCACCCATGACTATAGATATACAGGTTGTTGGCAGAGTGCAAGAATATAACCCAAGTTCTGAGATTCCCACTCTTGAGCGTTCTTCTCTGGGCAGGTTGCCCCTTGCACTGTGGGCTGCAGGTAGCTTAATACTTCAAACGTTGAGCCCTAAAGTACATACAATGATCAAGAGATACTGAAAGCCAGCTTATTAGGAAGAAAGGCATTCACTTTGATATTTTTAAGATTGTTCTCTCTGCTTTTTCTAATATTTGAGGTATTACTATTGAGATCGGGGATCAGCAAACATCTTCTGTAAAGGGCCAGATAATAAATGTTTTAGGCTTAGGGGCTATACAGTCTCTGTGGCAAGGACTCAACTCTCCCTTTATAGATAACATGTAAACAAATGGGTGTGGCTATGTTCCAATAAAACTTTATTTACAAAAACAGACTCACAAGCCATAGTTTGCTGATCTGATTTGGATGTTAAATACTTCAGAAAATAAGGTTAAACTGTCTGTGCTTAAACCAAATAAGTGAAAGCATTATGAGCAGCTACATCACGCAGTCTTAATCCTTTAAATACATGTTAAGAAGAGAACTGGTCGTTACTGAAGAGGCATAATGATGAAAAGTACTAGCTGAACATGGCAGTATATCCTCAAGGGATCATCGTTAGAATGCTTGTTCTTGTCCTCTTACATCAGGAATTATCCAAACCTGCACTTTTTTTTTTTAAAGTGTTTCCCTTGTAATGTTTAGCAATTCTCATGACATGTGAATAGTATTCTAAGCTGTTAAATGGTAGAATGGGAGCTGCCTTGTCCTGTGACTATTTTTTTTTTTTAAATAAATAAATTTATTTATTTATTTTTGTCTGTGTTGGGTCTTCGTTTCTGTGCGAGGGCTTTCTCTAGTTGCGGCGAGCGGGGGCCAGTCTTCATCGCGGTGCGCGGGCCTCTCACTATCTCGGCCTCTCACTACCTCGGCCTCTCTTGTTGCGGAGCACAGGCTCCAGACGCGCAGGCTCAGTAGTTGTGGCTCAAGGGCCCAGTTGCTCCGCGGCATGTGGGATCTTCCCAGACCAGGGCTCGAACCCGTGTCCCCTGCATTGGCAGGCAGATTCTCAACCACTGCACCACCAGGGAAGCCCCAAACCTGCACTTTTGAAAGCAGTATTCTCTGTAGAAAAGTTGTGCTTAATACAGAGGAAATAGAAATGGAAAACATTTTCTATTGTTAGTAATACAGGGAAAAGATTCCTTTGGAATAAGACAGACCTGGGTTAAAATCCTCATTAGATCACTCACTACCATAAGATGTAGGAAAAAAATGACTTCAACTGTCTGAATCTCAGTTCCCACATGTATCAGAAAAGAATAAAGGTGATTTTACAGGTGTGTCCATCACATAAACGACAGGTTACAAGCCTGGCATACAAGGGTTAGCTCATCCTTCAGAGCTACGAAATTATCTTCTCACCATAGGAACATTTTTGCAATACAGAAATTAAAAACACAAATTTAGTCCTCACATTTTCCACATGCCACCAAAGACAACAGTACTATGACCAAAACACCAATAGAAGGTGGTGTAGTCAGACACTGAGGATACATCTGCCCACCTCCTCCATTCTCGCAGGGTGTGCTTTCTGACCTACTCTAATAAAGCGGTTATGGGTATGTATCATTCTTTTCATGTTTACCTCCCACTTACAACAAGTAGGGCCAGGGCAGTGGGCTAACAAATAAGTGTTTCATGAAATCATTTTGCAATTTCTCAGACGTTCAACTGCTTAGAATTTTGAAGACTAAATAGATACTTTGGTGTCACAAGTTACCTAACATGGAAAAAAAGTCTAGCAATAAGAGTCTTACATGTTGTACTTTTGTTATTAATTCTCTTTACTACACTACCTGGTGACCAGTGGAACAGAAAAAGTAATGGCCTAAAAAGTGGTCCAGGTATAAACACCACACTGCATTTCAAGAAGCTATTTTTATGTTTCTGATATAAAGAGGATCTGGAGTGGTGGCCAATTCAACAATAGTGGAGAAGAAAAAGGACTGCAATCTCCAAGAAGGAAAAAGTATACAGAGTTGGAAAAGCATAATCAGAATTACAAGTGCTCAAAATCATCTTTAGTCACAATATAAATTTCATTGGAAATTTCAAATAATATTAGAGAACAGGGTGAGATCTTTTAGATCAAGAGGAGTGAGCTTAGTCGACAGACTGACAAAGAGACTGATTAAAAGCAAGGAAATTCAGACTCCGGCTCCTGACCCCAATGTTTCACCTTCCTATAAAAACTCTGGCTCCTTATGACAATTATTTTTTACTTTTAACATCATTATTAATATAGAGCTGCAGTTCTCAAATTTTGGTATCCATCAGAATTACCTTGTAGAGTCTGTTAAAAATGAAGGTGGCTAGGCCTGACCCAGACCTGCTGAATCAGAATCGTTAGCTGTGGGGTCTGCATCTCTGTTAGAGAAGCTCAAGGGAGCACCTTTTGACTAACAGTGACTAAAAATGCAGATTTCCAAAATCAAATATTAATTATTACTGACCAAGGAAGATGAAAACTAGTTCTTAGGGAGAAAGATAAGCCTGTTGACTGCATATTCTAAATTTCTTTACATTAATAAAATTGCCTTCATTTTGCTGTCATCAAACAGCACGATATGTCTACAAATTTTAACACACACACACACACACACACACACACACACACACACACAC
Source organism: Aethalodelphis obliquidens (assembly GCF_003676395.1). Classification (NCBI taxonomy): domain Eukaryota; kingdom Metazoa; phylum Chordata; class Mammalia; order Artiodactyla; family Delphinidae; genus Aethalodelphis; species Aethalodelphis obliquidens. Next base: position 46,825,786 of record NW_020837946.1, read on the forward strand.
ACACA
>NW_020837946.1:46825800-46983014 GCF_003676395.1 Aethalodelphis obliquidens
ACACACACACACACACACACACACACACACACACACACACACACACACACACTTTTTTAACAGCCTAGGCTTCCCAAACCTCTTTGTAAAAGCTGGTCAATTTCCTATACATACTTGATCTGCATGGAGCATACTCAACAGTCTTTGTACCATCCTGAAGAAAGCATGTTCCAACAGGCTCTCTCTCCTGTTTCATTTCAGTCCTCCAGTGGTACAGTGGGGCACAGGCCTGAAATCAAAGGGGGTAGTCCACACATACAAATTCTCTGAAAAAAATTAGTGTTTCATATAATCTATACTACCTCAGATTACAATATACCTTTATAAGCATTTATAAAAATTAATCAAACCTATCCTTTACCTTAAATTCCTTATCACAGTAGTGGATAAAGATTTTTAAAGTACTCTTCTCATATGCTTCTAAAGGCCATATTTGGAGTCTAGGTATTTTTTTTTTCAAAATAGCAAAATCATTATTTTGAGTAGCACCTTTCTTGACGTTAGGTGCTAAACTGAAGGGCACAGACCAAATGAATATTTAACTAAATAACACTCTCATGTGTGTAGAATATATCCCTAAGTTATAAAGCAAATAATTTATCAAGTAAGAAGAGAGTAAAAGAATTTGCAGTGCTTATTTTATTTACTTTCCAAATAAACTATGACCTTTTTGCTTTCAGATTTATAGACTTCAACACCATGTAAAAGTGGTAGAATGCATGTTTTTTAACAGCATAGTAATCTACCAAAGTATAACAATTTAATTTGCTGGAAAAAATTCAATGAATTTTCTATAATATCCTTTGAAGCAAAACATTTTAATACAAACACTACAGATAACACTGGGCTATTTTATATTTACCCTAAAAACTTAAAGTAAGAAATCACTGCCACTTCTCTCCATGTACCTGATGTTCCAGAGTGGAGTATTTGCCACTTCTGCATATTTTTGCTTCTTTGTACCTCCTTCTGCCTAGAATGCCACCATTCTCAACCTCTCCTTTCACCTCCAATTGCTAAAATTTGACACATCCTTTGAAGCTCTGCCGAAATTTCACTTCCTAAACAAATCCTTCCCTCATGCCCCACAATCTGATGGAAAAAAGAAGAAAATAATAAATACTATGCAAGTAGTTAAAATAGGGAAGGGCTCTCTGAGGAAATGAAAGTAGAGCTGAAATCAGAATGAGAAGGAGCCAGCCCAAGTGAAAAGCAGTAAGATGAGCATAAGATAGGCAGAGGGACAAACACTAAGGATCTAATTGAAATGACTTGGTATGGAAGGAATAAAAAGACTAGTATAGCTACACATGTGAGGTGGAGTGAGATGATACCAAAGAGTCAGCAGCTGGTGACTGGATTACGCAGATGCTTATAAAAACCAGGATGAGCATGAGATTTTTACCCTGAGAGGGACGAAAAGCTGCTTGACTGTTTGAATCAGGCAGGTGAAATGCTCTGGTTCACTCTGGTCCTTCTATAAAGAATGGGTTGTAGCTGGGGCAAGAGAGGAAGCAGAGGGATGAGAACAGCCACTGCACTGACCCAGGTGAGGAACGACGGTGGCTTGGTACAGGGTAGAAATAGTGGAGATGATGATTTACTGAGGGCCGTGGGATATATTCCGGAAGCTGGAGACAGAACTGACAGGGCTTGCTGGTGGATGGGGTAGAGAGTCCTGCCTCTAAGATGGGGAAGTTTATACGGAAATACTTATTTTTGTGGTTTTTCCTTTATGATGGAGGGTAACAGTTCCATTTTGGTCCACATTCATTTTGAATAATATATGAGATATACAAATGAAAATGTCAAATTGGTAGTTTGGAAATACAACTTCTAAAGATCCAAGGAGAATTAAGAGCTAGAGCTATAGATTTGGGGATTATGATATATAGATTGTATTCAGAGCCACAGGATAGGATAGGAGCAGCTAGGTAAAAGGTGTAGTTGAAGAAGACAAGGGCCCAGAACAAAGCTCAGAGACACCTCAACATTTAGAAGCTCAGCTGAAGTAGAGCTATTAAAGGAAATGGCAAAAGAGCAACCAGCGGTAAAGGGGAAAACCAGAAAAGTACAGAGTCCCAGGAGCCAAGGAAATAAAAGTATTTCAAAAAGCATGGGTCAAATGACCTTGTTGAATGGTTTTGAGGGGGCAAGAAAAGTATTCTTGACCTGCAAGTCAAGGATGACCTTGCCCATGCCTACCTGAGCCTGACAGGAGGGGTTGGGAAGAGGATGGGAAGTGAGGAAGTGGAGATGGTTACTACAGAAACCACTTTCAACAAGTCTTTGATAGGGGAGCAAAGGAAGGGGACTGTAGCAGAAGGGACGATGAGGCAAAGGCAGGGGTGTTTTATTCGTAAGGAGAGGAGGTACTAGGGCATTTGATTAATCAACGGCACACTATTCCTAAACCTGGCTGGATAGAAACAAACTGATGGGAACCATCGAGTAGGGCAAAAAAAATGAACAATGTAGGAATGAAGGTGGAAGTAGCAAAAGCCAAGTCTGTGAAGGGTGAGAGAGAGGGTATCCTTAGAAGGGGTGGCCTTTGATCAGAGCTAAGTGATCTGATTAAACTCTCTGCCCTTTAGCACACTGAATTTTACTATCAGCTTTCAAGCATAAAACTTCCTGTGTTCCCACATAAATTGACTAAAGTTAACTTATTAAATATCTAAAACACTTACCAAAATTTTATCCTGTTTTGACCTCACAGATGCTCCAAACCACTGATGGGACTTAAACTCCAACGGATCATCCTTGGCATAATCTCTATTGCCTAAAATAAAATTAAATTAAGTTAAAAAATAATTTAAAAAAAAAACTGTGAGGGGTGAGAAACAAAATATTCTTACTTAGTATAACATAGTTTCTTTCAATCCAACCAGGTTTATGACTAGTGTGCCTTTGATTAATCAAATAGTACACTGGCTATTTATCTCGTATACTTTACACACGTTGGGGATTTTCAACTAATTAGAAAAAATAAAACACAGGATGACTTAGAAGTGTCTCAGATTTGTTATTAATCCTACCAATTATCACAATGCAGATTTGTTATTAATCCTACCAATTATCATAATGCAGAAGTGAAAAAGTAACAGCATGTGAAATTTTCCAGTTGCTAAATTGTAAGAAAATTAACTATTAAACCAACACTTATGATTACCTTCTGTACTCCCAGAACTTCTTTCTGTGGCATGAAGATATTTACAAAAATAGAAGGCTATGAAACACCTTTATAGAACACTAGCTAACACTTAGTCAAAGACTAAAGACTTAGTAAAACACTTAGCTAACACTACAGTAACACTTAGTAAAAGACTAAGATCTTACCAATGACATTATAATGTGAGTCAGAATCCAGAACACATGATTTGGCTGGTTGGAAAAAGAATTCGATTTGGCACACTACATGCAAACACTTATTTTTCAGCCTACATTATGGAGGAAATTATTCCTGATATAACAGGCACTCATGTAAAGCACTGTAGATTTAAAAAGATAAAGATAAAAATCTTTTCCATGAGAAAGCTCTTGATCTGGTCAATGAAAAAATTACAGAAATATATGCATAAAGTATTTGGGGAAGGAGAGACTGTTTTTAAAGTCCAGTCTGTTCCTCTTAAAATCTGTTTATAATAATCATTCCTTATAAACATATATTTCAATAACTGTATTGGACAAATACATCAGACAAGTGTCAATTTTAAGAATGCCAGACAACATGTTAATATCATCAAAAGGTTTGGTTAAATCTACTCCCTAAACCCCACCCATCTAAGGTACTGCTTATGGTTATTCAATTCCATTTTGAGGACTTAAGACCAATTGAAGAGTTATACATAATTAATGATCATTTCAATAATGCCAGATGTCATCTAGGCAAGGTGTTAACATATTAGTTGTACTATTCTTTGAACATTTTCATTGTTTTGCAAAAAAAATTTTAATGTGTCAATTTCCAAAGTCCTCTATCTGTAGTCTAAACACCACTCACTGTTTTTTGTCAGTGGTCACAAAGGCACCATTTACTAGTAAAGGGAGGGAGGAAGGAGGAACAAACTAGCTAGTACATGCCTTTTACCATATGAATCAAAGTTTCCCAACAGTAGCTGGCTTGCCTTTGAAGCCTATGTTCACATGCCGACCTCACACATCAGTGACCTATAGATCACCTAACAGTTCACGTGCTCCCTTACATTTCCCATCCTCCCATAGTTAGGTTAAAGCCGCGTAACTCATTTTTATCAATAAAATGAGTTCTGCTAAGAGCAGAAGTGGCATGTGTCCCTTCCAATTCAAGTCAGTTAAGAGTGGATATGAGTTCAGTAGTCATCAAGGAAATGCAAATCAAAACCACAATCAGATATCATCTCATATCAATTAAGGCGGCTATTATCAGAAGATGTGGAGAAAAGGGAACCCTGATACACTGTTGGCTGGTAATGTAAATTGGTGCAGCCATTATGGAAAACAGTAGGGAGGCTACTCAAGAAATTACAGACAGAACTATTGTATGATCCAGCAATCCCACTCCAGGTATACATCTGAAGGAAATGATACCACTACCTTGAAGAGACCTCTGTACTCCCATGTTCACTGAAGCATTATTCACAATAGTCAAGGTGTGAAGCAACCTAAATGTCTATGGTCAAGTGAATGAAAAAAAGAAAATGTGGTATATAATTAAAATGGAATATTATTCAACCTTAAGAGAAGAAATCCTACCATGTGCACCAACATGGATGGACCTAGAAGACATTATGATAAGTGAAATAAGCCAGACACAGAAAGACAAACACTTCATTATATCACTTATATGTGAAATCTTAAACTGTCATTTCATTTTAAAAAACAAAATAAAACAAAAACAGTGGATAGGTATTCTCCATGTTTTCTTTCTCCCAGCCATGAGGTTGAAAGAATAGATGGTGTGGAATCCCTCAATGGAAGCAGCCTCAGTCCAAGTTTCTAAACCACCAAGAATAGCCAAATGACCTACACAAGATGATGACATGAGCAAGAAATTATCCTTTTTTAAGTGATTGAGATCTGGGATTTGTTTGTATATTAAAAAACAAAACCAAACCATGTTGCTACTGCAGTATAGCCTAGCACAGTTTGAGTAATATATGTTCTAAAAACAAAATGCTATATCCAAAATGGACTAACCTACAACTACAAAGAAGCTCAGCCCTTGGAAGAATTGGATTCAATTAATAGTTTTTTCAAGGATTTTAGCCATAAAATATATGCTTACAAGTTATTTAATAGAATTTAAAAAAAATTCCACTGCAAGCTAACTGTGTTCTCTCACTGTATTACTGGATTTCTATTCTATTCTTTTCTACAAAGGAAATAAAGGCATTTTCCCCCCTTACATTAATGAAGCAGGAGAAATACAGTATGACAGTGAAACAGTCGGTGCTTGGAGGGATTCACTTCTATTCATTGTCCCTTGAGACCATAAGCATCATGATAAACTCAGGTAAGCTTAGCCTGAGGGAACTGACTTTATGATCTAATGTATCTGAACAAAAAGTACAGCATTATCACAACTGCTACCTCCTGCTTCTGCTTTCATTTAAAACAGCCTTTTCAGCAAGACCCTAAAGATGTTAAAGCAGAAGCAAAACTTTTCTATATTAGAGGAAATCTTCCATGAACGAAAGTACCATATTAGAGAGGTGGTACTCAAATTAATTTAAGACTCCATGTATTTACTCATACTCTAAAACTTCGATTCAGAAAAAAAAGAGAGAGATGTAGGGACTTCCCTGGTGGCGCAGTGGTTAAGAATCCACCTGCCAATGCAGGGGACACGGGTTCGATCCCTGGTCTGGGAAGATCCCACATGCCATGGAGCAACTAAGCCCATACGCCACAACTACTGAGCCTGTGCTCTAGAGCCCACGTGCCGCAACTACTGAGCCCGCATGCTGCAACTACTGAAGCCCACGCACCTGGAGCCCGTGCTCCACAACAAGGGAAGCCACCACAGTGAGAAGCCCATGCACCACAACGAAGAGTAGCCCCCGCTTGCCGCAACTAGAGAAAGCTCGTGCACAGCAACGAAGACGCAACACAGCCAAAAATAAATAAATAAATAAATTTATTTGTTTAAAAAAAAAAAAAAAGACATGCAGACCCAACATCACTATATTCTTGCCAATACAATATTCCTGCCTACAAGACACCTGGTAAAGTTTCCTCAAAAATGTCAATGTCATGAAAGACAAAAAAAGTAAGATTCACGATTAAAAGAGAACAATCTATGGCAACCCAATGCAAGATGTGATCCTTGATTGAATCTTGTGTCTGAAGAAATTTTTCAAGTTACAATGGACTTTATTACATAACAGTATTGTAATAATGACATATTTCTAGTATGTGATGATGATGACAGTACTGTGGTTATATAAGGGGAAGTCCCAGTTATGAGGAACTGCCTGCTGAAGTGTTTTGAGGTAAAGTTTCACAATGTCTGCAAGAATACTTGAATCTAGGTGAAGGGTATATTGTTCATTGTATTACAATTTCAAATTTTCTGTAAGTTTAAAATTTTTCAAAATAAAAGTACAGCAGTTAGCAAGTACAGATATTATGTACTATAAGGCCAACAACAGAATATCTTCTATTTCTCTTTATTTGTACTCTTTATTATATGTACTCTAATAATAATCATTAAAAATATTACAAAACAAATGAAAACATAAAACACAAAATAAAGCCATATGTAAAGATGAATCTAAATACCACCATCCCACCATAAAGAAATATCCTCTGATCACATTTTAGTGTCTATTCTTAAACACTTGTTTTAGGAATATATGCATATCCTTTTATGCAAAGTAGATATTAAGCCAATATTAAAAAAAATTCAAGCTATTACTATATATGTAAATGTATATACTTTCTTCCCTGTAACAATATGTCAATAAGAGTAGACCTACAGCACCGTTTTCATTGTTGTTGAGTACAACATTATACAGCTGTACAGCAGTTTATTTAATCAACCCCCTGTATCTCCTTCAGTTTCAAGTTTAGGAATATTTCTATTTTGATTTAAGAGACTTACATATTCCCTCAAAGTCACATCTACTTACTCTTCCAATATACACGGAAGTTCATTATAAGCTATCTGAGCATGAGCTCTTTGCTAAATGAAGATGATAAACCTTTTGGAAAATGGTATGTAATATAGAGTATTATTCTAATGGCTAAATTTTAATCAAGGTTCCAAGATAAACTTATTTCTATATGTAAGAGTTCCCTTACCCTGAGTCCCCAGTCCCTTACACAAGCCCTGTAGGCCTCTGTACCCAAGGGCCTCTGACCTAGAAAACCTTATTGCTTCCATGTTTGATCCAAACCCTAACTGAAAAGTCAGGTGTAGCTGTCCATGACCCTAACGCATGATGAAATGGTAGTCTGCCCCTGAAGGAAATATCTGATACAAGGGACAGTCATGGGAACAAGTAATTACAGTGGAGCAATGGTAGAGGACTGTGTAAAGAGTAATGGGAAAAGGGTGGCAGAGTACAAGTGAGGGAATGCTTTCTGGGCCAAGAGAAGATCCTACGCAAAGAAACAAAGGAGTGGATATTCTTGGATTTTTTAGAGACTTGTGAGTTGTTCACTGTGACTAGAGAAAAGGGTCTAGAGGGGAACAGTGGTCAAGAGCTTTCATGCAACGCTAAGAGTGGACTTCATGGCATTTCTGAATTGCCCTCTATGCTAAGCAATTTTTCTTCAATTATGTTTCTGAAAGGAGGAAGAGAAGTTTCCTCTGTAAAATGTTATCCCATTCTCTTCCTACTACTTTGAAAAACTGCTTCCATAGATTTTAGTTTTCCTAAACAAATGGACTTTTCTCTAAATTTGTAAGTGGTGGCATAGGACGCTGCTATGCATGGTCAGGTATTATGTGCTTCTCATTGCTACCATGTTCTATGTCCTGTTTTTTTAAAAAAAGCATCAAAAACATCCCCTACCATTATGATTATGGTTATCTGCCTTTGTGGACATCAGGTTTAGCTTGAGCTAAAAAAATGTCCTGGAAAATAAGTAGAAATTTTACATATATTTTGTATATATATTTTTATACACAAAAATCCATAGTTCTTTCCAATATGGCAAGCAATTTACCCACAGCATTTAAGAAAAATGAAGCAGCACCAGTCAAAGGTGAAAAAGCACCAGGCAATATGGCTCTTTTTGATTAAAAAGTATATTTGAAAAACCAAGACAACAGCCGTATCTTATAGCATCCAGTGATTAAAGGTGTTTTCAATTACATTAACAAACACAAGAAGTCAAATGTATTTGGCTATAACGCATTGGCATATATTGGCAGCCAAAACTTGGTCAACAGTTTTCCAAAAAAATATGTTATCACCCATTGCTTTGAACGCCTTCAGCTTCAACAGGGTCACAACCTCAAATTACCATCTTTTTAAGAAGTTTGCTCAATGGGAAGTTCTTCTTTACCAATCAGAACTTTTTTATCCAGAGACCAAGTCTTAAAATACCCAATTCAACCTCAGGCAGAAGTTTCACTCAGAGGAAGTGTGAATAGAGGTGGGTGGGGAGAAAGAAAAGGAAAGCCTGTTCTCCAAACACACTGACAAGAAGTTCATTCATGACCTGGCTGAAACTGGCAGCTAATCCAGGGCACATGACGGAAGTAAATATTTTGAGTCACAGCCCTGAGTCACCATTTCGAGTGATGCCGGAACTCCCCAGGCTGCTTGGACCATGCCACCAACCTTGAAAGGGATACAGAGTACAGACAACTGCAGAAATTCCAGTGCTGAAGGAAATGCTTCCTCAGGGAACAGTCGAGAAAGAACAATGATTTCTGTCCATAATTCTGTAAAACACCTTGAAATATTAGCTCTGATCTCCCAAGTAAATTAAAAGGAAAAAGAGTGTCTCACACAATGGCAAAAATGAGAAGAAATTGCCCCGTATTATGTAAATTAACAAAGGACTCCATACTATCACTTTCGGAAATTCATAGAAGGAAATGCTGCTAGAGAATCTTAAAGTTAATTAGCAAGTACATCACCAGAGACTTGAAAATTTAACACCTATTTTGGTCAGCTTTTAAACTTGCCAGTTGTACTTTATCAGACTCCCGTGATTGAAGACTTCAGGACAGAAGCATATTGGATGATGCAAACTGTCATAGCTTTAGACTCTGCCCGCTGATTAGTAACCAACTCCTCTCATTTTTTTCTCATTTCCTCCAACGGTTTGAAAAGACACTGTCGAACATTTAACTTGCTGGAGAATTACAGGAGATGCTTATTTTTAAGACAAAGTTACTTTATCACCCTAAAGCTACATTTTTTTGTTTCTTCTTTTCATGCCTAAAGAATATCCTTCGGAACAACAAGACTACATCACCTTTTTTGAAAAGGCCAAAGGCCAGAAGAATGCCAAAACATTAGAAAAGCAAAACAGTAAACTTTTATTTGGAAGTGACCTGTGTATTTAGTCATTCAGCTCCCATTTGTTACTTTACAAATAATGATGTAGGTCCTCAGAGGGCTTATATTTTGCCCCAAAAAAGTGGCTATTAAAACGATGTAATGTACAGCATGGTGACTATAGTTAATAATACTGTGCTGCATATTTGAAAGTGGCTAAGAGAGCAGATCTCAAAAGTTCTCACCACAAGAAAAAACTATTTTGTAACTATGAATGGTGATAGATGTTAATTGACTTATTGTGCTCATCATATTGCAATATATATAAATATCAAATCATGATGTTGTATACCTGAAACTAGTATGTCAATTATACCTCAATTAAAAAAAAAATGCCATCCCATATTCACCCTTTAATAAAATAGACAATTTGCAGTCTTCCTTAAGCAGCTTTTTACCTCAAACATCACTTTTGCTCAGTCACACTTCCTATAACAAATTTGCCTGAAAGAAAAATCTCCCAATATGGTTTACTTATTTATGTGAAAATTAACAGGACAGAGAAAGAAATCTCTTTGATCATTCAGTTAAATAAATAAATCACGGGTAACTCCTATGTCTAAATGAATGGAATATAGCAGTTAAATGAGACAGATAAGGTCCCTGCTTTCAAGGGAGAGAAATAATAAAGAATTACATAAAATATTTTCAGAGTTACAAATACTATAAAAGAAACATGAGAGAAAATGAAAAAGTAGTCAGACAGCAGCTAGTATCATGTATTTGTAACATAATGCTATTGTGAAATAATGTATTTCATTGACTCAGAGCTGCAAATATTCAGATATCAACAGCTTTGAAATATGAATGTGTATTACAGTCAATGGTAACATAATTATAACTAGCAGCATTTTTCAGTAGTACCTAAATAGCACATTTTAACATCAGTGGGGGTGTAATTGGGCAGTGGCTGGCATTGAACATGAGGTTTCTTTTTAGAGAGTGATAGAAATGCTCTGAAATTAGATTATAATAATATCTGCAAAACTCTATAATTATGTACCCTTAAAACAGGTGAATATTATGATAAATTATATCTCAATAAAACTGTTTTTAAAAGATGACAAACTTGTCAGGTAGAAAAGCAGCTGCCACATGACAGAAATGCATGTATATAATAAAGACTTTTTCAAAATTAACCAAAAAAACAAACAGATGTATTCAGAAGGGAAATAGACCAAGAATACAAATAGACAATACAAAACAAAAACACAGAAAGAGCTAATAAACATATGAGAAAAGACTTAACCTCATTAGAAATCAGAAATGCAAGTTAAAACAAGATAAATGTTTCACCCACCAAACTAAGAAAGATTATATCAAGTTTGGTTCAGAGATAGGTTGTATCGATGTTTTCCTACTTCGCAAATATCTATCAAATGTACGTTAAAAAACACATCCCTTTGACTTCCAAATTTCATTTTTAGAAATTAATCCTAATAATTTAAAATATGAACAAACACTTAATAAACATGCTCAAAGCACTGTTATAATAGATTTTAAAAACAGCAAAAAAATCTATCTCCAACACAATAGGACATAAATTGAGTAAATTATAATTTTACATATTTATACACACAGACACACACACACACAGTATATACAAAGGCCACAAGGTACATGCACAAACATGTTATACACACCCATCCAAATATATCCTATGGCCATTGATTTCCTGGGTGATGGGACTTGGGAGATTTTTATTTCCTTTCGGCCCCTCGAAGTTTTCTCATTTTTTTCAGTCAATGAATATGCATTATTTCCATGTTTTAAAAGGTTAAAAAAAAAAAAGTAGTGTGGATACGTATCCAATAATCTTCACATACAAAAGCTTAGTTACAAGCTTCCACATCCCCTCTTAATTAACTTTGTTTACATTTTCATCTCCCACACATAAAAGTTTTAGTTCATGAAATTCAAGAACACTTAAATTGAGCAAGCTCCTCCTAGCAATTTTTATAAGCATTATTCTTCCTATATTCAATAAGCGTTATACTTCCTAGTACTCAAACTACTAGAGTAGAATACTGTGAAAAATAATTCATTAAAAAAATCAAAATTCCAGATATTACTGAAGATCAAAATGGAGGTTAATAACTTCTTTGACTTAGTAAGAAAATACAGTTCCTTAATTTACGAAACTCTGAAAGACAATATGCAGTGGTTAGGTATCAGTATTAATGCAATGATGATTTGCTGTATAACTTTAAAGTGTCTTTAAATGTCTCTAGAAGCATAATTGCATTGACTTAAAATAACAAGAGATAAAGGTCTCTAAATCCAGTGTTTGGGTCCACAGACTATTGAAAAACTAATCACTTGTGAATGTAAAAATAAGTTCTGAAATCACAGTCTATGAACATGAGAAAGTGATACTAATTTACCTAGAGCTATCCAAAAACATCTTTTATATAAAATTAGATATAACTGTTTTCTAAAAGCAAACAAGAAGAGTCAGAAAAGTAGAGCCAGAAAAAAATATGATGAAGCTCATTTCACTGGGGACTGGCATTTATTTATTTATTGAATTATTACCACCACGGGGAACAAAGAATCAAAATCTCCCTCTCCTTCCGTGAGCAATTCTGATGCTTCTCATGGAGCAAGCACAAAGAATACAGGCCCTTTGAAAACACCCACTGCTCCATCAATGCTGGTTTGTTTCCTCCTAGTGATGAGAAGGAAATGATCCTGAAAGCATCTAACATTTTAAAACAAAAACTCTTTACTAAAGTTAAAAAAAAAAAAGAAACCCAAGTCAATGTTAAGTCTTAAAATAATGGGTGTGAGTCAGGTCAAAATGAGCCAGGAAGAGGATAAGTTTAAAGGAATACATGAACTCAGTTTTGGTAAAACATTTAAAATGTTAAAATACCAACTAACTGCATGAGTTAAAATAACAACTAACTAGTAATAAAGGAATTGGATTAATTGATTTCTAGGTTGCCTGCCAGTTCTCCAATTGTATAATTCTCTACTGGGGAACAACAGATTATATCAGGAGAAACAGTTTCATTAAAAAACACACACATATATATAATTCTTTAGTATAAATTTATTTTGTATTAACAAAGGGAAGGGAGACTATTTTTCTCTGTGTTCTTTAACTTTCTAATTTGCAGGACTGTTGCAACTGGACAGTTATCTAGACACCACTCTGAAAGACAGAAAATTCACCTAGAGGACAAAAGCAAACTTCGGAGGCTGTTTTTGAGATGGCCTGATTGTTTTAATTGCAATGAGCTGGCAACTGTACGGCAGAGAGGCCAGAGAGCAGCTAAGTTTTCTATTTTCTATTAAATACAAAGCGCTGTAATATCCAGAAAATACTCCACAGCATCTTTCTTGACTGGAAAATTGGCATGGCCAGGGTTTGCCCAGCCTACGGCCAAGCCCTTAGGGGAACAGGTAATAAGTGTTCCAGCAAGCCATTTGGGTGGCAGGGCAGTGATCTGACTTCTGACCTTCTCTAGAACAGATATTGTTGGTGAGAGGTGACATCCATTCACTGAATTTGGAACATAAACATAGGCGCTTCTCCTTTTATTAAGGGACGTATTTAACAATCATGCAGGCAAGCCCATCTTTCTACACAAAGAGACTTTGACCGTGCCAGGTGCTACATGTTCTCCTCTGTCAGTGCACATCATCAGTCTATCTTTTGAGAAAAGACTTACTATTAAGAAAACTGGGCAATGGTCAGTCTGTTAGTAACATCTGCTTCCTAAAAATGGAAAGCATGCTGCAAGGAGATTTTCCCAAATGCCACCATAACAGAGGTTACAACACAAACCAAGATATAATCTATTTAAGAATATCCACAATTATCTTTAGTTTTTTTCCTTTTCCATAATCATTCACTTCCCCACAACTGTAGTATGGGCATGATGTAAACTATCCTTTCTTCATTTGTACACTGCTTCATCGCTTATAAAGTACCTTCATAGACATTATCTCATTAAATGCACATGACAAACTTGAAGGGTAGGTATTATGCTTATTTGACAGATGGGAAAAAGTGAGGCTGGCAAACTTAAATCACTTGCCCAAGGTCGCATCTAGTGCGTGTCAGAGCTTGAATCTGAGCCTTCACCTTCTAGTTTGCATTCCCCATAACCACAGAACCAAAGCAAAAACAACAAGAGAGGGAACAAGGCCGACTTACATACGCATGGCTGTGCCTAAAGTAGCTTATAGTATAACCAATATGAAACAAAATATTTAAAAGGGCACTGTGGTAACAGAAAAATCCCCTCCCACCCCGCCACCCAAAGATGTCCAAGTCCTAACTCCTGGAAACTTACATTTGAATATGTGACCTTACATGGCAAGAGGGACATTGCAGGTGTGATTAAATTAAGGGGCTTGAAATGGAAGGTTACTCCAGATTTTCTCGGTAGGTCTGATATAGTCACAACCGGGAGGCAGAAGAGTCAGTGTCAGAGTGGTGTAGCCTGAGAAAGATTCAACCAGCTACTGCTGGCTTTAACAATGGAGGAAGGGGCTACAAGGCAAGGAAGGTGGGTGGCCTCTAGAAGTTAGAAAAGGCATGAAAACAGATTCTTCCCTAGAGCCCCCAAGAGGAATGCAGCACTGCAGACATCTTGATTTTGGCCCAATGAGACAGCTGACCTTCAGAACTGAAGATAATAAATTTGTGTTGTTTTTAAGCCTCCAAGATTATAGTAACTTGTTATGACAACAATAAGAAACTAATTGAGGCATGAAGACAAAATTGAGATAACAGACTACCCCTAGCCTGCTACATAAATATTCTTGATATTGTTTTGTATACCAACATAATACAGTTTTAGAATATTTTTACTTCCTAAAATACATAGATCATTAATCCTTAAACTAAAGCAGATTTGCTTAAGTTCTACTTTTCCACATCTACATTCAGATAAATTGTGTTTTCTACATGACAATCATCTTTTTTTTTTAGGAGTAGGGGAATAAGATACAACCTACTATGTATAAAATAAATAAGCTATAAGGATATACTGTACAGCACGGTGAATATTGCCAATATTTTATAATAACTATAAATGGAGTATGAGCTTTAAAAATTGTGAATCACTATGTTATACATCCAAAATGTATATAATATTGTAAATCAACTATACCTTAATTTTTTAAAAAAAATCATCTTAGTACAAAACAAACAAATCATACTCCAAAATGACCTTTTAATTTTCACTAATTCAACAATGTTTCCAAGTTCAGATTATTCTGTCAATTTAGGGGAAAATCAGTTTTCAGCCATTATGCAAACCTTGGTTAAAACCTACAAATTTTGGGCTTCCCTGGTGGCACAGTGGTTGAGAGTCCGCCTGCCGATGCAGGGGACACGGGTTCGTGCCCCGGTCCGGGAGGATCCCACATGCCGCGGAGCGGCTGGGCCCGTGAGCCATAGCCGCTGAGCCTGCGCGTCCGGAGCCTGTGCTCCGCAGTGGGAGAGGCCACAGCAGTGAGAGGCCCACGTACCGCAAAAAACAAACAAACAAAAAAAACCTACAAATTTTGTGGAGTCACTAGATGAAGGGGTTTAAAAATCCAAGTGGTCAACTAGTATTTTGAAGCAAGGTATAATATTTCAATCACCATACAGGCATGTAAAATAAGACACTAGGTTTTCCTTTTTAACACCGTAGTTGTGGTTTTCTTTACATATTACATCAAGAAAATCAGCAGGAAAAAGAAAAAGAAGACAAGTCACACAAAAGGACACAACTAGAAATGTAATAAAGTTCATGTTTAGAAGTTAACAAAACAAAACAAAAAAGACAAGCAAAAGTCAAAAGCTTGAAAGAAAATTAACAGAGAGCATATTTGGGAACTAAGTTTCACAAATCCATGAAATAAGAAATTTTAGACTGAGGTTTCCTTTTATTCCTGCAGACTCAGTAATGCACAAATACCATTCAAAAATCAAAGCACTAAGTAAGCTTACCATCTTGGATTGAATTTTCTGCTAAATTAAACTGTTCATCGCAGAACCCTACATTTTCCCTTAATTTTTTAAAAGGCATGTCTACAATATTTTGGAGATATCCACATGATAATATTCATTATTTCATGTAACTTGTATAATTCTACCAAAAATAATGACTAAGAAAATTAATAGAATGGGTACTGAAAGTGTTACTTTCTCTGTAATGGTCACATCAAATCTACTTAGCATGGCAAGGAACCAAGATCTACCCATTGAGCTCTAGATCCTTTTATTTTTAATACAATGCTCTTACGTGTGTTAGGCTTGATGGTGAATTTATTTGATTGGACTGCTGGTTTAGAATATCTTTTTAAAGTTCATTTAGATCCTCCCTCAGTTTACTTCCAGCTTCATTTCTCAACATGCTCTCAACTCTCTCACATTGCACATATAAATCTTATAGATAGATGCATATACGCGGGTCACATGGAATTGTTGATTTTCCTTCATAAACATCTTTTACTAATCTATGCATATATTGTTTCCTCTGCCTGGAACCCTCTTCCACATCTGGTGAATTCTACCTCATCTTTTATTAGTTACCTAAAATATCACCAACCGATCTGGGAAGCCTTCCTCAAAGGCCCCAAGCAGAATTAGATACTTTCCAGGTATGCCTCATTTATTTTGGTATAAATCTATTTGTGTCTACTTCTCAGAGTTAAAATGAAGTAAATTTAGATTGGTCTTCCAAACATATTTCTGAAATCTTCCTTCCTCTCCCTCTACCGAAAATCATGCCCTGGAGTAAGAAGAAAAGCACACTGAAAGTATTCATGTTTCCTCTTTAAGAGCTAAGAAACTAAGTGTTACACTATCCTAATACCAAAATCCAGACTTTCTTCCTTAGCTACTACTACATGTCTTAATGCATGTGACGACCCACAATAAAATGGCCTAATAAATTATACATCGTCTAATATCTAGGTACATCTTTGGTAAACAGAACATAAAATTGGTCCATGAATTATTGATCAGTAACAGATACACACTGGATTTGTAAAGGATGTTTTCTGACTAGTATCTTTTTTTCCAGCCCAAAAGAGAAAAAGGTACTCTCTTA
Source organism: Aethalodelphis obliquidens (assembly GCF_003676395.1). Lineage (NCBI taxonomy): Eukaryota > Metazoa > Chordata > Mammalia > Artiodactyla > Delphinidae > Aethalodelphis > Aethalodelphis obliquidens. Next base: position 46,842,359 of record NW_020837946.1, read on the forward strand.
CTACTATTCTTTTTCTTCTTTTGAAGGACCCTAAGTTTTAGTTCTCTAAACAAGCTCTAATCTATCATTTCTTAGCTGTGCCAGATAAGATAGACTTTTTCTGACTTTCATAGGCATATGGCTTAGACTCAGTCAGATACTACCATAAAAGCTTTGAATCTCTAGCAAGTGATGCAGAGAGCCAGGGATGGGTAAGAAATTATTCCCATGGTGTTGCCCCACAGTCAGTAAGAGCAATTCCAATAGCAATAAAACCCTACACTACTGGTTCCTCTGTTAGCTTCTCTTGCTCATTTTTCAGAAAGCTACAAGTTACCAATATCCTGCCAATAAATTCCTATTCAGCAAAATTCAGCCAAAGTCAATTTTTATTGCTTTGCACGAAGAACCCAACACCTGCATGCAATAAACACACATATACAACCTACCATATGCCAGACACTTCTCCATACACTAGCACACAATGGTGAGCAGAAACACATCTGTTCCCTCTCTGGAGAGTTTACAGTCTAATCAGGAAAACAAACACATCATAAGATAACCAGAAAAAAAAAGAAAAGAAAAGAAAACAAGTATAAATTTCAGCTAAATGAAGAAAAAGAGCTGTACTTAGTGCACTGACAGCCTGTATAGCAGAACCTGATCTAAAAGGAAGAAGAAGGAAATGGGAAAGGACATTGATAATATACTATTTAACGCCAAGCATTTATAGTATCTCCAAAAAGTACCTTACTCTAAAAAATTTTATGGTGATCCTGGAGCTAGCTGAAGTTTGTTCTTTTTACAGGAAGGGATAAAGTCATTATTCTGTTTTTTCTAAAGAGAAATAGCCCAAGAAACAAATGAGCCTAGAGCAGTACTTCAAACAGTTACAAACTTCAAATGTTGATGCAACAACTATCAGGAAGTCTTCTCGGGGCTCAGCTAAACTTTCAGACTCACAAAACTACCAAAGGCCACACACAGCACCAATCTATTTAGAGGCTATAGTACAGAACCAGGCATAACCTCCCCGATGAGAGTCCTTACATGAACTTCCCTGTACAGCAGTACACACAGCTGTCCAGAGCTCTTCTCTTTGCCTCATCAGGAGACAGCTCAGGTATGAAGAAACTAGATGTGGTGGGTACAGCAGCTACCCATGCTTCAAAGCCTCCTGCCCCATAGGAATGGTATCTCTTGTAATGACCCCATAGCCAGAGCTTCCAGAGTTCCCGCAAAGGACATGCCAGTTGTAAGAGTCACTGAACTCAGGGAACTCCAAAGCTATGGCTTCCCCATCAGGTATTTATTAGTCTATTTACAGTTTCTCCCAGTCTAAATGCAATATACCAACCAGGGGCTTATTCTTAGCATAAGCAATGATACCTAGTCACTTAGCCACTCATGACCCAGTAAAACAGAACAAGAAACTTAACAGAAGATCGAGTTGGCATACAGAATAGGAAAGAGTTTTAATGACCATTTTCCAAAAGCTGACTACTGATAATTTTACTCAACTTTAATATCCCTACGTGTATTATTCAGTTAGGCTGCATTACACTATAGTAACAAGCATCCCCAATAACTATTAGTCAAAAATAACAAAGGATTATTTTATACACATACATTGTGGGTCAGTAAGAGTCTAACCTTTATGTCTTCCTCACTCAGGGACCCAGGCTGAGGGAGGTTCTATTATTTACACTATCACTACTCACTATGGCATCTGGTAAGAGAAGAAGCAGAACAATGCCCCAACTCCTAAACACCTCCACCCATCAATGACACACTTCTGCTCATGTTTCATTGGCTAGCAAAAGTCACAGGGCCTTACCGAAATTCGAGGTTATTCCCAGAAATATGATACAAATGAACAGTTGTAATATCTACCATATCATGTAAGAGATAATTTAAATAAAATAATTTTATAAATTTTACTTCCCAAATATTAAAAACATGAGGATGGAGCCCTTTTAAGCACTAAAGTCTCCTCTGGATTCAGAAACACAATAAAGTAGAGAAAATAAGCTAACTAATTGAAACTTTTCATGATCACCCTGGGAATGTAGTACAGCTGTGGAAAGGTAGGTAATTTTCCCAAGGTAACACTGGAAGAACGGCAGAGTCTGGATTTGAACCCAGGCCTGTGTGACTCCATGGCCTATTTCTTTTTCATGACACAACAATGCATAGCAAATATGGATGGAGTGAATGAAGAAAGAAGAGTTAAAGGGTAAACTCCACAAGAGTATCAAGAAGGTTAGGAGGCAGGGAACTATATTCAATATCCTGTGACAAACCATAATGGAAAAGAATATGAAAAAGAATACATACATATGTATAACTGGGTCACTTTGCTGTACAGAAGAAATTAACACAATATTGTAAATCAACTATACTTCAATAAAATTTTTTTAAAAAGGTTAGGAGGAGTAAGGGGACAAGATATCAATAGTTTCAGACAGGCAAAGAGTGGAGACATTAAATATGGAAGGAATGAAGAGTGAGGCGAATTATAAGAGAGAGGTTCAATAAGATGGGGGATCAAGTCTCCACTGAAGGAGGCTGCCACCAGCGATTGCAGTTCGGGCCACTGCTGGGCTGGGCTTAGGGAGCTGCCAGATTGAAATGGCTGAGCATGGGAAGTGATGAAGAGAGGCACCGTGTTCAATACCCTGCTTGTGAAGAAAAGGAGAAAGGAAAATGGCTAAAAGAAGACACATGTCAAGGGAAAGCTGTTTTGATTAGTTTTCCAGGTAGGAAAAAATTAACCATGTTTGAAAGTTCAAAAAAAAAAAAAAGAAGGGAGCAGGGGAAGAGCAGGAACATAGAGTTAAATGAGAAGGTTCCTGAGAAGGGAGAAGTAATAAAAATATAAAACAGCTTGGGCTTCCCTGGTGGCGCAGTGGTTGAGAGTCCGCCTGCCAATGCAGGGGACACGGGTTCGTGCCCCGGTCCGGGAAGATTCCATATGCCGCGGAGTGGCTGGGCCCATGGGCCATGGCCGCTGGGCCTGCGCATCCGGAGCCTGTGCTCCGCAATGGGAGAGGCTGCAGCAGTGAGAGGTCCGCGTACCGCAAAAAAAAAACAAGAAACAAAACAAAAAAACTCCCAGCTTATACTAAGTGAGCCATGATAGTGTGCCCAGTCCCTACACTAAGCACTTTACATGTCTTAACACATGTAAATCAACTCATTCCATTTAATGCATTCCTATGGAGCAGGGTTGATGCCTCAGTCAGGGAGAGGGTAGTAACCTGTTAGTAACTTGTGCAAGTTAAACCGCTGTAAACTACAGGGCTGGGACTTGAGTCCCAGGCAGTTTGCCTTCAGAAACCACATTTATCCACTCAGCTACTGTCTCCCAACACAAGACAGGGGCGAGGGAGAGAAAGAGGGAAAAGCCACTATTCTCCCTCGAGATAACGGAGAAGATAAAAGGCATCAGTGGGGCAGAGATGTTTATGTGTTTGGGCTCAGATGGGACAGAGGTGTGAGAAAAGTTCAGGTGGATTCTATAAGTTGTAAGCATTTCTTCCACAGTCAAGACACAGTTTAATGGTGCTGTGTCCAGATATATGTACATGCTCATGACTAGATTATTGAAAACTATATTCTCCTTTTTTCTTAAATTCAAACACTATTTGGATAAAAATTCCAATGTAAAAAATGCAGTCAATTTGTATATTCTTTTCATAAGAGAAGTCTCAGAGGTTATACAAAATGATTAAGAGAAATATCATAAGCAAGGACAAAAAGAGAATAGAACAAAAAATCCGTATTTGTAAACATATAATGAAAGGACTTTAGTTATTTCCTCACTATAGAAAAAGCTCTTATGATTCATTCATCCATCTATTCAATTTATTGGGTACCACTTGTGCCAGGCACCAGGCATTGTTCTAGGCCCTGGGATTTCAGCAGTGAACAAAACAGATAAAAACTATCCCGGTGGAATACATATCCTAATTGAAAGAAAGAGGCATTAACTAAAAATAAATAACTTCTATAGCAATGTGAGTACTAAGGAAAAAATAAAGCTGAAAAGTGGATGGAAGCACAAAGTGGGAAAAGGGGAACTGGCATTTTAAATAAGCTGGTCAGAGCATTACTAAGAAGATAACACTTGAGCAATTCCCACAGGAGGTGGTGGAGGGGCACCCAATGTACACTGGAGGGATCAATGCTCCAGGCAGCGGGAACAGTCCAGGGGAAGGTGAGGTGGAAATGTGCCTACTGTTCACAAGCCATTGCAAGGAGCTCCAGTGAGGCTGGAAGAGCATGAAGAAGGGGAGAACACTAGAAGATGAAGGTAAAGATAGAAATGGTGGGCTGGAATACTCAGTCCTCTCGGCTACTGCAGGACAGATGGGGAGACATTAGTGGAATCTGAACGGGAGTGTCATAATCTGAATATTTTAAAAGAATCACTCTGGCTGCTCTAGAGAACAAACAGCAGGGGGTACCCAGGGCAGAATCGGGGAGAACTGCGAGGGGGGTGCCGGCTCTCTTCCCTCTGCCCCTCCAGGTCTCCTCTCCACCGTTCCCCACCCTGCTCTTTGCCCACGACGCTGACCAGTGTGAACTCATGGGCAGCCGGGCACGCTGGCTCCCACTTGGATTCAGCCAGTGGGGAGCACGCACAGAGATGAAAGGGAGGAAGGAGAGTGAGGCCAGGGTTTTATTCCCGTGTTCTTTCCAGTCACCTTGGGCTGGCTACTGTCCTCTGACAAAAGCCACAGTTCCCTCACGTGGCTCGCCCCACTGCCTGGATTCTGGTAACTGCTCCCTTCCCTTTCTCCCTTCAGGCTTAGAGGCCAAATTTTAACTAGTGCCCACTTACTTTGTAAATAGTCCCCTTACTAAAAGCTCCTCAAACTATCCCAATTTAAGTGTGCCATCTCTTTCCTTTACTAATTCAGGAGCCCAGGGCAACAGTCCAGGTGAAAGACAATTGTGGCTTGAACTAGGATGTTAGCAGCAGAAGGACAAAGAAGCAGTTAGACTATGACTTGCTGAGATTTTATGTCAAGCATGACTCCAAATTTTGGCCTAACTAACCAAAAGGATGGAGTGCCATCAACTGAGATTCATTTTTTTTAATCCACTAATCAACAGAAAATATGTGCAAATATATTAAAAGTGGCTCAGAGGAAAAGGAATACTATGGCTTACAGACAAATGCAAAGGTGATTAGTCTTACTGTTAATTAAAGGAATACAAATTAATATAATATAAAATAATATAATAATATATTACATATATAAATTATACATATATAATACATAGAATAATGATATGATATATAATATAAAATTGACAAAGATAAAAAATATGGTGATAAATGGTATTGGCATGGATGTCAGAAAACACTGGAGGGGTGTAAACATCTGTGAAAAATAATTTGCAATTTCTATCAAAACAATACATATACTTTTTTTCATTGAAGTATAGCTGATTTACAATGTTGTGCCAATCTCTACTATACAGCAAAGTGACTCAGTTCTACACATGTAGACATTCCTTTTTTTATATTCTTTCCCATTATGGTTTATCACAGGATAACGAATACAGTTCCCTGTGTTATACAGTAGGGCCTTGTTGTTTATACATCCTATATATAACAGTTTACACCTGCTAATCCCACACTCCCAGTCCTTCCCTCCCCCAGCCCCCTCGGCAACCACAAGTCTGTTCTCTATGTCTATGAGTCTGTTTCTGTTTTGTAGATAGGTTCATTTGTGCCATATTTTAAATTCCACCTAAAAGTGACATCATATGGTGTTGGTCTTTCTCCTTCTGACTTACTTCACTTAGTATCATAATCTCTAGTTGCATCCATGTTGCTGCAAATGTTATTATTTCATTCTTTTTCATGGCTGAGTAGTATTCCATTGCATATATGTACCACATCTTCTTTATCCATTCATCTGTTGATGGACATTTAGGTTGTTTCCATGTTTTGGCTATTGAGAATAGTACTGCTATGCACATGGGGGGTTGTATCTTTTTGAATTAAAGTTTTGTCCAGGTATATGCCCAGGAGTGGGATTGCTGGATCATATGGTAATTCAATTTTTAGTTTTCTGAGGAACCTCCACACTGCTTTCCATAGTGGCTGCACCAACTTACATTCCCACCATCAGTGTAGGAGGTTTCCCTTTTCTCCACAGCCTCTCCAGCATTTGTTATTTGTAGACTTTTTAATGATGGCCAATCTGACCAGTGTGAGGTGGTACCTCATTGTAGTTTTGATTTGCATTTCTCTAATAATTAGTAATATTGAGCATCTTTTCATGTGCCTACTGGCCATCTGTATATCTTCTCTGGAGAAATGTCTATTAAGGTCTTCTGTCCATTTTTCAATTGGGTTGTTTTTATTGTTGTTGTTGAGCTGTATGAGCCGTTTGTATATTTTGGAGATTAGGCCCTTGTCGTCACATCATTTGCAAATATTTTCTCCCATTCCGTAGGTTGTCTTTTTGTTTTTTTTATGGTTTCCTTTGCTATGCAAAAGCTTGTAAGTTTGATTACGTCCCATTTGTTTATTTTTGTTTTTATCTATATTGCCTTGGGAGACTGACCTAAGAAAACACTGGTACGATTTATGTAAGAGAATGTTTTGCCTATGCTCTCTTCTAGGGGTTTTATGGTGTCATGTCTTATGTTTAAGTCTTTAAGCCATTTTGAGTTTATTTTTGTGCATGGTTTGAGGGTGTGTTTTAACTTCATTGATTTACATGCAGCTGTCCAACTTTCTCAGCACGACTTGCTGAAGAGACTGTCTTTTTCCCATTTTACATTCTTGCCACCTTTGTCGAAGATTAATTGACTGTAGGTGTGTGGGTTTATTTCTGGGCTCTATTCTGTTCCATTGATCCACGTCTGTTTTTGTACCAATACCACACTGTTTTGATTACTGTAGCTTTGTAGTATTAAAACAATACATATACTTTGATCTAAAAATCCTGCTAGGACTTTATCATACATATTCACACACTTGCACAAATACCTGTGTATAAGATTTTCACTATAGCAGTGTTTAAAATTACAAAAAAAACAGAAACAATCTAAATGTCCATCAACAGGAAATATGAGTTAAATAATTTAGGCTATATATACTATAAAACAGAATACTATCAGTGGTTTTCAAAGAATGAGGTAAATCTATATATGTCTACGAGAGATTATATTGGGCAGGGAGGGGCGGGGGGCTGAGTCAGGTAGCTAATAGTAATATTTAGTATATTCCTATTTGTGAGTTGTTTTTTTTTAAGGATATACAGATATATAGGAATAAGAAAATTCTAGGAAGATCAAAGAAACTATTTAAAGTGATTGCCTCTAAGCAGGCTAATGTGAGCAAGTCCTATTTTTTCACTGTCTACCCTCTTGGACTGTCTGAAATTTTTTCAATAAAAATAATACTAAAGCCAAATTTCAAAAAAGACCAGTAATAAATTATCTGGCACTGCACAAAACCTGTGGTGTTGAATACAGAAATATATCTGAACAGTTCAACATTTTTTTATTAGTGTTCACATGTTGTTAGAAGATATAAATGCCCTGACCCATAACATCCTGAATCCCAGGTATATTTCTCCATTTGTGGTAAAACTGAGCCTATTTACATACTCTTGGGGTTTTCCAAATGGCAGTCATATATGGAAAAAACAACAAAGTTTAATGTAGATAGTTTCAAATGGAAAAAAGCAAACATGTGACCCAATCCCTATGAAGAACTGGCTTAACGACACTCATTTTGGTACTGGTCATGATATCAAATGTAACAGTCCACAACATGATTTCTGTTTCACTGGTATTATAATTCCCAGAATGAATATGTTTTAGAACCAGCAGGAAATAACAATATGGAAAAAAATATTAATTTTCTTCAGGCTTATCTTAAAATATTTTGTCAAAGCCAGCAAATCAAAACTGGTAAAAAATTTCGCAGAACTATTGTACCAGAAGAATGTCACACTATTTCTTTGAGGAGTCTCTAAACTTTCACATATGTGGATAAATATATCAATACAAATGTATACAGGATTATGTATATTTTATTTTACTGATGTAAATGTAAAACTTATTTCTTATTTGTCATCTTCCTTATTCTATTTTCCTCCTTACCACCACAATCTGACACTGGAATTTGTCTCTGTTAGATAAAAATTTAATGTTATCAGAACCATAACATATTATTTTCCCAATAAATTTTGGATAAGAATTTGTTTTTTAAGTCAACCAAATCTACTTGAATACAAAATATTCCTCAACTGGTTTTGACAGCACAACCCAAGACTTTAGATTATTTCACGATTAAGGAGTCAGTGAGTCTATTTTGCTGACAAGAGAAAGGACAAAAGACTTTCTCAGAAGAGGTGCAAAAACATTTTAACAGATTTTCCCCAGACTTCTGCAGATTGACATTATCAGGGAAGTTGAAGACATCCAAAGCAGTGTGGAAACACAATATATTTTTAAGGCTCTTATATGCCACAAAACTGTACAAAAAAATCATATAATAAGTCATTTGTCTTTATATAACTTTCTCTGGGGATCTGAAGTGCTTATACATATTATTTCACTAAATTGTTATATTTAAGCTAAAGCAAGTACTTTTAAAAATGAAATCATATTTTGAAACATATCAAATGGGGAGGTACTTCCCTGGTGGTGCAGTGGTTAACAATCTGCCTGTCAATGCAGGGGACACGGGTTCGAGTCCTGGTCTGGGAAGATCCCACATGCTGTGGAGCGACTAAACCCGTGCGCCACAACTACTGAGCCTGTGCTCTAGAGCCCGTGAGCCACAACTACTGAGCCCACGTGCCACAACTACTGAAGCCCACAAGCCTAGAGCCTGTGCTCCACAACAAGAGAAGCCACTGCAATGAGAAGCCCGCGCACCGCACCACAACGAAGACCCAACACAGCCAAAAATAAATAAATAAATAAGTTTATTAAAAAAATAAAATTCTATTCAAATGGGGAGAGGCAAAGGTAGGTGGAAAATATCAAATAACAGAAATTAAGAAAAGGGACCACGGCATCAACATTTACCTGTCGCATCAAATTCAATTGGCTGGCACCCACGGTGAGAAGACCAGTCACACTTGAGGACTTGCCCTCCTTCCACGATCCCAGGCTGGGTAGTGTTTGCTTTGGGAGCTCCCACCAGAAGAAACATCCTGCTAAAAGGCAAGACAAAGACTTTAAGTGGCAAAAGCATAAATAATATCTTATGACTTAGGAAGAGCAATCATTCTCTTGATTTTACCCACAAATATTCTTTAAAAACCACTCACTGAGAGCATAATCCACCTTCATTATTCACTTGGTGCTCTTTTACATACATACATTATTCAATATAGTTTACTCATCCTAGTAACACATTATAAGGCAACTTCAGGGTTATATGTCATTTAAAAATTTATGCTGGCCAAACTGTACACTTTGAATAGGTACAGTTTATTATATGTCAATTATAGCTCAATTAATTTGTTTAAAATGTATGCTGGCTAGAGACACGGACATTTGTCTGATTTTTGTTTTTTTTGTGTGTGATTTTCTGTACACTTTCCATATCCTGAATAATGAACAAAAAAAATAAATTCTAAATAAATGGTTTTAAAGTATGGTAATTTTAAATATTATCATTTTTCCATTGGGAAAACTTATCTTGTTTTAAAACTACATACTTCAATTTTTTTTTTAATAGTGACTAACGAATGTCTTTTTTCACTGGATTAATATAATCAATTCCTCGTCAAAGAATAGAAGCACTATTCAATTTCTTAACAGGATAAAATTAGCAAAAGACAAAATAATCAGGAGTCAGATTTTTAAGTAAAAGAGATCTTTTCTTTAGTTGTTTCTATTCATTCAGAAAAAAAATATGGATTGAGTGTCTCCTCTACTAAGGCACAGATATGGGCACTAGAGAAACGAGGATGAATAAGACAATCTTGGTTCCTGCTCTCAGTGGAGCTTACATTCCCTTTGGGAAGAAATCCAGAAACTTGCCAAGAAAATTAGTCACTGTTACAAGTGCTACGAAAGAACCAACAATTGGCTGAGAGGTATTATTTGGGAACAAGGAGAGGAGACCTTCTTTAGATTAAGGGAAGTTACCTCTAAGGAATGGAGGGGAGACACTTCCTTTGGATAAAGGGATGTCTAAGGAAGTTATCTTTAAAGAACAGGGAGAAGAGACCTCTTTCAGATAAAGCAGCAAAGGGATTTATCTGTAAGTAAATTGAGATGTACGGGATTAGAAGAAGGTCGCCAAGGAGTGTCTGTGTGTTGGGAGTGAGGGGCTAAGTGAGTGGGATGGAGAGGTGAATGGGAGGGCCCCAGGCAGAGGTACAAAGACTCAAGGCAGGAAAGAGCTTAGTCTCCAAGAGTTACAAGGAAAGAGGTGTGGCTAAAGGAGAGCAAGCTGGGAATGGCACAAGATAAAACTGCGGAGCTTGGCAACAGCTAAATCACACAAGGTCCTTTAGCCAGGTAAAACTTTTGGATTTTATCATAAGGTCCACGTGAAGCTTCTGAATGTTTTTTAAAGCAAGGGAATGACATAATCTAATAAAGAAAATGAAATGTGGCACCTTATGGGGAAAGTATTAAGGGGGAGGGGGGGCAAAAATGGAACAAGAAAAGCGAGAGACTTTGAGCACCTGAGGGAGGAGGTGACGGTAAACTAGGCTGGGAGGACAGATGGAGAAGGAGATGGACGGGCAGATTTGGGAAATATCTGGAGTAGAATGAACGGGAACAGCTGGAGGCTTGAATGTGGTAGAAAGGGAAGATTAGAATAAAGCACGTCACCTAGGTTTCTTTCTGGAGTGCAGGGATGGGAGAACCACTTACTGTGCTAGAAAAGCCCAGAGAGTAGGGAAGCAGAAGGCAGATTAAGTACTTACAGGAAAACCAAGAGTTCAGTTCCTAACATGTTAGCTTGAAACACCTGTGAGACACCTAATTGGTGGTCTGTTGCTCTGAGGAGAGTTCTGCCCTTAGAGATAACGTGTTGAGAATGTCAACTTGGAACGGATGGGTTCACACAGGGAGAGGCTTCAGAGAGAAGTGGAAAGAGAGGAAGCACCAACATTTAAGTCAGAGAAAGAGGATAGAGTAAAAGAGGCTGAGAAGAAGCTAACTGAAATATAGGAGAAGAAAACAGGATACAGATAGACACAGAAGGCCCTCAATAAATGCTGTCACCATTATCATTTCATTTCCTTGTTAAACACTAAGCCACTTACATTCTTCTGGCAAAGAAAATACTCGTAATTGCTTTTCACTTTTTTGTGAAGTTATGAACAAACCTACATCTTAAATGTGGAATGTTTTCATTTTAACTTTTATTTATCAATTTCATTTCTTCTGGATGTATCTGCTAAATCATATTTAGACCAGTCAAAAGATGGCTGCATGAAATGCTCGAACCCCGTTTTCGTACACTTATCTTAAAACTCCATACTCAAGATAAAGACAAAACTCCCAACCAAACCACACCCTGTTTAATAAAGCTTTATGCAGTCATAGTTGGCATCAGTAAAACACCAATGCTGGCTCTTTCTCCTCATAGCCAACTTAGTTTTCATTCAGCAAGAAATATTATAAAGCTGACTAAGATAGCCCTCAGCCCCCATGAATAAGACAGCAGCTAAGTATCATTATGCCCTCCTTTTCTACAGCAGAGCTGGTTAACAGCTAAATTATACATACACACACATATATGAAATTTACCTTTTTCAACAGGTCAAAAATTTGGCCACAAAATCACAAAACTGCCCCTCCCCATCTGGATTAAATGTTTTAGTACATGATAGGCAAAAAAAAATATTTCAGATAAGTATACTTTTCAGGTCTACATCTGAAGAGGCATAGGCTCATTCCTACAAGAGCCCTAATAAGGGTAATATGAGCACAGGTATGTGTATGATTTTCATATTGTGGATAATGGCCAGTTCCAGGAGATCAGGACAGGAGCTGATTCTCAGAATTTGCCTAGAAACCTACAAGCAAACTCATTTCTGGACTGTCCTCACATGGCACACTACAGAATCTTTAATACTTTTTTATCAAAGCACTTCTTCCTACCTTATGATAAACTGCTTCCTTGAATGGAGGGGACCCTCAGTCATCTTTGTGCTGCCACATAACAAGCACTCAAGAAAAGCTTTTTAAATTGACAACTGAGTAGCAAGTAAATGTGACAGTTATAAGTCTCAATCAAAACAGCCATACATAAAAAGCCATCTCCACTATCACCAACCCCTGTAGAATGCAGAAATCATCCTCTAATAAACATCTGATTATTTAAATTATCCTTAAAATAATTTCTTTCTGTAACGTTTCTCTTCTTAATTTTGGATTTCAGATACTTTCTTTACTTGGCACTAAAGACAGAGAGGGCTGGAAACTTATTAGGGGACACAGACTTCAGCAAAGACAGAAAAAAAGGGCGTCGAGGAGAGTTCTGAATGGAAACTGCACTCACTATTGGCAGCACAGAGCTCTAGTTCCTTGGATAGGATCAGGAACAAGACTGCTGCTTTTCATCAGACCATTTGCACATTATAGGCATGAAATGATGGTAATTAGATGTACTAATATGGGTGTTCATCAAGTTTTCCTAAGCATACCTTCATGTGCAGTCTTGCACATTGGTGAAATGCCACAGAAATGGTAGAATAATATAAAAGGAATGTGTGAGCATTCTCAGTTTCTAAGTGCTAGGTTAATGAGGGGAAAAAGCTGAGAAATAAAGTTCTTTGTGCAAAGTGTCAACATGATATTTAAGTTCCTTTTAAGAGTGTTATAGAAAGTTTTAAAAGAGAAAAATGGAGAGATAAAGACAGTAGGACTGCCTTAGACAAATGTTAAGTCCTAAGAGGAAGGTGTGGAGAGAAAAATTAAGTATTTGTAGAGATTAAAGGGTACCGAATGGTGAAAGATGCTATATGAGAAAATTAAGGACTATAAAAGCAACACATATTACAGAAAACAAAAGCCTGTTAATGTGTCGGGAGGGTGAATTTTATGTCTTGTGTCTTTCTGCCACAATAACAAAAAACAGCCTGTTAATGAAACGCCTTACAAAAATATTAAATCATTACGACTTGAAGTTCATCTAGGAATGTCTAATGAATGTCTACAACAGCTTAATTAAAGTAAAAGAAGTGACAGACCAGAAAAAATTTCGCAATATAAGCAGCATCGTCTAATGGGCAGTTTGGGGCTAAAGGTTCCAGTCACCATATAAATCAATTGAGAAAGTCACTTTAAATCTCTGAGCCTCAGTTTCCTGTTCTATTGAATGGAAATAACAATGCCCACTATAATTACTTAAAAAAGAAAATTTCTGAATGTGGATAGTTTAGATAAAAGTAAACTTAGAAAATGTGAACGCATCATAAAAATACAAGATGATGACAGCAGAACTAAAAACAATAAAATACTCCTTAATAAAGTAGGAATAAAAGTTAAAATCTGTTTTCAAGGGCCATTAATTAACCCAAACGCAAGCTCTCAAGAGAGAGAAAAAAAAAAGGATAGGTAATAGTTGGCTTGCAACATTTCCTGACAATGGTGGAGAGTTGGGGAAGATACACAGAGTTAGCTGAGGCTGACAGAGATTTCTCTGGTAAGCAGCAAAAATCTGAAGCTGAGCAACTTAGTTTCATATGCTTGCAACTTCCTCCTGACAGAATCCATCTCCCTTCCAAAAAGTTTGCCCAAGAACAGTATCAGGATCCCCATCCTCACCATTCTTTTTATTATTTATTTATTTATTTATTTTTGCGGTACTAGGGCCTCTCACTGCTGTGGCCTCTCCCGTTGCGGAGCACAGGCTCTGGACGCGCAGGCTCAGCGGCCATGGCTCACGGGCCCAGCCGCTCCGCAGCGTGTGGGATCTTCCTGGACCGGGGCACGAACCCGTGTCCCCTGCATCGGCAGGCGGACTCTCAACCACTGCGCCACCAGGGAAGCCCCTCACCATTCTTTTTAAATGACTCGAATCATTTTCATTAAATGACTTTAAAATTAAGGTTTACATATATGAGCAAGCCATTAATATCATGCCAAGAAATTCTGAAAGATAAAGAGTAGCAATGTGTGTTTGGGGGAAGAGGGGTAAGAGAAGAAGAAAGAGGGAGGGAGGGAAAGTGGGGGAGAAGGGAGAGAGGGAGGGACAGAATGATGGAGGGAGGAGAGGTAGCGGAGCAAGGGCAAGGGAGGGAGAAGGAGAGAAGAAAGGGGAGGTAGTAACGGAGAGGGGGAGGAAGGGGAAGAGGATGGGAGAGACAAGAGGATTCGAGAAGCCAACCAGGAGGATGCCCCTTCAGATGCACTTTCAATCCAAAGTGTACTTTAAGGGCAGCTGCTTCAGGGAACATGACCTTGACTACCAAGGAGAGACAACCAGCCAAACAATGACAAGTACATTTTTTAAAGTCTCCAAATGAACTAAGTTATTTGGCTGCTTTCAGCACTGACTTTTCCAAGATAAAGCATGGTTAATATATTTTGGCTGACTCTGGCTGACCAGTGAGGCTTCACCAAAAGGAACTTCTGAAAAATTATCATATACGTATATAGAAAGAAACGTGTTACTGAATGTTACTTAAGAGCTATAATTCCAGTCTCATTTACCTTTCACTAAAAAAAAAAAAGGTACAGTCAACATTTATGTGATGTAAAACAGATGCATTAACTATAAATCCTATACATTTTCCCTTCTCTTCTATAGTATCCTATAAACCTTGGGCCTTAAGCAGGAGAAATCAACATAGGATTTGCCTTCTAAATATATAATGATGATAGAATCTATGCATATATATTATTTATGATAAGAAAAAAGAACCAGGGGCTTCCCTGGTGGTACAATGGTTAAGAATCCGCATGCCAATGCAGGGGACACAGGTTCGAGCTCTGGTCCCTGGTCCGGGAAGAACCCACATGCCGCGGAGCAACTAAGCCTGTGCGCCACAACTACTGAGCCTGCGCTCTAGAGCCTGCGAGCCACAACTACTGAGCCCACAAGCCACAACTACTGAAGCCCGTGCGCCTTGACCCCGTGCTCCACAACAAGAGAAGCCACCACAATGAGAAGCCCAGCACCGCAACTAAGAGAAGCCCCCGCTCTCCACAACTTGAGAAAGCCCGCGCGTAGCAAAGAAGACCCAACGCAGGCAAAAATAAATAAATAAATGTTTTAAAAAAAGAAAGAAGAACCAATATAGCCAGAGCCACAGTAAAATAAGCTGGTGTCGCTTTGTAAAGGGTTGTGAAGATGGTTACAAAGGTGAAGAGAGAAACGGGACATAAGCTTTTAAAAGTAGATGCAGACTGGGACAGACTGAAAGGGGCCTTCATTCAGTTTAAGCAGTTTGGACTTTATCTCTGGACATGAGAACATTTTCGAGGAAATTTTAGCAGCAGAATACCAGGATCAAAAGATGCTTCAGAAAGATAAAACTATTAGAAACATGTAAGACGTTTTGCAGGTCTGAGAGCTAAATGATGGGCAGAGGGGTGATGACCTGAGTGCCACAGACCACGCTTGTAACGACTGGTCAAACTACAAGTGCAAAGCAGAGATGGATGCAAGAAACATTAACAAGGGCTTCCCTGGTGGCACAGTGGTTAAGAATTTGCCTGCCAGTGCAGGGGACACAGGTTCGAGCCCTGGTCCGGGAAGATCCCACATGCCGCGGAGCAACTAAGCCCGTGCGCCACAACTACTGAGCCTGCCCTCTAGAGCCCACGAGCCACAACTACTGAAACCTGCAATGAGAAGCCCGCGTACCACAAGGAAGAGTAGCCCCCGCTCGCTGCAACTAGAGAAAGCCGCACCCAGCAACAAAGCCCCAATGCAGCCAAAAATAAATAATAAATAAATTAATAATAATAAAAAAAAGAAACATTAACAAGGAAGAATTTCTAGGATCTTCTGCCTGGTGACTAATCACTGACTAATATTAGGGGTGTCCAGTAGGAGAGACAAAGAAAAATAGAAAATGAGAGGGAGGAATATGAAATTATTTGCAGGGCGACAGAGAAAATGATGGTACCATTAATAGAAACAGACGTACAACTGACATCACTTGGTGAAAAAGAGTTCATTTTTTGTAAAATTCTTTCTACTCAAGACGAAATGATCCACAGGCTGTTGAATATAAAGTTAGAGCTCTGCTTTTAGATCGAAGATGAAGCCAGGGCAGCAGTATGGTTTTAAAAGCTCTCCAAGTGTTGCAAATAGGAAGTTAGGATTGAGAACCAATGTATGTTCTGTGGGACCTTCTGCGACCAGGGCACACTCACCCACACCTTGTCTTTGGGGTCACAGGACATGAAGTAACTGTAAATAAGGCTCCAACAGTGTTTAACAGGGGAAAAAGCAAGTCTTGTAATCCGGTGTTGCTCACTATAGCATTATTTTAAAATAAATATATATGTAAAATGAGAACTGTATAACATATCTTAAAAGTAAGAAAATTATTCATTTTCTTAAAATTTTAAAATTTGAATACGAAAAATTAAATGTAATTTGAATTTCATTTCCTCTGCGTTTTGTTCCCATCTTTTCCCTTACCCCACACCATCCCACTCAAACAGCTAAAGGCTGCAAACTCTTCCGGCTTCAGTTTCCTGTTCTGTAAGAGTGAATTTATCTGCTTCCCTATTTCCCCTGGTGCTCTGTGGTGTAGAGTAAAATGAGATATCACAAGTAAAAGTGCTTTGTAAATTATAAAATAGGTCAAGCAATGTAAGATATCATTGTTATAACTAAGCCTAGGGTGTAATTTTTAATTTCTCCAATTATTCTCCACAAGAAAAACATGCCTTTAGTTCTTGGCCTGTATACAGTATTTAAATTTTACGTTAAGTTTGGCAATATAGTCACCATAAATTAATTCATACAGGAAAAATAATAGGGAGTGCTAATGTTTTATTTTTCACAATTTTTTTCCTTTTTTAAGTATAGCTAATTTACAGTGTTGTGTTAGTTTCTGGTGTACAGCAAAGTGATTCAGTTATACACACATATTCATATAATATATATGTTCTTTTTCATATTCTTTTCCATTATAGTTTATTACAGGATATTGAATATAGTTTCCTGTGCTATACAGTAAATCCTTGTTGTTTATTTTATATATAGTAGTTTGTATCTTCTAATCTCCAAATCCTAATTTATCCCCCCCCCCCACCTTTCCTCTTTGGTAACCATAAGTTTGTTTTCTATATTTTTCAAATCATAATTTTTGTGACTTTTCACTTCAAACCTAAGACTCATTTCTGGAGGAATTTTATTGTGGAGTCACCTTAATGTTTTTGCTTAGTACTTTCTTTTTCCTTCTTTTTAATTAACATTGATTCATTAGTTTTCACAATAATATGGAGATAATTCAATAACAATTTTCTGTAACAAGAAACAAGAAAAATGAGACAGAAAACAGTTCTATAGCTTGCCAGAGGTATTTAGACACCTATAGAAACCGGAAGCAGCAGGAGACCTCATTACCCTTGCTTCCTCATTAATACTAGCACTCTTCCTTCAGAAGAAAGGAAACTTTAATTAGCACTTTTCTATTATGTGAATTTTTTTTCCCTTTAGAAGTTTATTATCACACCAAATAACAACAATAAATGCAGCTGGTAATACTGTAAATGGCATCCTCATGCACCCTGGATTCCAATGCTTGTTAACTTTAGAAGTACCTTTTTACAAAATTAAGCATAAGTTTGCATTAATCTTTGTTAAACCTGAAAAGCTCAGAAGTAGAAACCTTTGTTTACATATATTTTGGGGTTTTTTAATCTCAAAGTTGATTTATATTTTTTATCTTAGGCTATACCTAGACCTCACTAGTCTATCAGTAACAAAGTCACTGAAGAAAGTTTCAAAATGTTATATGAAACCAAACCAAGTTCAATTTTACCTTACCATTAAAGGCCCACGTGGGAGGTCATGTAAACAAACCTGTGAGGTCATAGTATATTCAACAACTACAATGACTAATCACAAATTAGCCATCCAGCCTCACAACCAAAAATAGGAAATATGCTAACAGTTCAGTATTACTGCATTTTCCATAGTAAAAACACTTAAAGTTTATCATTTTGTCATGTGTCTTTACACTACAGAACTCAGAGGGTTGCCACCGAATCAAGAGCAACATTTGCAAACCACTCCATCAATTTGTGAGTATTTAAGTGCTAACTCTGGCTACTCTAAGTACCAACTCTTGACAAAAGACAATATATATTTTCAAAATTATTAGAATTTCTGTAGAAATTAAATCCAAAACAGCACCCTTGGAAGCAACTAAAATCCTCTGCACTATAAAAGCATACATCCTGACGAATGTTGTAAGAGTCATGGAAAAATATTTAGATCATCCTCAAATTAGGCATGTATGAATAGGAAAAATAGTACTAAAAAGTAATGACCATTACAATTATCCTCCCTCTCCCCCCAAAAAAACCATACTTTAAAGTATAGAAAAAAATTAAGAACAAAAATACGTTGTTACAATTTCTAAGAGCTTAGAAAGAACTCTAAGAACAGTTCTCCCTCTTGGAAACAAGATTTAAACATCAGAAGACATCCAGGGAACACATTAAATCAGTATTTCTAACGCTAAAAAAGGGGGTGGTGTGGTGAGAATGACGTCAGCGTTCGGTAAGGTCAGAGACAACTTTTAATCCAATAATGACAATAACTCTGTTCCAAATCCTGTGCAACGCGAAACGCTGGCAATTTGAAACATAACTGAATTCTTAAATACTACAGTATTCAAATGACCTTTAGTGAGTGAAAACTCAGCAAACATGCTTGTTCTTTCTGAACAATGACCTAAATAATGAATCACTATAAAAAGAACAGATGACACATCCAATTCATCTGTTCACCCTCAAATGTGCAAAGGTTTGACAGTCTCAGAGATAAGACACAATGAATTTACTACGACAGAATGGTCATTTTAGTCATCAGAATGTCTGGAAAAGGAGATGAGGAGAAACAGAATCAGACTGAGAGGAGTAAAGAATTGGGAAGGGCTTGTTTAGGAAGAGCGAAAAACATGGGTGTTTAAGTCTGTGAAGCCAAAAAACAAAAAGACTCCAGGGAAGGCTAACTAGTACGGGAGAAAAAGAAGTTCGGAAATGAAATTGACCAAGTCCCGGACACCGGCAAAGGCGGCGCGGTGTCCAGCCATACCAGCCTTTGTTGATTTCCGACTTTCCCCTAATTTCAAGCACAGGTCTGCTTCAAAGCGCTCCCTCTGAGGAGAGGAGAAGGGGGAACTGGGTGGTGGGAGGTGCGCGGGTTCACCTCCCCCAAGCATTTCATCCACCCAGAACCTAAATCGCCCAGTGGGGGGAGGGAGGGTTAGAGGAAACGGATAGAAAGGCGCCGGGATCTCTTGCAGAGATCTCTCCCTGTGGGAAATCGCAGGGTGGGTGCGCGCGATGGGGGAGGGGGCCGACTCCCCTTCCAAGTGCGGCCACTTACGAAGACGCGCTGGGTACGAAGAAATCAACCGCGAAGCCGAAGTAACTTCCCTCGGGGCCAGAGTACTCCGCAGGACTGTCCACATCTAGATTGAAGGCGCCGCAAAGAGGCAGCAGGAATCCGGGGAGAAGGAGAAGGAGGCGGCGGGGGCGAAGGCGCAGCCGCCGCCGCGGCAGGGAAGCCATCGCCGAAGTGCGCGCGGGGCGCCGAGCCCGGAGACGCGGCCACCCCGCCCGGAGCGCACGGTGCCCGCGGCCCGCCGCCTGCGCGCGCCGAAACTTGCCAGCTGCTCGCTTCCCGGCGAGTCCCGGACAGCGCCGGGGGAAGCAGGAGGGCTGAGCTCCCGAGCGGCCGCCCGGGAAGTGGGGCGCAGGGCGCGCGGGGCGGGGATAGCAGCGCGGGCGGCCCCTCGCCTCCCTCTCGCTCGGCCGCTCAGCGCCGCGCCTCGGGCTCGGGACTGCTGGTCTGGGCGCCGCACCCCCAGCCAGAGCGCTGCCGCGGCCTGTGGGAGGAGGCAGAGCAGGAGGAGGAGCCGCCCCGGAGGCTGAGCCAACGCGCAGGAGGAAGTGGGGGAAGAGAGTCGGCCTCGGCCTGGGACAAGTCGAGCGCACTTCCGCGCGCGCTGTCGTCTCCTGTCCCGAGAACAGAGCTCCTGTACCGAGGCCCCAGACGCTCAGAGCCCTCTGGGAGCACTCCTGGACTAGGGCCTCAGACCCAGGACCGGGAGGAGGGAGGTGGCGGGGTGGGGGGAGATGCTCAAGCGTCCCAACCCGCCCGCGTCCAACAGAGCGCCAAGGGCACCCGAATGCCGCCGGCAACTCCTGTGCGACTTTTATTTAAAAGTGAGGAAAGCTTTATCCGTTTCTCGTGTTTCTGCTACTTAAAAGCCTCGCAGGCACTCACAACCGAAACTCTATAATTATGGTCGTTTTCCTCCCCACTCGAGCCCACACGCAAACACTGAACTTAATTATAAACTTTCAGAATGCTAGCACAGCCTCTTCCAGTCAAGTTGTATTAAAGCTGAACTTCAGCCGTCCACGAAAGGATGGGCAAGGCAAAGAATCAGCAGAAATCGTTTTAAATCACATCAGATTAGTCGAAACCTTATTCCTAGTTTATTAGGGGAAGTCGCATGATTCGGATAACTAACTGGTTGATTTAGGACATTTGGGTAGAAATACGATTTTAGAGTTGGAAGAAGGAATATGCACCTTGGGGTCCCTTGGGGCTTGCTTGCTGCTGGTGTTTTCCATCCAGGCCCCCGCCAGCGGGACTGAGGAAGGAACCTTGACCTTCTCCTTTATATTCACAAGTCCTAGCACCTTGCCAGGCAGACAGTAAGCAATCATTAAAATGTTGAATGAATGAATGAATGGAGATGAAATGATGAGTAAACTTTGCCCAGAGAAGTGACTTCCCCATATTCTGTATCACGTGCTAAAGAATTTGGTGAACAAAACAGTATAAATAGCACTTTTTGGATCTTAAAAACTTACAAGTATTAGAACAGTAATTTCGAATGTAACTATTAACACTCAATTACAATGCACATTAATTGAGTTTAATCCTGTGAAGGGATATGTATGTAAATTGAAGTCTCTAATTTGAATATATAGTACTTCATTGCATCATATATTTTGATTTTTAAATGTGACTAAAAGATATGCAGCAAAACCTCAGGCATGTTTCACAAGATACGGTCCAGCACTTGCCTAAAGGAAATTACCATGTGAGACAGGCAATCCTACACAAATACTTACACATAAATACAAATGTACCTTTCTCCTCACCATGCTCTGTGGTACACAGAGAGGCCACAGGTATGTACACACAAACCCAAAGGGTCATTTATGCCTTAAAAGCCTGAGAACCAATCCCCTTGGAAATCCACCCAGATAGGGAGGGGAGAAGAGTGTTTGAACGCTGACTGGACCCAGTAAGCTCTCTCACTCCTCAACATCTGATGCAGGACAGAGGTCCAACAGACCAGAGGTGTGGAGGGAAGAAATGAGAAAACCAGGAAAAGGAAAAAGCCAAAGCCATGGCAACATGCATGTGCCCCCTGAAACTTGAGTGAATGAGGACCACATTTCTATGAGGAGACTGTGAACCAGGATAAGCCAGTATCTTAAGGCACCCGGGGTTGTAAATGCAGGCATTTTTGTAACAGAGTAGTCAGGCTTGAGCGGTCATCTATCCAGCAACTTGCAAATTGAGGGAGTTTATTACAGTACATATCAATTCAGCCAGCGCTTATTCAGAATCCACAATGTGCTGGGTACTGTATGTATAGGAGAGGGAAAGAGTGTATTTTATGCTACAGATGAAAACCTATGCCCCTCCCCCATTCCCATGGCACTCTTTAAACTACATTATAACAATTTTCCAATTTAAGACAACTATATATTGACATTAAGTATAATCACTTTTTTACAGAGAAAATAAAATAGTAAATAGTAAAAGGATTTTGACTTTGAATTTTACCCCCTACTGCTTTATCCTATGATTAAAATCTTGATTCTACTGATTCCTATAAATTCAAATGCCTGAGTTCAATTAGTTTTGTGACCCTAGGCAAATGACTCCAATCATTATGTGCCTCAGTTTTCTTATCAAAGGAGCTCAGTCCAGTTACCATAAAATAATTTAAGAGGAATTTCAAATTTTTATTTTTCAGCTGACATCAAGGAGGATTCAGTTCATAATCCACAGAAACCCTTTTGAAATCCCCTTTTTCCACTCTCCATTTCTCTACAGCCCTTAATCCACTAAACCCAACAGACCCTACAGTGTTTGTTGCATTGCTTTTTTGTCCAACTCTCGCTTTCCTCTCCTCTCCCAGCTATTTATTAGGGAGATTTACTTGGCCACATCACCCCCAGTACTGCCTTTCTTTTTTATATTTATTTTTATTGAGATAACATTGGTTTATTACATTATATAACTTTCATGGGTACAGCATTATATTTCTACTTCTATGTACCCTACAGAGAGCTGCCTTTTCCTCTCTGTATCACAAAAGATCCCCGCCAGCCCTTGGGTGTGTGGAAGAGAAGAGAAGGAAGGCAGAAAACTTGTCTCCTTTCTGGGCTTTGTTTCCTAATCTGCTCCTTCAATGTTAGGGTTGTCCTGGTGTCTGTGTTTGATTCACTGCATTTCTCATCCGACACATCCCCAGCATGATCTTACTCACTGTCATGCCCTTACCACTCCCCACCTCACAAAGTACTTTTAGCCATATTAAATCAATTACATATTAAATTAATTATTTAGGGTGTCCCCAGAATGCCATCTTTGTTCACAGGTCTCTATCTTCCTAGAAAACATTAGCCCTCCTCCTCAATCAGCCTTCATCCTTCTGCCACATACAAACCTACACAATGCCCTCTACCTGGCTATTTCTTACTCTCCTTTCAAGATGTGTATCAGGCATCATCATGTCCTCTAGGAAGCCTTCTATCAGGAACCATGCCTTTTGCTTTTGTATCCTCTGAGCTCAACACTGAGCACAACAATGGAATTAATTCCATTGTTCAGAGACAATAATAACTAACATTTTTATTAAGTATATTCATTATGTACTGGGAACTGTGCTAAGTATTTTGTGTATATATTAAGTCATTTGTTAGGTAGTTTCTATTAATATGCCCAATTTAAAGACGAAGAAACTGATTCTCTACTAGATCGAATAATTTTTCCAAGGTCACAAAGGTAGTGTGGCAGAGGCAGATTTTGAATGCATGATGGTCAGACTCCAAGCTCACACCCATTAGCACTAAGTTGCCTCTTACGATATAAAGATACATAATATAACAATACAAGGATAACAAAGATAAAAGGGTAATATATTCAAAGTGATCTGAAAGTTTACTTAAATTATCTTTACCCTTAATCCATGCTGTAGCATGTTTACCAATAAAATATTTTAATCAAACTTTATTATTGGTTGTATTCATCACTAACTTGGCAAGGTTTGTCTAAGAAGAAATTATAAAAGAGTAACTGAACAATGGTAGTAAAGACTAGAAATCGTCTTAACCTACTAAAGTTTTATTATGAAGAAAATAGTTGTAAGTGAATTTTTTGTGATGTTAATATGAAAGAGAAGAGACAATTTCGTATATATATTCCATCTTCTAATCTCTTCACATCTTCTGACCTCCATATCTTTGTGGTCAAGGAAGGGCACTGGTGATGATCTCCAAGGTCCTCCCCACCCCTGAGAACCTGGGGCCTCAGTGACCTCCCCAGAGTAACTAGGGTGGTTGTCGACAGCCCCCATGGAACAAAGTCATCTGGCCTCATTCATATCTCCTTCCCCCACACTAGGCAGAATAATGATGTCCACTAAGGAGAAATTGGCTCACATCCATGAATATCAAGGAGGAGAATTGTTTTTCATCCTCATCTATAAGTAATATATTTATATTTTCATAACAGTAGGAAATCAATTATTTGTGGCATTTAGAACACTTTTTCCACGTACTAGGAAAAGTTAGTTACAAACTTGAGAAGTCTGAGATAAATGCTGGGAAAAATGTGGAAATATCTTCATTCCCTTGTTTAAAGAACGAGACATGGATAACTAATCTTTCGAAGTTTCAAAAACAAAAATGCAGCTCTTCTCTAAACTCTTTTGTTTTTAATGGATTTAACTTAAATGGACTATTGCTTAATAGAAATATTTACTATCCAGGAAACTTCTTTGGATTTTTTCCACTCAGGACTGAGTATGTTGGTAAGCCAAAGAAAACATGTATTGTCAAAAGATTAAGATCTGGCCTGATTAATAGGTAACATTTCACCATCTATATATTTCTTTTCTCTCCAACATGCATTTAGTTTATTCATCTCATACAATCTGGTTTTTAAATTTTCATCTTTTCTCTTTAATATCATGGGACTTAAAGGTCAAACTGAAAAGACCATATTGATTACTTTTGTATAAAAATCCTAAGAATGTACATGTATGAATGCCAAAATTGAAAATAATGACATCACTACATAATCTCAAGTGTGAAGAGAAAGTTAGTGAATGGATTAAGAAACTATACATAAAACATATGGTTTCTATTAGATTCAAACTTAGATTTAAAATATCCAGCCATATTTCCTCCTGAAAATGCATATTTATTGAGCATCTTTTTCCTGGTTCTATTGCCTTAAGAGTCCTTTCTCAAACAACTTTCAGGGTTTGAATAACCTATGATAGAAGATATCCTAGAAAATTGAGATTCAAAGCACCAAAATCGAAATCACAAAACAGGTAACTTTCATGCCTGTGAACAGAACAAGCTCTTGTTCTGTGCGTGAAGGAAACAGAGCACTTTGGGCAGGAAGCTTCAGTACCAGTACGGTCGGTAAGCACCTGTGCAGATCTCCTCCAGTCTTATAAATATGCCGCACTCACCCCTTCCTCTGTGCCTCTGTTCCTGAGGTTCTTTTTTCCTCACCCTGGAATATCATTCTTTCACCTGCTCTCCTATCAGCAATTCCACCCAAACTTCAGCATTCAGCGCAAGACTTCTCCAGGGAGATTTACATGGCTTCATTGTCTCCCTTTTCTTTAAAATGGCTTGTATTTCCAAGTCTAATCCACTCACAACTTAGCATTTAATTATTCCTGTGTTAACTTCCTGGTGTTTTTGACAGTATTTGAATATAATTCTATTTAATATTAATTCTTGATATATTCAGGTATCTTAGATTCTTCCTAGTGAAATTATCAGTTCCTTAAAAATAGCTATGTTTTCATAATTTATATATTCTTCCATAACATTGA
Source organism: Aethalodelphis obliquidens (assembly GCF_003676395.1). NCBI lineage: Eukaryota > Metazoa > Chordata > Mammalia > Artiodactyla > Delphinidae > Aethalodelphis > Aethalodelphis obliquidens. The sequence continues at coordinate 46,867,660 of NW_020837946.1, forward strand.
ATACAGTGCTGAATTTATATTTCAAAAAATCACAAAGAACCTGTTGATGAATTTTGTCTGTAAATTCCATGGGAGAAGCGGACATGTTGATCTTTTCCCCCCAGCTTTATTTTGAGGTATACTTGACAAATAAAATTGCAATGACTGTGTTGATCTTACCCATCATTAAATGCCCAGTGCCCAGCACAGTTCTTTTTGAATAGCAAGAAACCAAGAAGTATTTGTTGAAGGATAAATGAATGAAAGTGTGAATTAAAAAGGAATTGTGACCTTAAATTGAACACATGAAGGTAACAAGTCAATAAATAGTCTTGCATAAATGAATGAATGATGTACTTTTCAAGAAGTAGGAAAGTCCAAGGATATCTAATAGATTCATTTTATAAGTAGCAAGGAAATGGGATTAAGCTACTAACTTCATCTAGAAGAGTAGCTGTTTTCCATTCCTTGTTGCAATTTGGGATTAGGATATGGAGCTTATGAAGGATATAAAAATTAATCATGAATAGCAAGAAACATCCTGTGCACTCTTGGAGTTCTCTGCATCTCTTTGTGAAAAACCATTTTACTTTCATGATAGGCATTCTTTACTCCAAGGACATGCCTGATGGTTTTCAGAATTTCCCTTCAAATGATCAACATGTAAAAATGTAAAAGGAAGATCATGCATATTATTCCATTTAAACTAATTAAATATTACAGACTCCTCTTACATTATGACTACTTAAGGGGATTTAATTTTTTTTTAAAGGCTTAAAGTGTTGATGTGTACTCTGATGTGTGCTAAGAAATAGATCACACTTCTCAGTACAGCACATATAATACAAGAAAAAAAATCCATGTGTGGAAGAGGGTAATGCTGTCTGCTACTCTTCAATCATTGGAAAGTCAAATTAGAGGCTTAGATATAGAGAGCAAAGTGTTTGTAGTATATTCAGAATTAGCAAACATATTTTTTAAAAATAATACATAAAAACCATAGAATTTTTTATAAATCACTGTTTTTTTTAATGCCATGAGTCATAGAAGGAATCGTGGTATAAGTTTAAATGTTTTTGGCCCTTGATAGATGATTGCTAATGCCTTCCTCCTACTAATCATTTAGTATAAATGTAGCCTTACTTTTACTGGAGATTATAAACCAAAACCTCTAATTCCTTTTTTTTTTTTTTTTTTGGGCTGTGCCATGCAGCTTGTGGGATCATGGTTCCCCGACCAGGGATTGAATCAGGGCCCGCCGGGGAATTCCCAAAACCTCTAATTCTTTTTTCCATCAGATTTATGATAAATTTAAACACTCATAATCAGAAGATCTTTAAAAAATAAATTCTACAGAGTCATGCATATGTTTATTTCTTGGAAAAAATGGCAAGAATGACAAAACACAGTATTTGTATAATACATATGTATGTATAGGTCCTGAAATTCTTTTCCTTAGATACATGATTTAATCCTACTATTGTTTAGTAATGTCATCTAAATGATTGTTATTTTCTTATTAAAAATTATCTCCAAAAAAACGAAAAAAAAATCATCTCCATGTCGCTAAAAGACATAGCTAGACATATGTCTACATAACACAATTTTGCAGAAGACACTTTAATATCAAAAACATAAGAAGGTAATCCTACAATAGCATTTTTTGTTTTTAACTTTTTAATATTTTTTTTTTGGCCACACCACACAGCTTGTGGGATCTTAGTTCCCCGACCAGGGATCGAACCCGGGCCCACGGCAGTGAAAGCACCAAGTCTTAACCACTGGACTGCCAGGGAACTCCCACTACAATAGCATTTTATATTAGTGAATAATATTAAAATTATGTAACAGTATACACTACATTAGTATGCACTTTTTCATGTTCTATTATATAAACAGCTGTGAAAATCTGATTTTTAACACAAAAAAAAACATAAATTCATTCACATGACTATTGAATTTTCTTTCCACTTTCAGAAACATTCCACTTAACTAGTCTTATTAAAGACTAGTGAATCATTCATTTATTCATCAAATATTTACTATTAAGTGCCCTCTATATGCCCAACACTGCAATTGGAGTTTTAATTACCAAAACAAAACAGACATGAACCCCCCTGCCAGGAACCTACAGTTTAATTAGGCAAATACTCAAGTAAAAAAAATTAGCTAACAATTAAGGGACATATTTCACAACTTGCCAAGCGCTGTATTAAAATGTTTTATATGGATTACACCTCTTCATAACAATACGATTACTGCATGTGGGTAATTTTAGCTCATTTTACAGAGGAAAACAAGTGTGGCAATGTTAAAGTATGTTTCTTAATATACTAGGAGGTGGAGCCTAATACCCCATCCTTGAGTGTGGTCTGAATCTTGTGAATTGTTTTCAATGAATAGGATAAAAAAAAAAAAAGTGACCATGAAACTTTGTTGACTAGGTCATAAAGGGTGTCCTTTTGCTCTTCCAGATGGGAAGCCAGATGCCTTGTGGTGGGAACTTACAAGTTGCCCTATGGAGAAGACCACATGGTGAGAACCTGAGGCCTCTTCCCAACAGCCATGTGAGTGAGTCACCTTCAAAGTGGCTGCTTCTTCCCAGTCAAGTCCTTCAGATGCTAGCAGCCCCTGCCAACATCTAACCTGAAGAGAGACCCTGAGCCAGAAACTATCCATCTAAGCTGTGGTATAATTACTAACCCACAGAAACTGTGAGATAATAAATATTTGCTGCTTTAAGCCAATACATTTGTTACTCAGCAATAGATAACTAAGACACAGAGTTTAGAGGAGTTATGTAATTTGCTAAGGTCACAGAGCTAGGAAGTGTTAGAGGTGTTTCAGCCAGTCAGTTATAGCTAAAGTAATCATATAATTTATTGTCCAACAGGGACACTTTTTAGAGAGCAATGGGGATAGTGATAATAATTATAGTGGTTCAACAGCTATGCACCAGAACTATCTAGGGCAAACTGGGACACAGGATCAGTCTAGTCACAGTCTATGCTCTTTACTGCAACACAACTGTCTCCTATATAAATAATTGGATAAAGTGTGACCTATCCAACAATGGAAGTATAGCACAGGGAAGGGATAAACCACCTGCTCCAGCAGAGACCACTATCTACCTACCAAATATTCATTGTCCCCTTTGGTAATACTCCTATGTTGTGTGATGGCAATAATGTGTCTAACTGGGAAAAACAAAGACAAAAAACCCTGCATTTCCCACCTCCCTTATAGATGACCAGAAGATGTCAGTAGAAGTTGTCATGTGGGGCTACTAGGAAACCTCTTAGAAGAGGGCTAGCTTAACTATCAGGAGCCCTTTTTCCTCTACAGTTTCTTTACAGCTGATGCCTGGGACATGGGTGTGCTGGTTGGAGCTGCAGCAGCCTCACTGCAAACAAGAGGAGGTATATTTGGTAATGAAGGTCATGATTTAAGAATTACAGCAGAAAGTCTGGGTTTCTGATAACCACAGACCCATCATTTCTGTCTTAGAGAGTAAACCTCTCTATTACGTGAGAGAAAAAATATGCCTCTATCTTTGTTTAAATAGATATTACAAGGGTTTTCAGTTATACTGTGATTAACCTAATCCTAACTGATATACCCACCTTAATTCCTCAAACAACAGATTTAAATTTTGAGTACCAAACATTTGGATTCTTACCCTATTTTGACAGAAATTGTTCTAGATATATTGACCACTCTTCCTACTTTCTAAAGTAACTAAAACAAAAGCATTGACAGCTTTCTTGATGATACAAGGTTATTATTATTTACAGAAAGCAGGGTTGGTTCACTTTTTTAGTGCCTCATAGAGTTTTGTATGCCCTGTGGAAGCTCGTTCAACTGTTGGTATTAATAAAACAAGTATGAATTAAGTTCTTGTGAGCAATACTCTTTTAGATAGGCTGGTGCCCTCACCTATTTTGTTCCTTTTAAATGAGTCATTTGAGGGTTTTTCTAAACTCTCCACTCATACTTCCTCTAAAAACTTGAAGACTAATTAAAGATTTCCACCTTTCAGTCATTACGGAAATGTGCCAGGGGATTTTCATGAAATGTTAAATATCTGGATTTAATAGGAAATGATTGCATTCAGAAAGGAGTTAGATGCAGAGCTCTTAATCACATAATTGTATTAGGTTTAGCTCATAGAAACATAAAAGAATTAAATAAAAGCTTTGGTACATGTTCAGCATTTTTGTGAAGCATAAAGGCATTTCCGTAGTTAGTTTTTCTTTTGAGTTTCGAAAAAATAAACTACTATTATGGAGATAGTTACAACAATGCTACTCTTTAAGCAGAAATGAGATTCTTTAAGAAACTGAGTTAACTTTTTTATTCTAAATATTTCAGGTTAGTTATTCTATTTCAGTTCAGAATATCCTTATCATTAACAAAAATTTTGAAGTTATTGTAATAAAATGCTTCCTATAGAGAATAAATATTTTCATACGTGTAAAATATCTAGGATAAATATATGGAAGAAAACTTCAAGGACAACCTAACAATTACGTCTGACCCAAAATGCAATAGTGAATGACATTCGTAAAAAGAACTTAAGCTAAGGCTGGATGATCATTTGATAGGGATATAATAGACCTTTCTGCAATTATGGAAATATTCGACCTTTCTGCAATTATGGAAATATTCTGTATCTCTACTGCCTCAAATACTTACATTAGCCACATGTGACTACTGAACGCTTGAAATGTGGCTAGTATGACTGAGAAGTTAAATTTCAAATTTTATTTAATTTTAATAGTCACATGTGGCTAATGGCTCCTAATTGGATAGTATAGTTATAGATGGTATTCATGGAGGTGAAAGAATTGAATTTGATGGATTCTAAACTCCCTTCCAACTTTATATCGCCATAGCTGCAAAAATGAGCAGTTAAACTTTATTTCTTCTCAGTTTTCTTCTCCATTCTGCACCGAAATTTCCCTCTTTCTAATACCTGGAATTAACCAAGGCATTAATTTAGTCATTGCAGAACTACAATGTGCCAAATGCAGTGAAAAAAAAAACCTGGATCTGCTCTGGCATTAATATTTCCAACCTTTTTTTTTTTTTTTTGCAGTATGCAGGCCTCTCACTGCTGTGGTCTCTCCCGTTGCGGAGTACAGGCTCTGGACACGCAGGCTCAGTGGCCATGGCTCACAGACCCAGCCGCTCCGTAGCAAGTGGGATCTTCCCAGACCGGGGCACGAACCCGCATCCCCTGGCAGACTCTCAACCACTGAGCCACCAGGGAAGCCCTCCAACCTTCTTGATTTTCCTCTTACTACCTTCAATAACCTTTCCCTTCTGGGACACCTCTCTCATCTTCAAATATGATGTCTAGGTAGCAGGCTGTGGAGACCGTACCTAAATGCTGGAACTTCCAGATTCACCAGAGATCTCTCTGCTTGGATGGAGCAAAGCCACAGGAATTGATGGTGTCATGCAGGAGAAATAAGGGTTCTGAATCAGATTCAAGTCGATTTTAAAGTAAAATGATATTACTTGCACATGTGAGATGTGCATCTGGTGAGCTATAAGTAATTCCTACTATTGCCAGCCTCTTTCCCAATGTTTCCCAGGATTCTCAAAGGAGCTTCAGCCTATATGGAATTCTCAGTCTCACTTGTACCTCAGTCCTGCATCTGGTCTGTTCATTCAACCCTGCATATACACGCAAACACGGAACACAGTCCCTTTTACATTGATTCCACAAAGCAACCTAAATGCAAGGTAGTTACATGTAGCAGAATTCTGTAGAAAGTTGGAGGGTAATAGTGGAAGGGGCTGTGTTACAGGTGAACATTAAATAACCCTGTTCTTTAAAGACATCAGAATTCCTACTGTGGCTTCTTCGTACCTGTGTCCCTTTCTCAGATTCCCAACCTCCCATCATGTTCGCACCCACCTCCACCAGGCCCGCTTCTTTCTCTTCGCCTCATTCCCAAACCCCCATTTCTTCACTCTGGGTCAAGGCCATGTCTAAATCTCCCTCATTTTTTTCATTCTGAGCAGTTCAGTCTTCTCTGTTTTGCCCTAATTTTTCAGATGTTTGGGACTTATATTGTCAGACTCAAAATTTCAAATAAAAAAGTAAGTATAAAAAACTTCTTACCCTAAAAAAGGATTCTACTTCCACATTTTGAAGTAAAATTTTCTCTTTTTCATATAACTACATATGCTATATAACTGTATATTACTATAAAGTAGTTTCAGAAAAGACTTGGCCATGGTCGTAAAATTAATAAAAGGTGTTACGGCGACTAGAAGACAAAACTCTTGAGAATTTATCCTTCCATTAAATTATAGCCATAAACAATATGGGTTAAATAAGATTTTATAAACATGTATGAGAATCTCACAACCACTTACAATGTGGTCTCCAATTGGAAAAGTTCATGAGCACTAGAAAATGGCATGACAGATGCAGACATCTGGGGGGGGAATTATATAAAAATGAAAACTGTACAGATTTTAAAAGTGATTGAAAATAGCTTGATATATATATATATATATATATACATATACATATATATATACATACATACACATATATAGAGAGAGGGAGAGAGAGAGAGACCGACCATACTTATGCTATCTCCCATGGGTACATTAATTAAGAATTCAAGATATATGTATATGTATAACTGATGCACTTTGCCATACGCCTGAAACTAACACAACATTGTAAATCAACTATACTCCAATAAAAATTAAAAAAAAAAAAGAATTCAGTTACACTGTGAGGATCCAATGTTACACCAAGGAAATGGAACTTTAAAGAAGAAAATAATTTTTTTTCTTGAAGTTGAGTTAAAGAAGCAAGTAAACAACAATAATTATTTTCACAAAATTGTGTGATGGCACCTACCACACCTTTCAATGATGCCGGAAGATAGATTCATCTATGCTTTCACTGAGTGAAAACCTTTACTGACTCAGCACTGTATGTAAAATACCATGGCCACATGGCAGATCCTACAGGGCTTCTAAAAATGAAGTGTTTGTCAGGACCATTTCAATTGCAAGTGACAATAACCCAGCTCACATGACCCAAAGCAGAAAGAAAATGGATTGGTTCACATAACAGGAAGCTCAGGGTCGGTTCTGGCTTGAAACACAACACAATTCCCAGGGAATGTGGTATTTTCCCCGCACCCCATCCTCCCTTTTTTCTGCCTCTTCCTTTTCCAGCTCTACTTCCTTCTTTGTTTTAGTCTTCTCCTCTCCTACTGCTTCAGGCTCCCCAGTTGATGAGGGAAGATAGTTACCCACGATCTCAGACTATGTGTCATAGTTTAGCAATACCATCCTAGCTAAAAATACTGCCTACTTCTCAAACCAGTATATCAACTCCAGGCAATGATTCTTATTGGCTCTGTTTATAATAATTACTTACCCCTGAACCAATCACTGTGTTCAGAGGAGTGAGATATTAGGATCGGCCATGCCTGGGTCAGGTAATCACTCCTGTAGCAAGGATGTGGCACAGCACTGTAGTAGATAGGATGTTCTTAATGATTCAGAATGGAGGAAGGGTAGTTCTGCAAAGAAAGGGATACAACCAAGCATATAAATACATCTGCCCACTGTGGATTGATAAGTAACAAGTCTTGTCCTCAAGGAGTTTGTCCCATATAAATCTTAGTATTTATATATGGGAAAATATCCCCACATGTGCCCCCAATTTTTAATTCCAATATTAATCAGTTATCTCAATTATAGAATTTAAATATTCCCCCAGTCCTTATTGTTATATAAATCTGGTTTTGTTAGTTTTAAACTACATGTGAAAATTACTTGATCATTGGCGTAATATTTTTGTGGTGGTCAAAGGCAATGTTGGTTTAAAACTTTTTCTTTATATGATAAATGACAAATTTGTCTTTAGACACTGTGAAAACTATGTCAATCTAACAAGTCATTTCCTCAGTTAATCTTAGTTTTGTGGCTATGATGGCTTGAAAATTGTTTCTTGTCCTCACCACACATTGGTTGCTACTATATTTAGAGACAATTTGTTTTAGCCTTGACAGAAAAACTTACCATTATTTTCATAGGCATTTTATTGGCTAGAAAGCATAATTTGTGTTATTTTCTACTCATGCTATCTTGGTATATAGAAAGAAATAAAAAACCTGATGTTTGTATCATATTTTTACTAAATGTGTCTCATGCAATAGAGTGAAATACAAGCTTTTGCTCGGTTAAGTCACTGAGATTTCTGAGTTAATTTGATACTGAAATATATCCTAGCCAATCCTGATAAATGCAGATGTGTTAAGTTGCAAGTTATCATACTTTATAAACGAAAAGATTCTCACTGTAATTACACAAATACTATATATTTTCCCTTATTACAATATGTATAATTTATGTTCTAGGCAAACACACACGTATGTTTATGTGATTTCCTAAGAGTGACAGCTAATTCTACTTTTTTCCCAAGAGAAAGGGGGAAAAAATCATAATTTGGTGAGTGTCAGAGAGCCTTCAAGCCCGTAAAAAGCCAGGGAGGATCTTCAATGACAACTTTCTGTACGTATCTATGATTTTTTTCTTACTCTATTTCAGCCACTTAAGTTTCACAAACAGCTCCTAAAAAGGGAGACTTCTGAGGAGAAGTTATGTTACTATACAAGAAATTGGGGTTTTCACCACAAGTTATTTCACTTTCACTGTGGCAAAGAAAATGCAGGTTGAACTCACCACAGGACCCGGGGACATGGCAGTTGTTGAAGGTTTTATGAGTTCCCATCACCTCCTGAGAACAAAAGAGAATCATAAGAAGACTGAATTTGACTATATCTGCCACTGAGAAGCAGTGATGTCAGAAACTAAAATATCACTGGTCTGATCATCTTTCTCTTCAATTAAATAACATTGCCTTCATGCTTTAACTTCTTGGTTTTCAAATGTTTCCTGGCAGTGGAACCCTTTCTTCCAATGGCACGTTAGCAGAAATCACATGTATGAGACGGATAAAAGCAGGACCCAGACGCTCCGAGGATCACCATCATCCAGCACAACCGAATAAAGCTAAGGCTTTAAAGACTCACGCCTGCTAGGGTTCATGATGCACCCATCGCGGCACGTACACATAAGTAAAAGACTCAGCTGTTTCTATCTAGCAGATGTGCCTTTGTCTTTCTAGAGCAGCTTCAGGATATTCACCTGCAGTTGGTCTTGCTCCCTCACTCCGATAAACCTCCCTGAGCATCTGTCTTTCCTATTCTCCTGCCTCCTCCTTTCACGACGCTCTAAGAAACCTGCACTCTTTTTCTCTTTCTGCCTCAATTGTGCTGCTTTTTAAAAAATACCTACCCTCTTTTACTTCAAGACTTTAGCCCATATCAATTTCATTCAAAAATCTCCCACTTGGGCTTCCCTGGTGGCGCAGTAGTTGAGAGTCCACCTGCTGGTGCAGGGGACACGGGTTCGTGCCCTGGTCCGGGAAGATCCCACATGCTGCGGAGCGGCTGGGCCCGTGAGCCATGGCCACTGAGCCTGTGTGTCCGGAGCCTGTGCTCCGCAACGGGAGAGGCCACGGCATTGGGAGGCCTGTGTACCGCAAAAAAAAAAAAAAAAAACAACTCCCACTAAATTTTTGTTCCCCCAGGAGATCTGTGCTATTACTGCTTCCCTATTCAACCCCCTCCTCAATCAATCCATATTAGGCAAATGGGGAAGCTTAAAAATAACATTTTTGATTTCTATTTTATGTTATATATATACAACAAATATATGTATATATAGCCACATATATACAGTCTATCTTTTTATGCAAACATTAAAAAAAAGTTTCTATCTGTACCAGGCCATTGCATGTGTTGATGTAAATGTGCACTGCACAAATGCAAGAGCACCATTTGCAGGGCTGATGCACAATTATGAGGCCACCTGCCTCAGGTCCGTTCTGTGCTGAAGAAAATCTCACTAGGACATTCTCTCAAAGGCTGGTCTGAGGATCGCCTCCATGGGGTCCTCGTGTGAAAAGTGTGATCAGAATCCCAAGCCAGGCCTACTGAATCAGAATTTCTGGAAAGGAGACCTGGGATATGCCTTTTTAACAATTTCCTTTGGGAGTTTTAGTTACTTACTGTTAAGTAGCAATCCTCCCTCTACCCCCCAAACATAGTGGATTAAAGCAATGACTTATTACTTCTCGTGATTCTATGTGCGTTGACCAGCAGTTTCTCCTGGGCTCACTCATGCAACATCATTCTAGCCTGGAAGGTCCAAAATGGCCTCACTCACATATTTGTCAGTTGGCGCTGGCTGTCAGTGGGGTGCCTCAGTTCTCTTTTCCTGTGGCTCCTCAAACTAGGGGTGGCTTCTTTACATGGCATTCTCAAGGCAGTGTTCCAAGAGGGCACAAGTGGAAGCTGCAAGCTCTCCTGAGGCCTAGGCTTTCCTGGCACATCATTTCTGCCACTTCTATTAGTCAAAGCAAGTTACAAGGCCAGACCAGGTTCAAAGCATGGGAAATTGATTTCATTTTTTGATAGAAGAGTTGCAAAGCATTTATAGCTATACTCCCCAACACACCATAGTGTATTGCTAAGTATATATGAGGTACTTAATACTTTCAGCCTTCATCATCATGTCTGCAGAGATTGAAACTTCTAGAATATGTTATTCGTGGGCTTTGCTTTTAAATGAAAGTTTCTGCCTGCATTTGCTAGAAAAATGTTGATTTGCTTTCAGGTCCTGAAACTAGGATTGTCAAAAAAAAGTGTTGGTATCTACACTCACGTTTTCAACCTACTCAAAATCAACTATGGAATTATTTTTTAAAAATCATTAATATTGCATACTTTTCACAGCTATTTTATTCAGACTTTTCTGATCAAAAATTTTCCAAATTAAAAACCAAAAGGTCAGAATTGGCTAACGTAAATTTAGTTTCCTCTTCTACCAAAGCTAGTCTTTCAGTGATTTTGATAACAAGTGGTCTTAATTTAAAATAGTAAAATTGTAGGACAGAATAGAGAAGGATTAAAGACAACCTGAGAAATTAGGTACAGAGTGTAAAACTAAATAATCATTCCAGGAGGAAGGACTGAGATATCAGCTTTGCCTATAGTTGCAAAGCCTGTTGTGAGTCAGTGACAAAGGGAGGGTAACCATCAAATCCACACCCCCATCTCTGCTCAAAAATGTGCTACTTTATTTGAAAACTACATGCAGTATTGAGAAAACGGATCTAACATGTATTCTTGGAGAGTGGCCTCTGAGGGCGCTTAAGTAGCAGTAATTCTAAAGAAAAATACCAAACTCTGAGTGCAATGGTGGAACAAACCATGAAAATATCTTTTAGTCAACTAATGGAAAACATGCTATTACAAGTCCTTGAATTTGCTGCTGCCTCAAGTTAAAGTGTTTTATATATTGTACTGTATTTAACATTTGCTTTGGAAATCTTTTTCTTTTGGTTTAGGCTGAAGGAAAAGTTTGCCAAGTTTTATGTCTTCCTGAATCAGCAAGTAAATTTCCCATTACTCTCCCAGTTGGGTGAGTCATCAGTCCAGTTTAGGGATGTCACAGTCCTGGCTGTCTGGGCGGGATGAGAAACAACATTACAGTCAATCAGTCTAGACAGCCACTTGGCCATTTATGGTATCATTTCCCCTTTATTACTAAGAGCCTAGAGAGCAAAGAGACGCTCCTGGGAATATATGTAGGGTTACCAGATTTAGCAAATAAAAATACAGGATGCCCGGTTAAATTTGGAATTCAGATAAACAATGAATACTTTTTTTAGTATATGTATATTCCATGCAATATTCGTAACCCACTTTCACTTGAAAAAAAAACATTTCTTATCTGAAATTCACGTTTAACTAGTCATCCTATATTTTATCTGGCAACCCTACAAACATGGATCTTACTTCATATCATCCACATTTTATTATCTGCAGAATGTCAGAGATATGAAAGTCTGTTTCCTGAGTTTTTGAGAAGAAAAGTTGAACCATTTTTCTTTCATCTTTTATTAATCATGTAATTACTGTCTAACATTATAGAAAGCAAAAAATTATCAAAGACAAGAATTCCTTCGAGCATTGATTCTCAGACTTTAATGTACATTTAGGTCACGTGGGGATCTTGCCAAAATTCAGATTCTAGTTCAGCAGCCTGAGGTGGGCCTGATGTTCTGCATTTCTAACAAGCTCCCAGATGATAGCAATGCTGCTGGTCCCTGGGCCCACAGTGGCAAAGTTTTCAGTGTTTCTCAAACATTGCTGCACATTAGAATCAGCTGAGGAGATTTTAAAACTCTTGATGCCCAAACTGTATCCCATCCAAGTTAAATCCGAATTGTGGCTGGTGGGAGCCACGTGTCAGTATTTTTTAAAGCTCCTCAGTTGCTTCCAGTGTGCAGCCAGTGTTGAGAACCACTGTCTTTGATGCATCCACTTTGATGTTGGTTAATGTTTATTATCAACTACCTGGGAGGCAAAGCTTTTTTTTGTTTTAAATTGACATGGTGCTTTATTACACATTAACTGTAATCTTGAGAGACTGATGTGTGGAAGGATTGTCACCACAGTCTTTTCAATGTGTCCACTTTCAATTACGCTTTCTAAGTAACTGAGGAGATTTTATTATTTTAACTATTAGATCACCAAATATTTTCCAAATTTGGAAATTTTATATCTGTAACACACATTTTCCCATGAGTCCAAAATAATTTATTTCTCTTAATGTTTCTAATGGAAACCAAACAGCCACCACCTCAGAGTCAGTCTGGCTTGGAAAAAACTGGAATTTATAGTCCATTACTCTTTGTGAGGCTTGGCTAGAGTCAGGAAATGTGACTTAGGGAAGAAAATCAAATCTTTAAGTTCTTGTTGTTTTTCACACAAAGATGTCAACAAAAATAAAAGCATGCCTTCAAAGCTACTACTAAGAATATAGCATGGATATAACACATGTTTACACAAAACAGACAGGTGCTGACATAAAGTTAGCTGTGGGAAATGTCTATAAAAAGCCTTGCTTCTTAACCAAACACCCTCCTCTTTTTTCTTCTAATTATGTCATTTTAGTGTCATCAATTTTTATGCCATCTTCCTTAAATCACGATCTTTTCTGCAGTATTGTTTAGCTCCAAGAATGCTTTTTGGGTTTCTTGTACCTTACACTGAATTTTTTACTGAAAGATTTTTTTTTTTCTTTTTAAAACTTTATCCTGGTGGGTGTTTTTGTTTTTGTTGTTGTTGTTGGGTTTTTTTGGTTCACTTGATTCATCATGCATTCTTTTCTCTTGTTCATGCCTAGCTTACACCCTCCATCACTTCTCTGCTCCATTCCTTCCCTTGGGCCCAAACATTCTAGAATCTGTGAACAGACATTTAATTGACCTGCATCCCTCACCAGCTCCAGCAGTCATCACCATGCCCTGGGAAACAACCTTAAGAAGCCCACACATGCCCATGACCCTGGGTGGGCCCATTTGCCAAGATGAAAAGTTGGCTCAGAAGAAGTACAACAAGACAGTTATCGAGTGGGTGGCAAATTGCCGTGCAAACATTTAACTGTGGGTTCTTGGTGTGCCCTTTCAGAGAACTTTTGCCTGGGGAGGGAAAGGTGGAAAGTGGCTCTAGGCAGCAGAAGTCTCCCATGAAGAGGAGGAAATTAACCTGATCTGTCCTGCATACAAAGTAGCTACCTAAAAATGTATTTGTTCTAAATTATGGTAATTTACTCTTCCTGCCATGAAAGGCTTATATACATTTTCTTAGGGAGCCCACAGTATAGCATTGCACTGTACAATATAATAATAACTAAGCTAACATTTATTAAGCACTCACTATGTGTTTTTATATGCATTAGACCTTTAAAGCTTTGTAACCACCCCAACAAATACTATCACTACTCCAATTTTAAAGATAAAGAAACTGAAGCTTAGAGAACAATGACTTGTCCATGGTCACACAGATAATTGGTAGTAAAGCCAGGATATGAAGCCAAACAAATCAAATTAGAGGTGAAACCCTGCATACACCTTAGCTACCACGTATTTAAATATATCCAGGGACTCCACTATGTGATACTGCCTCTTATGTGATACTTGCAGGGAATAATAGAATCCTAAAGGACCTTAATTTTAAGTATTAATGGTAGTAAATGCATTCACTGTAGTAGTTTTCTCCAAACTAAACCAATGGTTAAAGAGATTATTTGAAGTGTTAGCTAAGTGAATCACAGTAAGAATTTTACTCTCTTTTCAATTTTCTTTCAGTCTTTCTGATTGTAACAAAAGTTAAGTCTCAGATTGGTGCTAATTTGTATTAATCTTCCTTTATTAACAAAGAAGGCAGGCCTTGGACTAGGGGAGACAACAGTATCTACTGAGAATTTAGTAACATTGCTTTGTATTCATTTCTAATGTTGCCTTCTACTTATGGCAAGTGATTCTGTTTTCTTTCCTTTTGTTTTCCATTTATGGTAGGGATATATATCCTCTTAAAATAAAATTTAAATACTGTTATAAAAAAGTACGTAGGGGGCTTCCCTGGTGGCGCTGTGGTTGGGAGTCTGCCTGCCGATGCAGGGGACACGGGTTGGTGCCCCAGTCCGGGAGGATCCCACATGCCGTGGAGCAGCTGGGCCCGTGAGCCATGGCCACCGGGCCTGCACGTCCGGAGCCTGTGCTCCGCGGCAGGAGAGGCCACAGCAGTGAGAGGCCCGCGTACCGCAAAAAAAAAAAAAAAAGTACGTAGTAGAGTTGATATGCAGATATGTCAAAAATCATGGCATTAGTACTGTGATGGCTAAAGTCTAGAATACTTTAAACAAAACAACAAGAAAAAAACCAAAAAGACTCTGCAGTCTTATTTCCATTAGCTGCATGAAAATGTCTGAATTAAGGAAGAAATGAAAAGTCTAACCCTAAAGAAAACAATGTTAACTGCTTTTGAATTCCCCTAGGCTCTAGATTCTAGAGTTCCAGACTATGGAAAAATTAATTATTCCTCATTCCATGCTATGAGGGTGTATTATATTGTAGAAAGAGCTCTTGATTCACTTTCAGAGGCTCCCGGTTGGATCCAACCTCTGCCACTCACCTTATGCAGGTCCTAATACCTTCCTTGAATTCAGTTTCTCCATCAAGAAATAAAAGATCAAATTAAGTTGTTTCTTCTAGCTCTTTTATTCTAGCTTTCTTCAATGTATCTGAAATGGTCTGCACATTTATTTGCCTTTCTTCCAAAGTGCTTATCTAGGTGAAGCTTTGTGTAGCCTGTACAACTCACATGTTTTTTGAGAGAATATAAGCCATGTTAATGCTTTATTTTGTAAAGCTTCTGTTTTTGTTACGAAAGGTTACCTAACTTAAAGGCTCATTTGGGGGTGGGGGGGAGGGCACTATTACAGGTCAGCTGCCTGTTACAACTTGATATCATTCTGGAAGAAATCGAGGCTTCCACTTCCTTTGCACCATTTAAAGAAACTATTCTGAATTCCAAGAATGCCCGTGGCATTTACCAGACACTGCGCTTTCTCCTGTATGTGTCTATTTTTACACTGGGCACAAAGTACAATTAATTACCACTGGTCACTGGAATAGAATGTAATTATGGCCTGAAAGGGTGACCAAACTGCCTTCTCTAGTTGATGACTAACTTCAGACATTCTTCCAGAGCTGCTTATCTGTGTGATCAGCTTCACGCTGATGGCCCAGCTTAAGCTAGTGCCCTTAACTCTCCCAGGTCTGGTTCCCTGACAAAAAGTAAAATCAAATCACACACTCAAAACACAAAAAGCAGAAAACGCAAGGCCAGTCCTTGTTAGCTGTGTAAGATCACTTAAACCCCTAGGTGCATAATTCAGATTTTAATAAACACCTTTTCAGAGGTTCTAGCATATTTGGAAGAGAGGAGACACAATTTGCCCTGTAATCAGGATTAGTTAGAAAGACAGATATAGCACGTTCATTTCACTACAGTTTAGCATATGGCATCAACCACATAACTCTCACATTCTATTCTTCTTTGTGTTTGCTGACATTTTAAGCACTTTATGCATGAGATGGCTTTCATGAGACATAACAAAAAGTGGGGAAGGAACAATATGAGTATAGCTGCATTGAGATCCTGGGAATGCAGAGAAAATACCTGCAAAATAATGCTAATCTACAAGAAGGGCAAAATGATAAGTTTTTATTAACAATAACCTTTATAGGTCCTTACACTGGAGACTGTATTACCGGAAGACAATGAAGTATTTGTTAAATGTCCAATACAACAAACCTCATAAGAGAAGTCTGATATAAAAAAATCTAGCTCCTTGACCTGGATATGGCACAGAGTAACAGTGTTTCCGTAATCTGGTTATGGACAGTCCTCTAGAGCAATAAACCTGAGCAAACTCTCAGTTGTCATTGTTGTTCAGTTTGGGGTAATCATCTACAAAGCGCCTGTTTGTCAGGATTGGTGGAATAGTTAGGGAGGAGAAGAAGAGAGCCGACTGTAGCAGAATCTGAATAATGTAAACCTTTATTGGCTGAATGCTATCACTGGTATTGTCAGGATTCACCTGGGATTGATCTCTGACATGACCGTTGACACTTCATGACAGCAACAATTTGACAGGACTACTGCAAATCACCAAATTACCTTGGTGATTCTCTCCCTGCTAGATGCAACAGCAGCTTTGGTTGTCATGGTTGGCTCCTAGCAAACCAGAGAGACCCAGGGGTTGGGGTCTACCAATATACCTCTCCCCCGTAAAGGTGGCAAATTGACAGCAAGGAAGCTAATCCTAAGGGAAGGAGGGGAATTAGTAAAAAGCTAGCAAGATTGGTGGTAAACTAGGACAGGTTTTCAGTTTCCAGGATAAAGGGTCAAATATCATAGGCTAAATTTGGATATTGCAAATTCAGTCTCATGAAGCTCAGGTATGCAAAGTCCAAATCAAAGTCATAGTTTAGGGGAATGGAAAGAAGCTTTCAAAGTACAGAGCATAAATGATGGTCAAATAGGACACAGAGTCCAAATATTCTAGAAATGTCATCTGGAAACAAGGCAAAGCAGAGTGTGAAAAGAGGCCAGCCCCTGGAAAGTAGTTTTGAGCAACCAGAACAAGTAGAATATGGCTCTGCAGCCAATAGGAAAACAGTGAAACTATCCCCCAAATATCATGCTTGGTGTCAAAGGCCTGAGAGTCTGGAAAATTCAAGTATGGGAGACACTTGAACAAAATTCATCCAAGTAAGTAAAACATACTACAGGAGTTCTCAGGGAGATTACCTGATGTTATACCTGGAATGGCCCATGTTGGACACAGGAGTGGGCTGAGACTGGCACCCAGGCTGTAGGAAATGCAGCAGACAGAGATACAGCGTCTAAAGGAAAATGAAAATCCAGGCAGATAGTGCAAATGAGGTGTCATCAGAAGAGATCTGGCAAATAGACAAAATCTAGTCATCAAGCAAAAGTCTGGAATCAGGAATACTAGAGCAGAAGGTTTGAAATAGCACCCAGGTAGTAGATCACAGAGAGATGCACTGAGTGGCTGTTGGAGTAGAATGCAGTTGCTTTTAATAGGGTACCCAAGTTCTCATCCCTTAGCAGGTGGAGAGGGCGCCTCTCAGTGCCCTACATTTATTCAGACCCAATTTAACTTTCTTCATGAAATAGCCTGGTGTGACAAAACTGAAAACATGAAAACTGTGAGTATTGGTAGGTTATGACATGTGTAATAATCATACTTGAACGTAGGATACTTTTCTAAGTATGGATTAGAATGGCAAGTAAATGAAAGAAAAAGTTGTGAACATCTGAAAATGGGGCCCTGTATATTTAAATCATGCTACACCTATGCAATGAACTATGATGCTGGCATTAACAACAATAATCACAAAGAGTTTTCAATAACTTAAAAATGTTTTCCCTCTCCCACAATACCTCACTCTCTTCCTTTCCAACCTGGGCCCGGAGAATGGCTCAGGCAAAGAAGAATGGTTCTGCCATCAAGGAGGTAGAGACCAGAAGATACATCCTTGACATTCACCAGCTCATCCACGAAGTGGGTTTCAAGAAGTGGGGCCCTCAGGCACTCAGAGAGATCTGGAAATTTGCCATGAAGGAGATGGGAACTCCAGATGTGCACTTTCACACCAGGCTCAACAAAGCTGTCTGGGCCAAAGGAATCGGAATGTCCCATACTGTTTCCAGGTGTGGTTGTCCAGAAAGTGTAATGAGGATGAAGATTCACCAAACAAGCAAGCTCTATATGTTGGTTATCTACGGACTTATCACTACTGTCAAAGATCTACAGCCAATGTGGATGAGGGCTAACAGCTGATTATAAAATAAAGTTGTAAAACCACAAAAAAGAAAGCTTTTAACCATTATTCAAAAAGACACGTGCACCCCAATGTTCATTGCAGCACTATTTACAATAGCCAGGACATGGAAACAACCTAAATGGCCATCAACAGATGAATGGATAAAGAAGATGTGGTACATATATACAATGGAATATTACTCAGCCATAAAAAGGAACAAAACTGGGTCAGTTGTGGAGATGTGGATGGACCTAGAGACTGCCATACAGAGTGAAGTAAGTCAGAAAAAGAAAAACAAATATCGTATATTAACGCATACATGTGGAATCTAGAAAAATGGTACAGATGAGCCTGTTTGCAAGGAAGAAATAGAGACACAGACATAGGGAACAAACATATGGACACCAAGGGGGTAAAGGTGGGTGGGATGAATTGGGAGATTGGGATTGACATATATACACTACTATGCATAAAATAGATAACTGATGAGAACTTGCTGTATAGCACAGGGAACTCTACTTAATGCTCTGTGGTGACCTAAATGGGAAGGAAATCCAAAAAAGAGGGGATATATGTATACACATAGCTGATTCACTTTGCTGTACAGCAGAAACTAACACAACATAAGCAACTATACACCAGTTAAAAAAAATAGACATAAAAAAAAAAGGAAACGAAAGCTTTTGCTGTGTTAGGTGGATACAGGAGATACTTTATAGAATTGCAGATTTTATGTTATAAATTGTATTCAGCTGCTAAAGTACTAAAGAACTGAAATACTAGTGCTCAAGCAAGAGAGAATTTTGTATTCCTCTCACAGAAAATAAGTCCAGAGCTGGCAAGGCAGTTCCAGTCATCGGGCACCCTGTCTCTTTCTATTTATCATCTTCAGAGTTGGCTAAAATAGCTGTCAATGCTTTGGCTCTGGTGTCCACGTTCCAGGCAAGAAGTAGAAGTGAAGAAGAGCAAAAAAGCTGCATGCTAACGATATGTCCTCTTTTAAGGGGTCTTCCTAGAAGTGTAACAGATGTGCATAACAACAGTGGTTTAAACATGATCAGAGTTTTTTTCCTTAGGGAGCTACACAGCCTAAGGTCATTACAGCAACCCTGATCCAAAACACCCTCAAAAATTCAGTCTCCTTTTTTTCTTGTTGGATATCTCCTAGCAACTTCCATTCCAAGATCACCTCAAGGATCAAAATAGCTGCTCAAGCTCCAGCCACCATGTGATATTGTGATTCATAATAAGAAATATATATATTTGGTCTTCTTCCTGGTTTCTGGCACAGAGCTCCTAAACCTTTGGAATTTCCTAAGTGATCAGAGAGATAAAGGTATCTTTGGTTATTCATAACAAGCACCTTTCAACTACATCAGAGTTTATATTAACGAGGTGACTTTGGAAAACCCATAACGATGGGAGCTGGTTGCCAGGGTAACCAACCCTGACTAGGTGCTGGGAGAGTGGCCTTTCCAGAGAAGGCATGGAAGCTCTTCGCCCCTTCCCACATACCTGTCCTGTGCATCTCTTCCACCTGGCTGTTCCTGCAGTGTTTCCTTTTATAATAAACTGATAATTTAGTAGTATACTGTTTGTCTGAGTTCTGTGAGTCACTCTAGAAAATTAATTGAACGCATGGAGGGGGTTGTGGGAACCTCTGATTTATAGCTGTCTGTCAGAAGCACAGATGACAACCTGGGCTTGCGACTGGCATCAGTGGGGGTGTGGGAGTGGCAGTCTGTGGGACTGAACCCTTAACCTGTGGGATGTGACGCTATCTCCAGGTAGTGTCAGAACTGAGTTATATTTTAGAACACACAGCTGGTGTCACAGAACCGATCGGCATGTGGAAAACCCACACATCTGGTGTTACAAGTGTTAAGTGTTCCTAAGTAGAGCATTGAGAGTTGAGAGACACAGAAAGAGTAATAGGAGTGTGTTTTTTCAAAAATTTTACTTACTGTATCAATAATCTAGCCAGCTAAAAAAGAGAAAGAGATAGGAAAGAAGGAGAGGCAAAACTGCCTACACTTGCTGCCTTTTCAGGAAGTCTTCTGGGAGCTTTCATGTAACCTTTCTGCTTATATCTCCTTTGCTAGAACTTAGTCGTATGGCCACACCTAGCTTCAAGGGAGGTTGAGAAATACAGTATTTTCAGGTAGGCACATTAATAAATCAAAGTAAAAATTCTAATACTAAAGAAGAAGGGACCAGCAAACATTGGCCAGGCAGTTGGCGGCCTTTGCCACATCTGTACAATGATTTTAAAACATAACCACATGATTTTAAAACAGAAAAAGCCTTGGGGAATGGGACAAAGACATAAAGACATACATTTTGATTGGGACCAAGGTTGGAGACTTGGAGCTTGGGAAAGGGTATGGAAAGGCAGGCACTGTGAGTGTGGGGTTGTGGGAAAGTGTGGACATTCAGTGCAGAGGATGTAAAAATGTTAAGAAGTTAAGGATAAGATGGGCTTCCCTGGTGGCACAGTGGTTGAGAGTCTGCCTGCCGATGCAGGGGACACGGGTTCGTGCCCCGGTCCGGGAAGATCCCACATGCTGCGGAGCGGCTGGGCCCGTGAGCCATGGCCGCTAAGCCTGCGCGTCCGGAGCCTGTGCTCCGCAACAGGAGAGGCCACAATAGTGAGAGGCCCACGTACCAAAAAAAAAAAGAAGTTAAGGATAAGAAAGAAAATAATGAATGGGAGTGTCTCAACTGAAACCAACGTGAGGACTAAGAGCCTGAACAAATGTCCTCCAAATATATATCTTTTATTTTTTTCTTTCTCTTTTGCTTGGCCTCCTTCACTGGGCACATCTCCTATCCTAGGCTCTCGTAGATGTGACCATCTGTCTCTCTTTCGTAAGCTTACACCTATTTGTATAATATATAGATTGACAGTGTAGCTCCATTAACTCAGGCACACTAACCCTTTTTTGCCAGAGATTGTATCCCCATGCCTGGTGTGGTGCCTGGTATGTAATAAACAAGCAACAAACATTTGCTGAGTTGGAATAAATATGTAAGGACACAGTGATAGGAAAAGAATGTTGACAGATCACATAACAAGATAAGGTTTCCAGAAAGGTGCCTTTCAAAGATAAAAGATACATGAATTTGTGAGGCATCACATCTTTCCAGAATAGTCTTTACTATGAACAATTACAAATTGGAAGTTATTCCATTATTATTGAAATGTTATTTCCATTATTATTCTGTTCTTTTCCACCCCAGAAAGATCTTACATATATGCTTTTACTTTATCTCTACTTAATTGAATCATCTTGTCTCTGTCTGACCCTGGGCTCCTTCTTCCACATCCCCTTCCAATCCTGTGACGTACATGAATTACCAGTATCTGGGTGGAGTCCAGAAAAGCACAGCAAGAGGATGTGATATTCCTTCCCATTTTATGCTTACTGGTTGTGTGACCTTGCAAAATTTATTTAACTGATCTATGCCGCCACTTGCCGACCTGTAAAGTGGGAATAATAAACTGACAGGTCAGGGTTGTTGAAAGGATTATGTAAAACTTTTAGCAGTCATGGTCTCTAATGTGCATTCAACATATGTTAACAATTACTACTTGTCCACAGAACAGAATGTTAGGAGATGATGCTCACATTTTCCATGGGGAGGTAAGACAGTTCCTCAACTATCAGTGCTGAGAGGAAGGACTCCAGCAGGGGTGGCAGTGAGAGAGGAGAAGGGGGAGGCAAAGAGAGGGTTTTCCAAGGTCCCACAACAAGTAAGGGGCAGTACCATGAGGTGGGAAGGTGGGAGAAGGTGATAGAATCCCACCTATACTGGCTCTTGGGGAACTTCCAAGGTCAGGTGGGTGGTAAAGAAAATCTGACTTGAAATTTCCTCTCAGGGGGAGCAACGACCTTGGCTGCAGCCATGTGAGTCATGGGTTCTGGAGAAGAAACAGCACTGACTCAGCGGATTTGAGACAAAGGGAGTTTCCTTAAGGACTAGCTCCTGAATCAGCCACTGTTTGCCTAAGAGAAAATAAACCACACTTGCCAGTTGCATTAGGTAAAACCAAAACACAATATTCTCAAACACAAACTAACTAAGAAAGGAGTTTACTGGCTTGCATAACTGAAAAACCCAGGAGAAGGAAGCTCTTGGCGTCTGTCTTTTTAATCTCCATATGAAGATTCATGTGTGACATGGTCATGCTCCATTCTAAGTCTCCCCTTGGTGACAAGAGAGCTGCAGCAGCCCCGGTCTCACAACGCTTCTGGTTGGAGTCCAGCAGGAAAGAAGTCTGCCACCTTGATGGCTCCAACAAAAGTCCTGGAGTCTCATTAGCATGATTGACCTGCTTGTGAATTAGTAACTTGGCTCAGGCCAAGTATGGGTCACGTAACACCCTCCAGAGTTGAAAGTGGAATTATCTGCACAGGAACCACATGGACTGAGTGGGGAGGGGAGGTCAATCCCCAAACATAAATTGTGGGCTGTTACCAGAAGTAGGGTAAATAGATGTGCATAGCCAGAAAAAAATGTTTACTACACTACCCATTATTTTCTCTTGCCATGTGTTGTAGGCACTGTTGAAATGCTACTGTATTATACACAGTGGGAACCCTGAGAACCATACCCTTGCTTTGGCATTAAGTGTGAAACTTCCTTAGAGGCCAAAGGGCACTAGTAATTGTTCCACACTCCAGTTTAGAGAGTCTTAGCAGTACTGAGCGATCCTACTCATTGGATATAATTCAAACTACTTTTTAGTGTCAATGATGTTGTTCATATCAACGCATTTGTCTCCCCGTTACCCCACAAGCTGCTAGAAGGCAGGGGTCTAGCTGATTGCCCCACATAATGTCAGTATTAATAAATGATTTATTTACTGATTCATTCACTTAAGGGTTCTGTTTCCAGTCAGATCCGAAACAGTCAGAAGAGTTTGAGCTTCCACTGGCTTCAAAACAGGAATTATAATTCTTTTTGGCAAGTGTGAAATCACTGTAACTCGTGTTCTTTAGAAACACATTTGAACAACATCCTGCTGACTGGAAAAATGTATACAATCCTTCAACAGAACAATTGCTCATTCACCACTCCCATTTTAAATAGAAACAAAATTTCTAGTAATTAATTTTAATCATTTACCAGTCTGTTTTTTAGCAGATAGACCCATACTATTATTCTTTTGGGCACAGACAATTTTTTCCAGAGAAGGACAGAGAATTTTTTTCCCTTTCAATTAGAACTAAGGTGTAAAGTCATCAATTTAAAGGTTGAGAAGTATCCATTTAAATCTGAGGCACTGAACTTGAGCTCTGATCCTCTGGCAGGAGCCTGTGTGTGTATTTGAGAGACAGAGAGATAGAGATGGAGGGACATATGGAAATTGACCAATTGTCTGGGAAACATGGAGGTCAGGGTGATACAAGACAATGCCAGGAAGCAAAATCAGAGTCCAGGGGCTTTCCTGGTGGCGCAGTGGTTGAGAGTCCGCCTGCCGATGCAGGGGACACGGGTTCGTGCCCCGGTCCAGGAGGATCCCACATGCCGCGGAGCGGCTGGGCCCGTGAGCCATGGCCGCTGAGCCTGTGCATCCAGGGCCTGTTCCCCGAAAAGGGGAGAGCAAAAAAAAGTAAGGGCCCGGGAAACCGCAAAAAAAAAAAAAAAAAAAAATCAGAGTCCAAACAAGATATAAATCTAAGAGGAATAAGCAGAGAAGCTGAATTCTCTGAAGCTTGAATAGGCAAGAAGCAATAGGAAATAATAATAATAATAAATATCAGTGTAGCACTGACTATGAGGTAAGGACTTTCTAAGTGCTTTACACAGGAATGTGTATTCCCCTCTAGTCTAGACTACAGATTTCACGAAGGTAGGGACTGTGTTATTTTATTTCCTTCCTTGCTCAATAAATATTATTGAATACTAATGACACTGTATATGCCAAAACAAAGCCAGTGGGATAAAGCATGGAAGGTCGGGGGCAGATACTGAGACATTCCCTAAGCAGCTAAGTGAAACTGTCACTCTTCCTAAGGGGTGTCCAAGGCCTCGACTATGGTTTAGGAAGGGCTGTTCAAAGACAGTGGGGCATATCAGTTTCTACCCAGCTTTTGTCTACGTTCCAAAGATAATTTAAACCTTGCTTTTCATCAAAGCAGCCATCAAAAGGCAATGCAATGACTGTGGCACTATAAAAATCAGTCCAGGGGCTTCCCTGGTGGCACAGTGGTTGAGAGTCCGCCTGCCGATGCAGGGGACACGGGTTCGTGCCCCGGTCCGGGGAGATCCCACATGCCGTGGAGCGGCTGGGCCCGTGAGCCATGGCCGCTGAGCCTGTGCATCCAGAGCCTGTGCTCCGCAATGGGAGAGGCCACAGCAGTGAGAGGCCCGCGTATTGAAAAAAAAAAAAGTCAGTCCAGGTGTGTTGCTCTCTTCACCTTATCCTGATTCCCCTCCCTACCCCATCCTACTCAGGCATCCTAGGGTATTCTGGGACTTCTCAAGTGGAGGCAGTCACATCCCTGCTTGTAGTAATGCTGGGCACAGTTTGTTATCTGGTGTTAGGCTTGTGTGCCAGCGTCTTTCTGGAGTTTCATACTGGTTGCAGCATAGGAGGCAACTGACCTCAATAACTGGGAGCTGTGGATACCTACTTCTTTTCATAGCACATTGCTCTTGAGTAGTGCTAACTCAGCAAGTCCCAAGAGACAATCAGTCTAGCCTGTCAGGTCTGCATGTAATCAGCAAGGAATTTTTCATTCCCGGGCTAATGCCTACATGCCATACAGTCTCTATCATGTGTTCTTAGTTAAGCGAAGTATCTTAGTAGTAAACTGAACTTCTAAAAACCCAACACATTCATGTGCTGGAGAATGGGAGTGAGGGTAAAGAGGAGGCATCTCCAGACAAGAGATTTTATCACTTAAAGACACATTTTACAATGGAAAACCAGGGCAGTAAAAAAATAGAATGACTGGAGGATGCCTTTTGCTACTTGAAGGGCATCTAGATTCTGGAAACCAATCTGGGGTTTCTTTATTGATGTAACCGTTTAACGGTCTGATCACACAATAACAGACATTCTTCATTTGCAGACTCCCAAACCAATGATAACCTAACTGTGACAAAGAGAAACTTCGAGTTATTGGAATTGCTGGGGGTAGGGAAGTGGCGTATGAGCTGGGGAGGTTTAGGTAGCACAGCAACATGAAAGGCGTTGTTAATATTTCTCGGCTTATAAACAGTTGGGTTCTAGAGGGAGACTGTGTTTGAATCCCAGCTTTACCACTTACTGGATGTGTGAGCTTGGACGAATTTTTAAACCTCTCTATGTCCCAGTTTCTTTGTCTGTAGAGGGGAGATAACATTAGTACATTCTTTCTAGAGGAATATTAGTACATTCTTTCTAGAGGCTTGGAACAATGTCCTAACTCATTGTAAAATTCAGCATATATTGCCCCCCAGCCCTCTCATTATTATTACTTTCATGTACCTCTCTAAGTTTCTCTATATTAAATCATTTTTCTTCTATTCCTTATTCCATAAATCTGGTTAATCTGGTTGGGTGTTAGTTGAAGATAGACTGTCCTTTCAGTTTTCATCATTTCATCAAGGCCAATCCTCAAGTTGTCATGTGGAGGGACTTCAACTGCCAAATACCTCAGGTTTCTGCCTTGTCACTCACTTCTCACCCTAGAGGGTTTGGGAGAAGGACCTGGGCTGTGTGGTCAGTGGATCTGTCATTGTGTCGACCAGATACATTCTGGTGTGGCTCTCCACCAACAGTCAGGCCTGGCCCTGTGGGGAAGATTTGAGTTTGTCTAGGTCTTCCATGACAAGGTAGATGATAACTGTACTATTTTAGAGCTATGATATCCATTATTTGGACCTATTTTCCAATCTACTTTTTAGCAGTAACAAAGCTTATATTTCTCCACCATATGACTAGGATGTCTTTTTCTCAGTTGGTTTTGACTCAGAGGGAGAATAATATTTTATTTATTGGGTCCCCAAATTCTCAAAACCTACTATGTGTAAGGTTCGCAGAGGTTTCTGTAGGTGATACATTAATGTCTAAGGTAACTTCTTTTCCTCGGGGAGCTTGAAATCTAGTAAAAAGAATGATAACTTTTCATAAGTAACTATAACACAGGATGAATAATTAAAATAAGAAAAGCAAATTGTGGGGACTTCCCTGGTGGTGCAGTGGTTAAGAATCGCCTGCCAATGGCAGGGGACACGGGTTTGATCCCTGGTCCGGGAAGATCCCACATGCCACGGAGCAACTAAGCCCGTGCACCACAACTACTGAGCCCATGTGCCACAACTACTGAAGCCCACAAGCCTAGAGACCGTGATCCGCAACGAGAAGCCACTGCAATGAGAAGCCCGCGCACGGCAACGAAGAGTAGCCCCCACTTGCCACAATTAGAGAAAGCTCGCATGCAGCAGCGAAGACTCAATGCAGCCCAAAATAAATAAATAAATACATAAAATAAAAAAGAAAAGCAAATTTTGTGGGCAATTCAAAGGAGGGAGAAATCACTTCCTTCTGGAGGCATCAGGAAAAAAAAAACTCATGGAAGAGATAGTATTTAATGTGGTTATTACTTTGACAGATTTAATGGGGGAGGGAGAGAGCATTTTAAACACACAGCAATACCATAAAGGCAGAAAAGCATGAATATGTGTGTCAGGAGAGGGAGGGGTGGCAAGGAGGTATCTGTGGAGAAACAACAAATAATTCATTCTGGCTGAAACTTAGAGTATAAGTAAGTTGGGGAAGAGGCTGGACAGGCTTTGACCATACTGTGGAAACACATGGAAAATTTTTGAACAAGGTACTCACTTTAGAGTTGCTTTTAAAGAAGATGAATCAGGCAGTGATATATAAGGCAGTTTCAATTCAGAGATAAGGGAATGGGAATAACTGAGATGGAATTGAGATTCAATTCCCTATTTGTATGATTCTAAGCCTTGACTTATCTGATTAAAGCAAATAAAAAACGATTTGTGTTAGAAGGATAAAACAATGAGCTCAGACTTAGATACTAAGTTTGAGATGTTACTGGGACATTCAAGTGAATAACTCTAGTCACTTCTGGCTCCATTCTGTCCTTCAATTGGTAGGGAAATAGACTCCACCTCCAATTCTGCAAAGAATTTGTTGCCACCTTGAATGTACTACACCAATTTTACAATGTATTAGCCCTGTAACCCAGGGCTTTTACCTTAATCCTTCTCAGCCTTAGTTTCCTAACATCGCAAAAGGAAAACCTATGTCATAGACTTCCAAAGTTAGATAACATATGTACCTACCTTGCACAGGTCCTAACATGTAGTTGGTGCTAAGAAACGATAGCGATCACCATCATCATCACCCTTACAGAGTCAGGTCCAAATACTGGCTCTGTCATTTACTAGCTGTGTGATTAATCTTTTTAAACCTTCGTTTGCTCATCTTTAAAATGGGGGATAATAAGAATAACTACAACAACTATGGTTGTTGTAAAGACTTATGAGATGATCTATGCATAGAACTTCTTAAGAGGATAGCACTTGTAGCTCCCAGACAGAGCTCTTGTGAAGATTCAACACGTTCTTGAATGTATTCAGCATACAGTCAAGATTCTAAATGTTAGGTATTATTATTATAATTACATTGCTACTACTACAACTACATTGCATTAGGTAGATATTTGGTTGTTACTTCTCTATTAATTGTGGGTTCTTTAAAGAATTTTCTCAATATGTAATTTACTTAGAAAATAGATAGATAGATGGATGTTTTAAAATATAAATTGAAGATATCTAGAGGGCACTTTGCTCTGTTTATTGGGAACTTAGGGTTTGGGGCCTTAAGGTATGGATTTTAGAATACATGCATAGAGATAATAATTGAGAACGTTGAGGGAGTATAGGGAATAAGGAGGCCTGATGAACCTTACCAGGTGTTTGCTCATTGAAGATGGGAGGAGGAAGAGAGGCCAGGAAGGGATTCATAAGAAAAGATGAGTGATGCAGAAGTAGAATGACAGCCGTCACAGTCCCAAGAAAGGAGGACACTGCAGGAAGGACAGGGATGTTCAACATTGCTAAATGGTACATAAAAGCTTGAGAAAAACTGTAGGCTTTGCCAATTATGGGGTAATTGGTGACCTTGAGAGAACAGTTTTAGAAAGAGAATCAAGAGTAGAATCCAGGGCTTCCCTGGTGGCGCAGTGGTTGAGAGTCCGCCTGCCGATGCAGGGGACGCGGGTTCGTGCCCCGGTCCGGGAGGATCCCACATGCCACGGAGTGGCTGGCCCGGTGAGCCATGGCCGCTGAGCCTGTGCGTCCGGAGCCTGTGCTCCACAACGGGAGAGGCCACAACAGTGAGAGGCCCGCGTACCGCAAAAAAAAAAAAAAAAAGAGAGGTCCTTGGTGGAATAGGGACCCAGAGGAAACAGGGAAGAATGGGAATAGAGGCTAGGTTGAACTTTATAAAAGCAGAGACATGAGCCTCTCTTGGAGGCCAGAGTAAAGCAAAAGAGTAGGCAGATTAAAATTACCAAGAGATACTAAGATGGAGCAAATGGAATTGCAAGAGGTCTCCATCAGCTATCTTGGATCTTACTGGTAAACAAGAAAGTGACTACAGTATTCTGAGAGATTGCCAGAAGTGGGTGGGAACTGAAGGACAAGGAAAGCCGTATGGAAAGGCTGCTGTGCAGAGCTGACTGTAGCTGAATTCAATAATTTCTGGGGCAGTAGAGAGCTCAGCTGAAATTAGATAATTAGTTTAGTGCCATTGGTTTAATGATATCCTGTAGACCCAATCTATTGACTTTCCCTAGAAATGATCAATCTTCAGGAGGAAGGTAGGGAAAGCATATTTTGCATTATATTAAACTTGATAATGCTGAGGCAGAAATGAGGGAACATAAAAATGGCAAGAGATGCCATGTGGTAATTAACAGTAAGTTACTAACATGGCTTGGTATATACCTGACATAACAAATGAACCCAGAACAGAGAGAATATATTGAAGAAAAGAGAGAGTTCAAGACACATATGGATACCATTAGGATTAAAAACAGGTTAGGTGATCATGAAGATATGGAAGGAATTGAAGTTGAGATTAGAATGTAGATTCTCAGGGGTTTTAAGATCTTAGAAGTGGAGCAACACCAAGTGAGATGAAGTCTAGAGGGGCCGTGTCAGGGGGGTCACCTCGTGGAGTGGAGCTCAGCTTCCAAAGTCCAGAAAGCAGTGAGGAAAGGTTGTGTAGGAATACGATCCAGTGGGTCAGTCAGAGTGGTCTGGGTTCTAAGCCCCAGCTCTATCACTCTTCAGTTGGGTGACCCTGTGCAAGTTACTAAACCTTTCCACATCTCTTTTCTCATCTGTAAAATGGAGGTCATATTGCTTCCCAACTTTTAGAATTGTTGGGAGGACTAAATGGGATAATATATGTAAAGTATCTCACATCTGACATCTGATAAGGGCTCAGAACATACTCTTATTAATATTTAGTGTTAGCTTTCAGTATTTTCATGAATCATACCTTAGTGTCTATCCTTGCGAGGATGACAGAGCTTAAAGTGGAGAGGAAGACTGTGGATGGAATACTAAAGTCAGTGAAAAAGATACTGTATCAGGTTTTAGAGGTTAGTGGATGATTGGGTAAGGACTGTTAGAAAGCCTAACTAAAAATGCCTTCAACAATACTGACTACCTCAAAACAACAAATCCCCAGGTAGAACTGCTCCAAAGTTTAGTGCCATTGGCTTAATGATATCTTGAAAGACCCAGATGCTTTCTCTGCTTGTTGGCTTGTCCCCTTGGACTATTTCTCAACATGGCCCCAATATCATGGCTGAAGCTTCAGGTACCGTTAGGCACTGAGTTTGACGGATCCTTAGTGGATCTCTCTACAGTGTGAGAGGGCTAGCACCTATTGATTTCAGTTTGGGGAATAAGACAACAGAGAAATACCATTTAACATTTTGTTGCACAAATGATGCTGCAATGAGCACGCTTGTAGATGCCTCATTATGCATATGTGAAGTATTTTGTAGGATGAATAGGGAGATGTCAAATTGTTTCCACAGACGGCAACATTTAAGTGTTGCAGAATCTTACAAATGCCATTACCACTTTACACACTAATTAGTAGTACAAAAAAAAATTTCCTTACTTCCTATCCAAAGTTTGATAAGATTAAACTTTTAAATATTTGTTAATCTGGCAGATGAAAAACTTATCACATTGCTTTTTCAGTATGCATTTTCTTGGTTACAAATGAAGTTGACTAGCTTCTCAAATGTTTGGATTATTTGCACTAAATTTTCTATGAGTTTCCTGTTTACAACTTTTGCTTGCTTTTCTATTAGGTTGTTCATATTTTCTTCACTTATAGAAATTCCTCATATAGTCTAGATACTATATAACAATCCTTTGATTGCCATTTATGTCTATCTTTTGTCTTTTAGCTTTGTTTAAGGTGTCTATTGTAGGAAGCAACTTTTAATTTGCACAAATTTTTTGTACTCTTAAGGTTCTTAGGTTGTTCTACTGGCAGTAACTATGCAGTTGTTTAATCTCCAGGTCAACCCTGCCCAAAGTCAAGTACAGGAAGCTGTCTACACAGTGTCATTTAAATGATAAGGAGAGAAAGGCTCAACTGCTCAAATATATTTCAATCCATGAGTCTGATGCCATTTTCCCACCTGAGTCATTCCCAAGGGACTTTCTGGGAACTTGGATTTTAACTGTGTGAAAGATGTTATTATCTTGTTGAGACAGGATATTAGCCTATTAACAATAATTGTGCTCTCTGATTAAATTTTGCCTTTTTTTTGCAGTACGCGGGTCTCTCACTGTTGTGGCCTCCCGTGTTGCGGAGCACAGGCTCCGGACGCGCAGGCTCAGCGGCCATGGCTCACGGGCCTAGCCGCTCCGCGGCATGTGGGATCTTCCCGGACCGGGGCACGAACCCATGTCTCCTGCATCGGCAGGCGGACGCTCAACCACTGCGCCACCAGGGAAGCCCGCCATTTATTTTTATCAGAGGGAATGAGATGTACAGGGAAAGTAAAGAATGTTTGAAACAGTGCATGGCTCATGTGCTTGAAGAAATTTTATGGAAGGATTCGGGTAGCAAGGAGGTAGCTTCAAGACAACTTTTCTCTTTCTCAGGAAGGAAGAAAAGAGAAAGAAGAAAAGGGAAATACTCTCAAAACAAACCTTGATATTTTTTTTTCTCCCCTTAGGCTAGAGTCCTTTAACATTTGGGTTACTTGCTAGGTCAATATCAAAATGTGATAACTTTCCACTGAAAGTAGATGCTACTTTGATTATTTCCTTAATTAAAGCAAACTTAAATAAGCAGTTCCACAGTTATGATTCAATAAATCCTTTCAAACATTCCTCACGAAAGAGTCCTGTGATAAAGTCATTTCAGATGGAAAACAAGGGAATTAAAAAAGAAAAATGGCATAAAAGACTTCTCTTTTGCCATGTGTTAAGTTGGGGGAATTTTTTCTATCCTTGTAAGCGGTTTTTAGTCTCTGAGGAAAAAAATACTTAAAGAAAGCAGATGTTGATGAGTCACATTTAAGCTCTTATAGTTCGAAACATATTTTTTATTTGTGTATGAAGCTGTGGTCTGGAAGATAACTGGCTAAAGTCCTTGACTTTAGGGTTTTAACCCTATGTTGTCAATACCAAAGAAGTTGGACTAGAAAATCTCTACGAATACTCCCAACTCTTGTATTCTACACTTTTTAATGAACTTTATGCTTTTTTTGCCTTTGCCCCAATTATGTAGCCACAAGATGATATAGCCCCCAGCCCCTTTCTCCTCTGGCTATTTCTTTAAGTCACTGTTCAAGAATGAACAGTGAAGGAATTAGGAAGAAGGAGAAAACTTTCAAAGTGTGAGAATGGGAGCAGCGGTCAGTCACTGTTCAGTAGATTTTTACAGATTGCTAACCACAAGTAGACAGACTAACCAAATGATCACAAGCGTGATTACAGCTGAAGATAAGTCTCTTTATAACAAAGGACTGAAGACCTAACTGCGAAGTCAAAAAAACCCACTTCTCTCAGGAAGAACCAACACCTGAGCAGAGATCTGAAGGAGGAAGAGGGGTGACAAAGTGAAAGAGGGGTGGGTTGCCTGTGGTAAGAACATGCCAGGCAGAAACAACTAGCACCTACAGGGTCCTGCAGCAGGGGGCACAGTGTGTTCAGGGAAGTTGGCGGTAAGGGGATGTATCCCCAAGGTAGTTAAGGGAAAACAGACAGGATTTAGAATTGATTTGGATCACTGGAGCTAGCTCTCCCTCAGAGTCCTTGCTACTCTCTTCCTCCTCTTTCTCTCCTAGCAGATAAAAAAACACTTGAGCTAGGCATTGTTTTAAGCACTTTACACATATGAACTCAACTCTAACTCAACAATAACCCAATGAGTATATGGTAGAATATATGAACTCATGATCCTACCTGAAAATCTCTGCTTCACCTTTTTCTTCCATATATATATATATATATATATATATATATATCTTTAAGATAGCAGACATTTTTTTTTTTGCTAGGGACAAGCTCGGGGTTATTTGAGAAAAGAAAACAAAAAACAAAAAAACGATGGGAGTATTCAAATGCGGTTTGGACATGCTCAATCCCAAGGCATGGGACTTAAGAAGAAAATTACAGAAAACTACAGTCCATTCCTGTGTAATTTATTTAATTGAAATATATAATATCTATTGAGTGCATATTGCATCAAATACTATTCTGAACATTTTATATATTAGTTTATCTTCACACCTAACTCTATTGTGATGCCCATTTTACAAATGAGAACACCAAGGGAAATCTCCAAGAATGTACAGCTGATGGTAGTGAAGAGAGGTGGGTGCTGATCCTGGGCAGTCTGTCTTCAGAGGCCACTCTTAAGCACTAAATATCACTTGCTCATCTGTATGAGTACCCAATGCCTTGCTACCTCCTAAAATGGTTCTCTTCTTTCTTCTCCACTAGACTCCCTTATGATATATTAGGAAACAAAGGTCCTCACGACAAACATGATATAGTCATTGAATTAACAGAAAATAAAGAAACTGGTGGAACTCTATAAGGACAACTACCAAGACTGCTTTTTCTTCAACAAATGAGAATATGGAAGTCATTTTGTGGCCAATGAACATGAAATACTTAAGATATGAGGCAAGCCGCCATGTAACTCTAGATTCCTGAAACTGGTAGTATAAAAACTGCTCTAAGGCTGCTTTTGAGCAGGGATTATAGTCAATCCTACACCACTAAAGTAATTACAGCAGAAAAAAGAAAGACCATTTTCAACAAAGCTGCAGAATTTCTCTGATTTGCATTAAGAATTTGTCATTTTCTTGGCACATGTTTCTCCTTTCATTATTGAACTCTATGAGAGATCATGTGTTTCAAGTCTGCCTCACTTTCATTTAGGCTCAAATCAAATTCCAGAATGTTCTTTTGGATGAAGGGGTTTCCCTAAAGCTAACTGGAGTTTCCTGCACTTTTGTTGAGATCTAAACTAGCAAGATTTCAGTACCTCAGTCGTCACTCATCACTTTAATCGTTCAGTTGTATATATCCTCAGCTTTCTTGCTACTTTATTCCTCCATCTTACCCTCTTAGAAGATAATAAAGTACTTCTGTTGTGTTTTCTCTGTGCCCTTCCCCTCTCCTCCCCACCCTTCCCCTTGCCTCCTCTTCTTTCAGTGCTTAGAACTGTCCATCTATTCACTCAACAACACCCTCTGAGTATACGGCAGAGTACGTGGGCCCAGATGCAGGTAGGTTGAGAGACAGGGTGGTGGAAGCATGTAAAAGATCTCCTCTAAATGCTCCTAGTTTCTCTGTAAATGGGAAACAGACTATACTCATTTTACAGGTGAGGAATCTGAAGCACAGGGAGAGTAAGCAGTTTGTTCAAGACCACCTAGCTTCCAAGTGGCCGAACCATGATTTAAATCTAATCAGTCTGACTCCAGAGTGTATACTCTTCGCCTTCATGCACTGCTGCCAAACTCCTCTCTGGTTAAATTCAACTCTGTACTTCCCTGCCTGACCCACCAGGGTCCTTCTGACACTGCTCTAACAGCCCTCCTCTGCACTCCCACCTGACACACTAGGTGCTATAGGCGCTAATTCAAGGAATTTCCTAACTTCTTGCTTCTTTCTGAAAGACAAACAGTTGGTAACTTTTGTGAATTAGGCTGTAACTACTTTATAACTAACATGTCCTGCCCATCATCTGTCAGCTGCAAGGTACTCTGGTGAGCCACCACTTGAGAGCTTTACTCATTTTAACAGATTTCATTGGCATAGCTCTGGGTGGCAATCCAGTTTTTTGAAAATGCGCTCAGCCATAAAGGCCCAAGTCCACGCAACTGTGGCAAAGTTACAGTTCTGTGGTTTCACGTTAGTTACCTTATAGTTACTGTGTAATTAGCGCCGCTTAATGTATATTACCAAAATAAATATATCTACCCCAGGAAAAAAAAAAAACAAAAAGCTGAACATAGCTGAAGACTAATGACCATGCTGATTATTCTCCCTTCAGATTCATGCTTTGGCACAGCCCTGAAAGCCTACTCTACTTTCCCAGTCAGTTCATTTCTTAATTACTTTACCTCTTACCTCTTTTCAAACTTTTGTTGCCACTTCTCCAGTCTTCACTCTGTAATGACTTGTTTCCCATTTCATTGAAAAAATGGAAGCAGTCAGAAGAGAACTTCCACATACTCCCCACACCACATCTACTGACCTACTTGCATTGGGCCCCATGTACTCTGCCTGACCTTTCACCATGGATGAATGTCTGTGTGCTTATCTAAATTCAGTAGCTCCTTATTGAGCACTGGATCCCATCCCCTCACCTTCTCCAGGATCTCTCTCTTTCAAATATACCCTCTCTTCTGTATCATCAGTTTTCCTACCCCCACAAGTCATTTCCCATCAGTAGACACATATTCTGTAATATTCCTATCTTAAAAACAAAAACAGACTTCTGGTTTCTGATCTGGCCTGTAAGGAGCTTGGCAATTGTCATTCTGTCTTGACAGCAAGTAAAAAGCTGAACAAATCGAAAAATCAACAATTTTTCTTAGCTCCATCAGAGAAGTGAGGTCATGGGCAAACCACTACCTCCCAAACTGGAGAGACAGGTAAATACAGAGAATCACAACTTACTGGAGCAGAAACCTTCAGGAGAACCGGTGCTGGGATATGAAAACCTGAACTGTAATTGACAAATTGCTGGAGGCTCAGTGTGCACAAGCCTGAGAGTTAAAAACTCCAGGGGGACCCAGTCATCAGCAGGTCCCCACAATTTTGTGAGTTTTATCTCCAGGAGCTTGACCTGGTTCTTGCAGTGAATATCAGAGGAAAATTTGCTTGGGTTTCTGGAAGGAGGAGGAGAAAAGAAATCATTTTGAAATACGTAAGAGCATTTTTTTCTTAACAAGTCCTGCCCATAAGAGAAACTATTTTACAGAGCCTAAACTACTGAGATTTTATCAGAAGGGAAATACCCAAGTCTAGCCCATTCTAGCTTTCCACGTGGGAGAAAGGAAATACCCAATCCCAATCCCTTTTAGCCTTCCATGTGAGAGAAGGGAAGTAGCTAACTCCATCTCCCTCTAGCCATTCTGTTCCACCTGGGGGAAAACACTGAGACACACTTGTGAAGTTCACAGTTCAGAGGCACAGGCTCTCTGAAAGACTGAGACCTGAGAACACTTTCCCTTCCCCCACACCTTACTACCACATTACTAAAGGTCTATTTACCACAGTGCCTTTTAACCAATATATTATGTCTGGTTATAAAGGCAAAACATGCAGTTTGAAGAGACAGCAGGCACTAGAACTAGACTCAGATATTGCAGGGATGTTGGAATAATCAGACCAGGAATTTAAAACAACTATGATTAATATGCTAATTAAGGGCTCTAACAAATAAAGTAGACAGCATGCAAGAACAGATGGACAATGTAAGCAGAGAGATGGAAATTCTAAGAAAGAATAAAAAGGAAATACTAGAGATAAAAAAGCTGTAATGGAAATGAGGAGTGCCTTTGATGGGCTTATGGGTAGACAGGACACAGCTCAGAAAAGGATCTCTGTGCTTGAGCATATGTTAATAGAAATCTCCAAAACTGAAAAGGAAACAGAAGACTTTAAAAATTTAAAGACAAAAAAAACCAGAACAGAATATCCAGGAACTGTGGGACAATGATAAAAGGGGTAACATACACATAATGGGAATACTAGGAGGAGAAGAAAGAAAGAATTGAAAGAAGGGACATCACAAAATATCCCATGAACATTTTAAGGATAATTATGCCCTTCACAAAAATTAATTCAAAATGTATCATATAGAAATGTAAAATACAAAAATTATAAAACTCCTAGAAGATAACATAGCAGAAAACCTAGATGACCTCTGATATGGCAATTACTTTTTAGATGTAACACCAAAGGCATGATCCATGAAAGAAAGAATTATAAGGTAGAGTTCATTAAAATTAAAAACTTCTGCTCTGCAAAAGACAATGTCAAGAAAATGAGAAGACAAGCCTTAGAGTGGGAGAAAATATTTCCAAAAGACATATCTATAAAGGACGGTTTTCCAAAATATACAAAGAACTCTTAAAACTCAACAATAAGAAAATCAACAACTGCATTGAAAAATGAGCCAAAGACCTGAACAGACACTCTATCAAAGAATACATACAGATGGCAAATAAGCATATAAAAAGATGCTCAACATCATATGTCATATGTCATTAGAGAAGTGCAAATTAAAATAACAATGAGATACCACTATACACCTATTAGTTGGGGCCAAAATCCAAAACACTAAGAACAGCAAATGCTAGTGAAGATGTGGAGCAATAGGAACTGTCATTGCTGGTGGGAATGCAATATGGTACAGCCGCTTTGACAGACAGTTTGGCAATTTCTGTCAAAACTAAACATGTCTCACCACAAGATCCAACAATTGCACTCCTTGGTATTTACTCAAATGAATTGAAGAGCTGTATCCACACAAAACCTTGCACATAAAGATGTTTACAGCAGCTTGATTCATAGTTGCCAAAACATGGAAGCAACCAAGATGTCCTTCAGTAAGTGAATGGATAAATAAACTGTGGTACATTCAGACAATTGACTATATTCAGTGCTAAAAAGAAATAAATTATCAAGCCGTGAAAAGACACGGAGGAATCTTAAATGCATATTACTAAGTGAAAGAAGCCAATCTGAAGAGGCTACATATCGTATGATTTTAACTATATGCCATTCTAGAATAGGCAAAACTATAGAGACCATAAAAAGATCAGTTGTTGCAAGGGTGGGGTGGGGGTGAGGATATGAATAGGCAGAGCACTGAGGAGTTTTAGAGAATTTGGTTCTGGAAAAGGCAAAACTATGGAGAATGTAAAAGGATCAGTGGTGCTAGGGTTTGGGGGAGGGAGGGATGAATAGGTGGAACACAGGATTTTTAGGGCAGTGAAACTACTAGGTATAATACTATAGTGGTGGATACCTATTATACATATGTCAAAACCCAAAGAATGTAAAACACCAAGAGTGAACCCTAACGTAAACTATGGACTTTGGGTGATACTGATGTGTCAATACAGGTTCATCAATTGTAACAAATACAGCACTCTTGTGTGGGTCTTTGATGGTGGGCGACGCTGTATATACATGTATGCTCAGTAGACATGTGGGAAACCTCTCTATCTTCTGCTCAATTTTGCTGTGCACTAAAACTGCTCTAAAAATAAAGTCAATTTAAAATCAAAACAAAACAAAAACAAAATAAAAAAACCTTCCTGGACCTACATTTGCTTCCAGCTGCCACCTTATTTCTCTGCTCCCTTTAGAGAAAAACTCCTCCAAAGAGTTGCCTGTACTCGCTAGCTGTCTCTATTTCCCCTCTTCCCATCTCTCTTGGATCTATTCCCACCAAGATTTTGCCCTCACTATTCCACTGAAATGTGGTCAATTCTCAGTCCTCATGTTACCTGAAATATGAGCAGCTGTAGACACAGTGATAATTTCATCTTTTTCAATAGACTGACTTCACTTGGTTCCTGGGACGTCCATTTTTAATGTCCCCCTTCTCCCCTGTGGGCCACTCTTCCTTAATCTCCTTCGCTGGTTTCCCCTCATATCTCTAAATGCTAAACATTGGAGTGTACTGAGCTCAGTCTTTGGTCTTCTTTGCTGTATCTACACTTACTTTCTTGGTGGTCTCATCCAGACTCATGGCTTTAAATACTATTGATAACCGAGGATGCCTAAAAAAGACAAAAAAAACACACCAATTCATGGGGTTGTAATGAGGATTAAATGAGTTAATGCACACAGGCACTTAAAACTCTCTAGAACACAGTAAGTACTTTATATAATCAGCTAAAAACATGCTGGCTGTCTATTAGGTATCACAAACATCACATGTTTAAAACCAAATTTCCCATTTTTCTCCCTTAAGTTCTCGCTCCTGTAGACCTTCCTAACATCTTTAACTCCTTGCTTCCTATCATATTCCCCATTTAGACTATGAGAAAATCCGAGGGGTTCTACCTTCAAAATATATTCAGAATTCAAACTTTCCCAGTATTTCATCACTATATCCTTGTCCAAGGTACTATTATCTTCTACCTGCTCTATTGAAAATTTGCTGATCTGTCTCCCGGGCTTTCTCTTATTTCCCTTTGGCCTAGTTCAACACAGCAACCAGAGTGAACCTTTTAAAATGTAGGTCAGATCGTGCCATTCCTTTATTCTAAATCCTCCAATGGCTGTGCCTCTTACTCAGAGCAAAAGCCAATATCTGTGCAATGGCCTGGGAGGCCCTAGATTAATTGGCTGCTTGCTGCTTCTCTGATTTCATCGCTTACCACTCTGTAGTTCACTCTGCTTCAGCACACTAGCTTCCTTGCTCTTTCTCCAGATATACCAAATACACGCCTTTCACCATTAATTTTGCATTTGATTTCCCTCTGCCTGGAGTGTCCTTCCACCCGGCAACCTGCTCAATGTCTCTGCTCGTCCCCTCTTGCCTTCTCCAGTATCTCTCTCAAAGAATTTCCCTCTCCCGCATCATCAGGGCCACTAGGGGAGGACCTAGCCTGTATATTATGTAAAAACTTCAAAACCAAGTTCTTGATGACATCCTTTGAGCATCTAGATCAAGCCTGGCCTAATGATAGCCCTACTCCTGAGCTGTTATATGAGGCAACCATGCCCTTTAGAGCTTATTACAATATGTGGCAAATAACTTGGAAGGTGTTGTACATAAAAAATATCATCATCATTATTATATTTTAATCATAATATACTGTTCATATTTTAATGTGGTAGAATTGTATAATGAGTATTAG
Source organism: Aethalodelphis obliquidens (assembly GCF_003676395.1). Taxonomy (NCBI): domain Eukaryota; kingdom Metazoa; phylum Chordata; class Mammalia; order Artiodactyla; family Delphinidae; genus Aethalodelphis; species Aethalodelphis obliquidens. The sequence continues at coordinate 46,907,368 of NW_020837946.1, forward strand.
CAGAAGGAAAACTTTAATTTGTCTAAATAAAGGATGGAGAAATGTATTGCTGGATCTTTTCTTCTGGAGTCATTATTATGTTGTACAACATGAAGAGAAAAGAAGAGAGAGGGGAAGGAGCTGACACTTATAAACTGTCAGGCTTTGTGCTAAGTGCTTCACATGCATTTTATTCTTCAAAAACTCAGCGTTCCCAGGACAAATCTTTTTCTCCACATTTTACAGATGAGGAATGTTAGAAGGTCAAGGTAATCAGCTATTAAGGGGAATAGTCAGGATTTGTGACTAGGGCTGTGTTACTCCAAAATCTATTCTCTTGCCATTTTCACCATGCTGGGTTTGGTCTTTAAATCTTTCTCCAATAAATAAGTCCTGTTTATTGAGTCAGTGAGTGAAGCCAGAAACCAAGTGGAAAAAAGAATTCTCTTCAGTCTGCAAATGTCAAGGGTAATAATATGTAGCTGTGTTTTTACCATTGAGCTTAAAATCTTGCAATTCACGCTTTGTAGAAATATGAGGAAGAAATTACCCATCAGCACTTCTAATGAATTAGAGAATGATAAAATGTTACTGCACAAAGTGACAACATCCCACTTATCTCCTGGAACCCATTCAATGATGGAGAAGGATATGAATCAACTATAAATAGAATATATCGGCTCATCTGTTCTTACCGGATGCAGTGAAATTTAGTATCTAGGGCAAGGGTTGGTTTAAGGGTGCCTCTGAGCTTGCTTTTCAGTGAGCAAGTTTTTTTTGAATAGCATACGTTTAATAAATTATGATTAGTGGACTTCCCTGGTGGTGCAGTGGTTAAGAATCTGCCTGCCAATGCAGGGGACAGGGGTTCAAGCCCTGGTCCGGGAAGATCCCACATGCGGCGGAGCAACTAAGCCCGTGTGCCACAACTACTGAGCCCACGTGCCACAATTACTGATGCCCGCGTGCCTAGAGCCTGTGCTCTGCAACAAGAGAAGCCACCGCAATGAGAAGCCTGCGCACCACAACAAAGAGTAGCCCCCCGCTCGCCACAACTAGAGAAAGCCCACGTGCAGCAATGAAGACCCAACACAGGCATAAATAAATAAATTATGATTATTTACTTTTACACTGTGATTTAAATAGTATAACATTAGAAACATTTAAAGAAAGATAATTTGATATTTGTCCCAAAAGAGATTGATTTTAAACTACAGTAAAAAACCTAGTTAATCCATTCAAGTCAACATTATTTATTAAGTGCCTATTTGTGTTCTGAACTCTGCTGGATACTAAGTACAGAGAGCACGGTGTATTCAAACTAGTCCACAGCCCCTAGAAACCCTTGAGGAATTCTTCTTCTTTTTCTCTTTTGTGAGTTAGCAATGCAAAAGCTATTTGGGATGAGCTATATCCCAGGCACAAAGTAGTCATTTAAATGGTTGGCCAGTTCACCTCCTTCATGGAACAAGGAGAACTGAAATAAGGGCAGGGTATTCTTTGTCAATCCGTTTCATAACCAACCTCCATTTAATCCTTTAGATGTCTTCTAACTTAATCTGTCTCACATATTTTTATTGCTATTCTTTGAATCTATGCCAAAATACATTACATATTCCCAGTATTGAGATGCTGAGAAATGGATACAAAAGTTTTCCAATACTGCTTGTGAATACATATATATTTAAAAACTCTACATTTGGGGTTTTTGTTGGGACCACTGTTCTACCAAGGTTTATGGTTGATATTCTACCTGTATTAATTTGATATCCACTTTCCTTTTAGAGTCAATGTTCAGTTCATTTGTTGCTAAAGATGTCCTCATCCCCATGAGCATTTTATACTGTGCCAATCAAAACAATATTTTAATCTATATAACATTTGTTTGTTTCTGCTCTCCCAACAATTTGCAATAGCAGCCAGTCTCCATTTGGGGCCACCAGTGTGTTATCATGCTTTTCTTTCATATAACAAAGAAGTTGTTCATGGTGTTATATCATACAATTAAAAGATTCCAAGAAAAAGTTTATTCAAGTCCAAATCAGCCACACCTTTCAATACACATATACAGCAGTGTCTGTAAACAGATGAGAAAAACACTTGGCAAACAAGACTCCAATACAGCTGGGGGAGGAGGAGGGATGACACACTGGCTATGAATTTTTACTTCTGAGGCCAAGAGGGCCCTTGTGCCTACACTTCTGTACTCTTCAACCCACTTTGGGTCCAGATTCAAGAAATCCTTACTAATGCTGGCAACCATGCCTTGCTTACATGGTTTCTGGCCATTGGGTGAAGCATCTGATGCTATGAATGTGCTTAGACATGAGGTAATTTTCAGGGACCCTAAGAAGCAAGGAATCATGACTTCTAGGTAAGCTTCTTCTTTCTTCTTTATCCAGTTTTGGGATACACAACTTTTGTCAGTTTGTGGTCTGTGCATAAGTATGGGGGCCAAGGATGGAGTTATGTAAGGAGAGAGAAACATTTCTTCTTTTTATGTTCAAACGTGGGACTCCAAAACATATGTATAGTAACACCTTCCAATCTGCAGGAAATATTAAGCTCCAATGTATTATTTTGCTATTTTTCAGAAAGAAAAACCTAAGGGAATTGTTGAAAGACTCACACAGTTGATAGAAACTAACTTGAAATTTGGGTAAACTCTGAAAATAAGATTTTTTTCATTTTAATATTGAATATATGAAGGAATTCAAGAATAAATTTTGTATATTAATACCAGACATGTATAACTTAATCCATTATTTCAAATTTTTCATTTATCACGTTAATTAGAGATTTAATTCTTTTTTTTCTGGGTTATCTAATTAAATAAATATTAGAGAAGTTGGTCAATGTAATTAAATCAAATCTAATTTATGCTCTAAATGGTCTAATGTCTATTGAATTATAAACATATTAGACCGAGACATTAATAATAACTATACTTGAAAGTTATTTTTGAGTAATTCATTAAGAACTGGAGGAGACTGGGGTGAGTGGGATATGCAAGTAAGGGGAAAAATCTACCATTTGGAGATCAAAACCTGGCTCTTTGATGGCATAACATAGTAGAATTAACTTGGCTACTGCTTGGGTTTGATTAAATTGACTGCTAAAGGAGATGACTATCTCTGGTAATATTCAGGACTCAGTAGGCAGCAAAAATTTTTCAGCCATTTTAAGAAGCAGGAGGTGATGAGCTCTTTACTGTGCGGGCTCTTTCTCTATCTCAGGTGTAAAGGCTCACTGTAGGCTTCATTCCCCTGCACAAGCCCCCTGCACAAGTACCTCAGGACTTCAAATCTCACTTTCTAGCCTAATCTAAAGGCCAGAAGTACTAGTTTACTTAAGTCATTAAAAGTCTTAGAAGAATCCAAGAATTGAGCCTATAATATTCCCTTACTTTAAGCAATGTTATTATATTTGACTGTAAACTTGCTTTTGGATTTTTAAGATCCTGAATCTTAATTATGGTTTCCTATGCCTAGAATGCTTTCAACCATGAAATCAGAAATCTCCCACGACCCCTTTTCATGTTCCAATTGTACTGAACTATGATCCACACTTGCTCACACTTCTGTAGATTTAGTTAAAGTATTATTATAAGAAGGTGTCTGTGGGATACCTTCTTGATCTTCTCTCGAGTTAAGCTCTTCCCTCACAGGCTTCCATAGGGCACATGCATCTCTCTATTACAATGTATTCAATATTAAAATCATCCATTTATTTTCCCATCTTCCCATGAGACTGGGGTCTCGTGAAGATAGGTGGGTTGTTTTGTTTTGTTTTGTTTCTACCTCTGGTATCCCCTACACCTAGTGTAGTGTATGCACATAGTAGCTGCATAAGTGTTTGCTGAATAAATGAAAAAGTTGAGATGCTTAACAAAGGCACAGAACTAGAGGGATTTGACTACTTTTTCCCCTCCATATTTGACTGAACTAAAGTCATTTCTAAGAAGACACAGCACTCAAGTGGTCCCTTCTCCTATAATGACTTTAAATGAATTACTCTGTAGCAACAAGTTGTCCATGTGAAGCAAGCACAACAGCTTCACACAGTAAATGCTATGTATAATGACAGCATGTCGTTCTAACTAAAAAGTTGTTATAAGAACTGTTGTGAGGGAAATGCCATGTGGAGAAGAAACGAATGAGTAGGTCCAGGAATGAAATGAATAGATTCATTAAATGGTTAAGCTTTTGCTTCAGGAGTTCACTGGTATCACTGCATGATCATTTGGATCCCAGGGTTCAGTATTTATTCTGAATGGCTCTGCTGTGCCTTGGCCCAATTAATTCATCTTGCAAATCCATTGCCCAGAAGTAAGCCGTCGAATAGACTCAGATATTCTTCTAGTTAAATCATAGTAATGCCAATTTTCATATTGGTGATCACAATAGCCCCACAGTATATCAGCTATGGTTAAGAATAAAGAACTATTCATAAAATAATACCCTTAAAAATGACTGAGCTTTGATTCTGCTTCTGACACTTATTGGCTATTTGACCTTGGGACATTTTCTTAACCTCTCTGGAACTCAATTACCTTTTATGTAACATAGGGATAATAACACCCAGCTCACATGGTTGTTATGAGGAATATATGAGATGACCAATCAAGTTACAGACAATCAAGGGTACAGACATAAAAACAGATATATAGACCAATGGATCAGAATAGAGAGCCCAGAAATAAACCCTCACGTATATGGCCAGACAATTTGTACAAGACTGAAAAAAGGAAAAGGAGAGTCTCTGCAACAACAGTGTTGGGAAAACTGGATATCCACAAGCCAAAAGTGATTTGGAAGCTTACCTTATACCATATTAAAAATTAACTCAAAATGGATGAAAGACCTAAACCATAAGGTCTAAAACTGTAACTCCTATAAGAAAACTAGGGGAAAAGCTTCAGGACATTACATTTGGCAATGATTTCTTGGATATAACATCAAAAGCACAGGCAACAAAAGCAAAAATAGACAAATGGGACTATATCAAACTTAAAAATTCTGCACACCAAAGGAAATAATCAAGAGTGAAAAGGCAACCTACAGAATGGGAGAAAATATTTGCAAATCACATATCTGATAAAGGGCTAATATCCAGAATATATAAGGAACTTCTGTAACTCAACAACAAAAAGCAGATAATTTGACTAAAAAGTGGGCAAAGGACTTGAAATGATAATCCTCCAAAGAAGATATACAGATGACCAACAAGCATATGAAAAGATGCTCAATATCAATAATCAGTCATAAAAATACAAATCAAAATCACAATGAGATATCACCCACACCCATTAGGATGGCCATTATCAAAAGAACAGAAATAACAAATATTGTCAAGGATGCAGAGAAATTGGAACCCTTGTGCACTGTTGGTGGAAATGTAAAATGGTGTGGCCATTATGGAAAACATTATGGAGTTTCCTTAAAAAAATAAAAATAGAATTGCTATATGATTAAGCAATCCCACTTCTGGGTATATATACAAAAGAATTCAAAGCAGGATCTTGAAGAGATATTTATACACCCATGTTCATTGCAGCATTATTCACAATAGCCAAGAGGTGGAAACAACCCAAGTGTCCACTGACAGATGAATGGATAAAGAAAATGTGGTATTTACATACAGTGGAATATCATGCAGCCTTTAAAAATAAGGAAATCCTGTCCCATGTTGCAACATCAATGGACCTGGAGGACATTATGCTAAGCAAAGTCATCAGTCTCTCTCTCTCTCTCTCTCTCTCACACACACACACACACACACACACACACTGTATGATTCCACTTATATTAAGCATCTAAAGTCATCAAAATCATAGAAACAAAAAGCAGAAAGGTGGTGGCCCATAGCTTTAGGTAGGGTGAAGGATAAAAGAGGAATTAGTGTTTAATGGGTATAGAGTTTCAGTTTTGCAAGATGAAAAAGTTCTAGAGATCTGTTGCAAAATAACATGAACATACTTAACACTATAGAACTGACGCTTAACAATGGTTAAGATGGTAAATTTAATGTTATGTATATTGTGTTTTTTCTTTTTTGCCACACACACAGAAAGAAAAAATCTGAAAGTCAAGGGTCTCTGTAATTACATTCCCTTCCTACTACAAACAACTACAAACATACTACATAAACACCATACTACAAAGACAAATATTGTTAACAGGTATACAGTTTTAAAACATTCTTTTTTTTTATTTTAAAGGAATATACAGATACACCCATACATACTTTTCAGTAGAGTTCTCATACTTGCCTTTTTTCTTTTTAAATACTCAATAGAATATCATGGTCATCTTTTCATGTCAGTAAATGGAAAAATCTACTTGATTCTTTTAAACAACTGCATATTTCACTACATGAATGTACCATATTTGGCAAATGTAGTACCATAGTTCTCAGAGACTTCATACATCCAAAAAAATGAGCCCTTTAATGAAAAAAATTTTTTAAATTAACAAATATTCATTGACTAAAAGCACAGCACTGGGGTGTGGGGAAGGCACTATAATGAATGACAGAGTTCCTGTCCTCAAGCAAACAATGCTCTATTATGGAAGCAAAGATACACACACAAATAAACAAGGTGGAAAGACATATATATATTAATCATCATGTGAATTTTATACCCCCAGTTTGCAGGGAATCAAAGGTAGTTTCAAGGGAATACATTTTCGGAACATTCAAGGATAGGAAGGATTTAGGAATGCGGAGATAGGGAGACTAGAGAAGAGGAAGAGAATATTTCACAAAGTAGAAACAGGTAGATAAGACATACAAAACTACAGTATGTAATAATATAATAGCTACCAGTTCCTCAGTGCCTATGTACTAAGTACTTGGCAAGTACTAAATATCTATGTACTAAGCTACATTCTTTACATATAATATCCCTTTCAGCTTTATAACTGAGAAATAAACATTTTGATCCCCATTTTACTAATGAGGTAACTCAGGATCAGAAAAGTTAAGTAAATATTAACATTGTGAGTTACTTGACTAAAGAAATGATAATACTGCAACATGGATGACCTTAAGGGCATTATGCTGAGTGGAATAAGTCAGACAGAGAAAGACAAATACTGTATGATCTCACTTATATGTGAAATCCAAAAAACCAAAAAAACCCAAACTCACAGAAAAAGAGATTAGATTTGTGTTTGCCAAAGATGGGAGGTGAAAAACTAGATGAAGGTGGGCAGAAGGTACAAACTTCCAGTTATAAGATAAATAAGTACAGAGGGTGTAATGTACAACACAATGACTGTAGTTAACATTGTTGTATGGTATATTTTAAAGTTGTTAAGGGAGTAGATCCTAAGATTTCCAATCACAAGGAAAAAACATTTCCCCCACTTTTTTGGTATCTATATGAGATGATGGATGTTAACTAACCTTACTGTAATCATTTCACAACATATGTAAGTCAAGTCATTATATTGTACATCTTTTTTTTTTTTAATATTCTTTTTGGCCATGCCACACAGCATGTGGGGATCTTAGTTCCCCAACCAGGGATTGAACCCATGCCCCCTGCATTGGGAACGCAGAGTCTTAACCACTGGACTGCCAAGGAAGTCCCTACACTGTACATCTTAAATGTATATATTGCTGTATGTCAATTACATCTCAATAAAACTGTAAAAGAAATAATAATGTAAGAGAAGGAAGCTGAGATCAGACTAAAGAAGACTTTGAAGAGCATGCCTGAACATTTAGATTCTATTTGGTAGGAAATTTAGAGCCACTGAAGAATTATGAAGGTGGAAGACATGATTAAAACAATGTTGTAAGAAGGCAAGTCTGGGAACTAGCAATACTCATATCAGACAAAATAGACTTTAAAACAAAGGCTATAACAAAAGACAAAGAAGGGCATTACATAACGATAAGGGGATCAGTACAAGAAGAGGATATTACACTTGTTAACACACACACACCCAATACAGGATCACCTGAACATATGAAGCAAATACTAACAAATATATAGGGAGAAACTGACAATAATACAATAATAGTAGGAGACTTTAATACCCCACTGATATCAATGACAGATCTCCAGACGGGAAATAAGGCAAGTGGTCTTAAATGACACAGTAGACCAGGTGGACTTAATTGATATCTACAGGACACTACATTCAAAAACAGCAGAATACACATTCTTTTCAAGTGCACGTGGAACATTCTTCAGGGTAGGTCATATACTAGATAACAAAACAAGCCTCAACAAACTTAAGAGGATAGAAATTATATCAAGCATTTTTTCCAACTACAACAGTATGAACTAGAAATCAACTACAGAAAGAAAAACAGGAAAAGAACAAACACATGGAGGCTAAACAACATGCTAATAAAATCTAGTGGATCAACAATGAAATCAAAGAGGGAACCAGAAAATACCTTGAGACAAATGAAACTGAAAACACAATTTTCCAAAATCTATGGGATTCAGAAAAAGCACATCTAAGAGGGAATTTCATAGTGATAAAGGCCTTCCTCAAGAAACAAGAAAAATCTCAAATAAACAACCTAACCTATCACCTAAAAGAACCGGAAAAAGAACAAGCAAAGCCCAAAGTCAGCAGAAGGAAGGAAATAATATAGATCAGAGAGGAAATAAATAGAGTTTAAAGAAAAACAATAGAAAAGATCATTGAAACCAAAAGCTGTTTTTTAAAATAGATAAACAAAATCAATAAACCTTTAGCCAGGCTCACCAAGAAGAAAAGAGAGGACTTAGATATGAAAGAGCAGAAATAACAACCAATACCACAGAGATACGAAAAACCATACAGGAACACTATGAACAGTTATATGCCAACAAACTGGACAACCTAGAAGAAACGGACAGATTTCTAGAAACATACAGCCTGCCAAGACTGAGTCAAGAAGAAACAGACAATTTGAACAGACCTATCACTAGAAGTGAAATTGAATCTGTAATCTAAAAACTCCCAGCAAACAAAAGTCCACAACTGGACAGCTTCACAGGGGAATTCTACCAAACATATAAAGAAGAACTAATACCTATCCTTCTCAAACTATTCCTAAAAATTGAAGAGGAGGGAATACTCTCAAATTCATTCTACGAGGTCACCATTACCCTGATACCAAAACCAAAGACACTACAAAAAAAGAAAATTACAGGCCAATATCTTTGATGAATATAGATGCAAAAGTCCTCAACAAAATATTAGCAAAGCAAATCCAACAATATATAAAAAGGATCACACAACATGATCAACTTGGACTCATTCCAGGGTCACAAGGATGGTTCAACATATGCAAATCAATGTGATACACCACATTAACAAAAGAAAGATAAAAATCACTTGATCATCTCAACAGACACAGAAAAAGAATTTGACAAAATTCAACATCCATTATAATGATAAAAATTCTCATCAAAGTGGGTATAGAGGGAACATATCCCAATAATAAAGGCCATTTATGACAAACCCACAGCCAAAATAACAGTGAAAAGCTGAAAGCCTTCCCTCTAAATTCAGGAATAAAACAATGATGCCCACTCTCATTGCTTCAATTTAACATAGTATTGGAAGTCCAGCCACATTAATCAGACAAGAAAAAGAAATAAAATGTATCCAAATTGGAAGGGAAGAGGTAAAACTGTCACTATTTGCAGATGACATGATACTCTATATAGAGAACCCTAAAGTCTCCATCCAAAAAGTATTAGAACTAATAAATGAATTCAGCAAGGTTGCAGGACACAAGATTAATATACAGAAATCTGGTGTGTTTCTATACACTAATAATGAAATATCAGAATGAGAAAAAAATTTTAAATCCCATTTAAAATCACATTAAAAATGCCTAGGAATAAATTTAACTAAGCTGGTGAAAGACCTATGCTCTGAAAACTATAAAATATTGATGAAGGAAATTGAAGATGATTCAAAGAAATGGAAAGATATCTTGTGCTCTTGGGTTTGAAGAATTAATATTATTAAAATGGCCATACTACCCAAAGCAAGCAATCTACAGTTTTAATGCAATTCCTATCAAAATACCCAAGACATTTTTCACAGAACTAGGACAAATAACCCTAAAATTTATATGGAACCACAAAAGACCCTGAATTGCCAAAGCAATTCTGAGAAAAAAGCACCAGGTTGGAGGTATAACCCTCCCAGACTTCAGACTATATTACAAAGATACAGTAATCAAAACAATATGGTAATGGTATAAAAACAGACACATAGAACAATGGAACAGAACAGAGAGCCCAGAAATAAACCCATGTACCTATGGTCATTAATCTATGACAAAGGAGGCAAGAATATACAATGAAAAAAAGACAGTCTCTTCAACAAGTGGTGCTGGGAAAACTGGAAAGCCAAATGTAAAACAATGAGATTAGAGCATTCCCTCACACCATATAAAAGAATAAACTCAAAATTGTTTGAAGACATAAATTAAGACCTGAAACCATAAAACTCCTAGAAAAGAACATAGGCAGAACACTCTTTAACACAAAGCACAGTAAAATTTACTTGGATCAGTCTCCCAAGGCAAAAGAAATAAAAGCAAAAATAAACAAATAGGACCTAATTAAACTTAAAAGCTTTTGCACAGCAAGGGAAACTATCAACAAAATGAAAAGACAACCTACATAATGGGAGAAAATATTTGCAAATGATGTGACAGACAAGGGCTTAATATCCACAATATACAAACAACTCATACAACTTAATATCAGAAAAACAAACAACCCAATCAAAAAATGGGCAGAAGATCTGAATAGACATTTTCCCAAAGATACACAGATGGCTAACAGGCACATGAGAAGGTGCTCAACATCGTTAATTATTAGAGAAATGCAAATCAAAACCACGAGGTATCACCTCACAACTGTCAGAATGGCTGTCATCAAAAAGTCTACAAATAAACGTTGGAGTGGATGTGGAAAAAAGGGAACCCTCATATACTGTTGGGGGGAATGTAAATTGGTGCAGCCAATATGGAAAACTGTATGGACAGTCCTTAAAAAACGAAAAGTAGAACTACCATATGATCCAGCAATTCCACTCCTGGGTATGTATCTGGAAAAAACAAAAACACTAATTGCACCCCAATGTTCATAGCGGCACCATGTATAATAGCCAAGACATGGAAGCAACCCAAGTGCCCATCAACAGATGACTGGCTTACAAAAATGTGGCATATATATGCAATGGAATATTACTCAGCCATGAAAAAGAATGAAATACTGCCATTTGCAGCAATGTGAATAGACCTAGAGAATATTATGCTCAGTGAAATAAACTGGACAGAGAAAGACAAATACTGTATGCCAGCACTTATATATGAATCTAAAAAATAATACAAATGAATGTATATGCAAAATAGAAACAGAAAAATAGACATAGGAAACAAACTTGTGGTTAAGAGGAGAGAGGAGCAGGGAGGGCCAAATTATGGTTATGGGATTAACGGATACAAATTACTATATATAAAATAGATAAGTGGACTTCCCTGGTGGTGCAGTGGTTAAGAATCTGCCTGCCAATGCAGGGGACAAGGGTTCGATCCCTGGTCCAGGAAGATCCCACATGCCAAGGAGCAACTAAGCCCGTGTACCACAACTATCGAGCCTGTGCTCTAGAGCCCGCGAGCCACAACTACTGAAGCCCATGTGCCTAGGGTCCATGCTCCTCAACAAGAGAAGCCACCGCAATGAGAAGACCGCACACCACAATGAAGAGAAAGCCCACACGCAGCAACGAAGACTCAACGCAGCCAAAAATAAATAAAGTTCTTAAAAAAATAGATAAGCAACAAGGATATGCTGTATAGCACAGGGAATTATACCCATTATCTTGTAATGCCCTATAATGGAGTATAATCTGCAAAAATATTGAATGACTATGGTATACACCTGAAACTAACACAATATTGTAAATCAACTATACTTCAATTTAAAAAAAAGAAGACAAATCTGGTATTGCTGTGGATGGATTTGTTACAGGAAGGAAGGAAATAAATTAATTAACTAGTGTACAGTGATCATATGCCCAAGTTTGCAAGGGACAGTCTGAGTGTATAACAGTTGTCCTAATATAAGTGTTAAAAGAGCCTTCTTCACTCTCCATAATGTCCCTTTTACACTCCAAAGTGTCCTGGTTTGGAAGAGAAATAACCATGTGACTAAATATGAAGGGAGATGAGAATCTGAGTAATATAGGATAGTGGCAGTGTGAAAAGAAAGGAGGATGGACGTGAGAGAAATCTTGGCATGGTAGAATAATAGGTATTTTTTTAGTTCAAGTGGCCGGATAAGAAAAAAAAAATCTCAAGAATGGGTAAAAAAGAGATTAAAGAAAAAGGAAGGAGAAAAGAGTTAGGAGAGAAAATGATGACTTTAGTTTGGAATCTGATATACTGGCAGGATATCATGTTGAGCTGTGTGGTAGCTTACTGGAAATGTGAGGCTGGAATACTGTTGTACATATGGAAATTATAACTGAAATCATGAGAGTGAATGAGATTGCCAAGGAATAGAGAATAATCAAAGATGGCAAAGAGGCCTGAAGGACCTCAAGGAATACCTATTTAGAAAAACTCTCATCTTATAAATACTAAATGAGGTTAATAGACAGTTCTATAATTACTGATCATCTTGAGCCCAGTCAAAATTACCAACTGCCCACGTGGAATGCTGAGTTTGAAAGTAGCTCATCAGGAAACCAAAGGGCACCTTCACAAACTGTTTCCTGCTTTTTATCATTTCATGACATTTTTATCAACTTTTTTCTTTTGATGTGAACTCCTGAGTGTTATGTTATAAATATATTTTTAGCTCAGGACTACAGTGATTGATAAAAGAAGATTAAAAACAGCCGTAAGTGATATGGGCCACTCAAGTATCTACATTCTGTCACTCATTTTCCTGTACATTAATATATGTATAAGAATAATAATGTTATTGTTTCCTACATAACTTGCTGTAGATTGTCAAGCTGAGGGTTCTCCCACCGTTATCAGTGATGACATGAAGACTAAAGAACAGAATTAAGCTCTGTATTATTAGTGCATTCAGAACTACATGGTATATTGACAAGTTGCTTAGTGTTCAAATGGGAAAGCCCAGGACTTACTCTTTCACTTATATAGAGAGATAAATTTTACCTATGAAAGACCAGGTACACCTTCAAATTACTATACGGCACTGATAAAAACATATAAAAGGGCATTTCAGTTTAATTTCAAGGCTGCTTTGACAAGTGAGAAAAAAGGTGCATTTAAAATTTTTACATTTTGAAAGGCAAATTCATATTCTTTTGCCCTTAAAACAAAGCCATATGAAAATACTTCAAATGCAAAACTCTATTTAACTGTCTAGAAAGTTGGAGTTAAACAGCAGGAGTACTGGCATGCTTTTTAAGCTTGTCTCCTTTTAAAAAAACTTTGATGTTTCAATAAGTATCAATAATATACATCATTTACTACAAGTCTAACTGAAAATAGTGACTTTGCAATTATTTAACTCTTTTCCACCATTTAACAAAATTCATTTTTGGAGGGAAAACAGTTTTAAAGTAGACCACGTATTTCTCCATCCATACATCTAAAAACAAATGGTACAGTGCACTGGAGTTATATTAAATTTATGGAGGAGAAATAGAGCAGGATAATGAATCTTTTCAAGCAATTTCAATAAATTTCAAACCTTAAACTACTGTCAGAAAGACATAGTGCAGCAACTCTATGATTCTCTGAAAAGTAGACAATGTGTTTTTAATACCTGCTTGGAAGAGAAACATGTATGTATCCAGTTAAAAATTCAGATTCTTTGCCAATATTATGAAATGAATTCAGGCAATATGGGAATCTGCAATATGCAATTTATTACTCATCAGTGCAACCAATTTTTCCAGGTTGGCATTGGGCCTTTCAAATGTAAAACTGATAATTTTTAATATGATCACCATGGGAAGCTTGCTCCTGATGGTAAAGCACATTCAATAATAAGTTGTAAACAGTCACTAAATGACTGGCTAGAATTTCTCTAGACAATACGCTGTTTGACATTATAAATGGCTTCATCTTTGTTTTTTGAAAATGGACTGCAATATTCATGTCATTAAAAAAATTCTGTGAGGGACTTCCCTGGTGGCGCAGTGGTTAAGAATCTGCCTGCCAATGCAGGGGACATGGGTTCGAGCCCTGGTCCGTGAAGACCCCACATGCCGCGGAGCAACTAAGCCCGTGCACCACAACTACTGAGCCTGCGAGCCACAACTACTGAGCCTGCACTCTAGAGCCCGTGAGTCACAACTACTGAGCCCGTATGCCACAACTACTGAAGCCCGTGTGCCTAGATCCCATGCTCTGCAACAAGAGATGTCACCGCAATGAGAAGACCACGCACCACAATGAAGAGTAGCCCCTGCTAGCTGCAACTAGAAGAGGCCCACGTGCAGCAAGTCCCAATGCAGCCAAAAAAAAAAAAAAAATTCTGTGACCTGTTTTTGGCAATATGTTTAGTAAATAGCCTGTGCAGATGCTGAGCATCCCAGGATGATTACACAGCTAAATAATTATGTGGATGATATGTACAGAGGTTGAGGTAAAATAAACTGTTATCCTCTATGTTCCCTGAATTTCTAGAGCCTAAGTTTTAAAGTTAAGATCTTAAACAGGTTATTATCACTTCAAATGTTTTCCCCATTTTTAGGGCGCTGTTAGCTTCAGTCTTCATCATCAATATATGGGTAAGTAAATGAACCAAGAAAACAAAAGTGGTCAAATGTATCCAAATATTTCTTGAACCAAGAAATATATATTTCTTTATAGTACATTCACATATAGAGAATTTCTACTCCGATACTTCTGGAACCAAGAGATCCAATTTAAAGCAACAGCTTTTAATTTAAACATATGGAAATGAAAACAAGACATAAAGATATATTTGTATCTTCTCTGAGAAGGTCATCCACTAAATATTTCAGCTTCTATAAAGTTCTATAGTTATTGTGGGTTTTACATTAAAAGCCTTGAGAAAGAAAGAACAGTAATTTGGGGGAATCTTCTTTGTTTCACAGAATCATTTTAAATACTGATATATCTCTTCAACAGTGAATTCAAAGAACTAGGTAAAAGATCATTTTCTCAGACACTTAGTAGACTCCTGAAGTTCTTTCCCTTGAAGTTCTTGACATTTATTTATATTACATCTGAGTTGCTTTCATGAGATTTTAATACTTTATACTATATTCACATATAGAGAATTTCTATTCCAATACTTAATCATTAAAAAAGAATCTGGAAAACCAGATTTTTGGGGGAATATGAACATTCTTAATATTAGCAAAGCTATTTCTGTCAAGTAGATTTTTATGAGTAGTACTGACTAAAACCATAAGTTACCCAGGTAAACATAGGAAATGTGGTGAAGAATTAACTAGGGGTTTGGTACTTTGTGAACACCCACATTCTTAGCAGATTTTGTAGAGAAAATTAATCAGCTTTCATTTAAATATTTCCTGTATCAAAAAGTGATGAAAATCTAAATTCAGATTTTACTTCTACTTCTGGCCAAGATGATGCAATGAATCAGATTTACCTCCCGCTTGAAACAATTAAAAAATCAGATGTAATATATAAACAATTGTTTTCAAGATATAAATATCAGACAATAGGCAATGATTTCTAAGAGATGGGAAACAAAAGTGACCCCCATGATTTTTCCAAGCTTACTGCCTGGAGTTTCTAGCCAAAGGATATGAAGGGGAAACCCAGGAGGAGATGGAGTCTAGGGAAGCCAAGGCAGCTAGAATTTGCAAGGCAAAGTGCCAGGGATGAGAGCCACACACAAAGAGAACTCTGGAGACACACAAAGGGTCTCTCTTGTGTCTTCAACTGAGTACTGCTGACTAGCCCGTGCATGTTAGGAAACTACTTAAGGCTGGAGAAAAAAACCACTTGACAGTTTTAGAGAGAATAATAATAACAGAAATACCTGTTAATTGAATGAATAAAAGCTAATTCTTTCTTCTTTGCCTATAAACAGAAAGCAATGAACAATGAAAGGGTAAACATACAACATTAAAATGGGTGGGGAGGGGAGTATTTGGAAATACATTTTGTACTAATGCCATTCAGGTTTATTTCTGAAGATGTCATGAAATTCTGTGGATGTTACTAAATTCTAGTTTAAAGTTAAAATGCTGTGGGCTTCTACTAATTTCAATCTTTGTAGTTTTTATTGAGAAACAAGGTATTATCTTTATTAAGAAAACACTGCTATTACCAATGGGATATGCACCAGAAAAAAGACAAAAACCGAAAACACAAGACTTTGGTAGTCCACCTACCTCTCATACAGTATTCCTTGTGATACATTCATTGCAACACGTATATGAGTTCATACGGTGCGAAGTGTTTTAATACCTGGAAGCTTTAATATAATAGTATATGTATCAGAATCACAGACCTGAACTTAATATATAGAGTGAGGAGTAGCCTACAGCTTGTGATCCTGAAAGTTCTTTATACGAAGTTCAATACCCAGAATACGAATGGAACTCATTCAGTAATACTATTAATTATCTGTATTAACTTGTCACAAACTTCCTCTGTGTACTTTGTGTGTTAAAACCTGAGGATGGATGCAATGCTTTCTTAATGATGTGCTATACCTAAATGTGTGATCCTGCAGCTTCATTTTTATCACATTCTAAATCACTTAATGATCAGAATGGACTAAAATTCAAATATATGGTACAACAATTACAAAATTTGGTATCAGTCCATCCATGGTGGGCCTATTATGAAATCGTTTGTGAAAAAATAAATTAAAATTCATAATTTAATTATTTTGCATTAGAAATATTTTGGCAAACAAGGGATCATTATAGGTTGTAACTGTTATTGAGTACAGGATAAAAGAGTGTAGGGGTGATGTAATTCCTAGATGTTAACGAGAACATAAAAAGTTCTTATGTTTTGGAAAATGATCTCATTTACAAATTATATGGAAATAGGTGCAAAGCCACAGTTCTCCTCCTGTAGAAGGCTTACACTGTAAGTTTCTAAATTTCTAAATCACAAATCTTTAAAAATGAAGCTAAGTCATCACATAATTAGATTACAGAGACTTACTATGTTTACAATGGAAATTATATAAAAGAGCAATGTGTAAGAAAAAACTATTTAAAGTTATGTGTAAATGAGTTTGAAAAACAAGAGCCAATTTCAGATTTATTATACTAAGACAGGGTAACTACACTGTAAACAATATTAGGTATACCTCGGAGATATTGCAGGTTCAGCTCCAGATTACCACAGTAAAGTGCATATTGCAATAAAATGAGTCACACAAATTTTCTGGCTTCCCAGTACATATAAAAGTTAAGTTTATACTATAGTCTATTAAGTATGCAATAGTATTACATCTAAAAAAACAAACATTAAAAAACAGCATTAATTTAAAAATAACACTGTTGGAAAAATGGCGCTGATATACTCGCTTGATGCAGGGATGCCACAGATCTTTGTTAAAACTGCAATACCCATATTTTATTGTACTTCGCTGAGCAAGTCTATCGGTGCCATTTTCCAACAGCATTTGCTGACTTTGTGTCTCTGTGTCACACTTTGGTAATGCTTGCAACATTGCAAACTTTTCCATTATTATATTTGTTTTAGTGATATGTGATAGGGGATCTTTGATATTAATGCAATGACGTCCTGAAGGCTGAGATGACAGCATTTTTTAGCTATAGCTTTAAATTCAGGAATGTACATTGTTTTTTGGACATAATGCTATTGCACACCTAATAGACTTCAGTATAGTGTAAATATAACTTTTACATGCACCAGGAAATCAAAAAAATTCGTGTACTTGCTTTATTGCAATACTTTGCTGTACTCTGGTGGTCTGAATCAAACCCTCAATATCTCTGAGGTATGCCTGTATATGTTACTTTAGAAGCAAATTTAATTTTGCATTTTGATTTTTTCAGATTTAAATGCTTTTTTGCGTTCTCTGAGCATATATTGTTTTTCTAATGAAAGACACTTATAGGCTAGATGAAGAATTGTGGGTTTCAAAAATTACTTCCACAATGTAGCATTTTCCTTTTAACTCACTGATTAAAGAAAATTTGGTTTTCAAAATCACATGCTTACTGTAAGGTAGTAATACTTTAAACTGAAAATGTTTCATTATTAAATCAAGCATAAGTAACATTTAAAACTTTTTAATAAAAACAATGAAAAAATCTTTCATAGAAAGTATTTAAGTATAATTCCACGGTAGATGGGAAACTTGGCTCGTGACATTCTACATTTTAAAAATGTCAATTATGTTATAGTACTGAACAGCCAGGAACTCAATTTCTTTACCAACTTTGATGTTATCATTTGACAAAATTTACAGTCACGTTTTCTTAGGTTTTACAATTCAGAAGCACTTTAACTTCTCTATGCAGATGAAGAAACTAAGGTTCAGAGATTTAAAAATCATATAATTTATCTGAGGCAGAAATTAATTAGGGCCCAGGTCACCTGACCTTTTAGTGCTATTATCTTAAAATCCACTTATATTTGCAAATAACAAAAGAAGCACTGTATTAATATTTGAAAATATACTTACATAAAAATGATAAAAAGGTATAACTAGTATTAAATGTTACATGTTAAATGGCAAATTATGTCCATTTTAAATGTATCACCCTAATTTTTCAGGGGATCTCAATGTCAAAGGCCCCCAGCCCAGTTTTCTTGTGGATTTGTTTACACTCTCTCAAACAGAGTAATCAAACTTTATCAGGTACTATTATAACACCATGGATCTCCACAATGATGCTTTAGTAGTATCTAGTTCAACTGTAGATGATACTTAATTAGGTTGATGATCCTCAATTCAGTAATTACCCTTTCATATAACATCACCTATGGTCTCATTCTGAGGCTAAGTATTGGTGTTACTAAGCTCATAGTAGGGCTATCAGCACTCTACACAGTCCTATAATCAGTATTAAGAGACCCCTTTAGGTGTCTGTGCCTTCTGTGATAGTTAACTCTAACAGATATTTAGTTAAAATTCTCAAGCTAGAAATGGTAAGAAAACTTTCATAGAAAAATCTTAAAAAAAAAAAAAGGCCCATACTTGGATTTTAATGTATCACGGTCTTTATTTACAACTTCATTGGCAAAAAAGAAAAGGAATAGTTTAAAACAGTTTAACACAGGGCACTGCAGCTGATCCTGGCAGATTAATGAAGTTTCATTTTAAATGTCCATCTAATTGTCCAAAGATATACAATACTGAATCTGCATATGCAGTTTCCTTTATGAAGTACAGGCTCATATCTCAGGCAGTCTTTTAAACATATAAATACAAAGGAAATAAAATCACTCATTAAAAACTGCATTAAATGAAGGGTAATTTACACTTATGTTGTCCTTGTAATAACGCATGCCCACTGAAAATCAAAAGCTGGAAAAGCAGTTACACTTCCTACTTGAGTGGACAGTTACAACAATCAATCATTTTCTGCAATGACCATTATATTTTTAACTTATCATGAACTACTCTGAACTTACTATGAGATGTAGCCAAAGTCAGAAGACAAGATGTAGGGAGAATATTCCTTTTTTGGAGAGTAAGCCCTCCAGAATCAGCATGGGAAACAAACATCCTGTTGAAGAATTCTAGGTGGAAAAAAATTAATGTAGTCAATTTCAACTCATGCTGAGCTGACTTAATTTTTTCATTGACTTCTTTGGTGTCATTCTTCTAAATCAAGTGTGTTTAATTCTTCTTCTAGTTCATCCAAATCTTCCCCAGTAAAAAGATTTTCATCAACAGGAACAGCATCGATGACTCCATTTTCCTGTCCCTCCCCTTCGTTGTCCTCTTCCAAATCACTTCTTTCACCATTTTCAGCCCTACCTCCAGAAGCTTCACTTAATTTGTTTTCTAAAAATAAAAATTGAAATCAGTAAGGCCTAGAAAAAGAAAACACTAGTCCATTAGCAACGGACAGTCACAGACTGATACACTTCTTTTCCTTTTTCCATGAAAGCCTTCCCTAAGATCATTCCAACAAGAACTGCTCTTTTTCTGAGCTTATTTGTATCAATTATCTATACCTACTATAACATATGTCTTTCACTGTAGACATCTGACTGCTTAACGGTTCATACATTTGAGGTCAAGATTTATCTTATACAACCTTGTGTCCTCTACATGACCCAACAATTAGGTTTTTAAACAGTCAACTTCCACATATTTTGTTTGAATAAATGATTATGGAATAAAAAAAACATTTATGATATAAGCAGCTACTTAGCTTTTGGTTTTACAAATAGCAGTTAAGTCACACTAGTTGTAATGCTGTAAATGAGTGTGAATGCAGAAATATTTCATCTTGTCATCAAACTGTGGGAAAAAAAAACAACAACCCTGGAGCTATGGAGCTACTTTTCCTTTCAGGCTATAATTATATGACTGAGAAAACAAAAATGCTGCCTTTTCTTGTTCAATGACATCAATACTGAACACAAAGAATTTTTAATAACCTAATTTAAAGTTATTTCAAACATCTTTGATGACAAATTCTTGGGAATTATAACCTCTGAGGTACTTGCAATTGTGCCTATTGTCACCAAAGCCCTACTTTTCAAAGAAGCAAATCAGTCTGCAGATTGGCATTAAGACAGTAGTCTGACAGCATTCTCAAATCTCAGGAGAACAGGCCAGTTTTTCAAGTTATAACTTTTATTCCTTTATTGTAAAAACAACGTTTAGCTTTTTTTCCCTCAACTTTTGCCTTGATCAGTAGTCTACCTTTTTCTCTCACAGCAACCATGCCAAACTTTTACTTTTTTCTTCAAATCCTCACTCAAGGCACAATTAGATATAAATTGTATCAGCAATCCTTATTTCCAAATACACCTAGCCAGCCTCTCCTCCATTCTCACTCTTAACTGAACTCATTATTTATACTTCCAGATCTTGCTTCTATACCTGGTATTGTTTCATTTTTAATTTTTCATTCTTTCCCAGATCCTTTCTCTCTGGCCAACAGATATATTTAGATTTCCCATATCCTAAAATGAAATGACATCCTGACCATGTCTCCCCCTCAAAGTTCTTAAGAGTGAGTGATCTGTAGTCATTTTTTTCTCCTCATTCCTCATACCACTGCAGTCCCAATGAAAACTGTGTACCCTATTCCTACAACTCCTTCCCTAATCACAATTAAGGAATTATTTCTAATTCTCATCCTACTTAATCTTCCTGAAATTCTTCTTAATTTTTCTCTGTCCTTCTCAGTGTCTTTCCCAAGCTTTTTTCTCTTTTGACTACTCTAAAACATTGATATTTTCTGCAGTCTGTTCTAGAATGTTTTCATCATATGTATTGTGCCTGGGTGTGTTCATTCACTCTCAGCTACCAATGCAGATGACTTTCAAACCTTTTCCTCCTGGTAATGTCTACACAGTACACTAGACAACGTCACTTTTAATAACCAAAATATCTCATACTCATGAGGTCCTGAAATGAACTCATTAGCTACATCTCGAAACTCATTTTGTCCCCTTCTAGTTTGTTAATGGCTTCAATATCCAACCAGCCACCCATTTCCACAGCCTCCACTGTTTACTACTTTTATATACGGCCAAATCACATGTTTATATGTTACCAGTCAGATACCTGCAGGCATCTAAGTTTGCCAAGCCTGGCCTAACCCCCTTTAGACAGTTTCTGAATTCTCAGAATTACACAAAAGTCAGCATACTTACCATCCTTTTCTGAAGTATATGTGCTGAATCTTTCAAGACTGGCTACAGTAATACCTGTCTCATCTACATCTCTTGGGATGTACAGGCTTAAATCTATGTCATTTATGCTCACTGAATCATCAACCTTTAAAAACACATAGAAAAGAAAGTGTTACTAATAAGTTTTCATAAATTACTTGCCTTTTACCTCTGACATTTATCTTAATAAAATAAAATTATTAATAATGCCAAATGAAAACAAATGACTATTGCCAAAATTCACTTTTCTAAACTTCTTGAAAAAGGAATAGCAATGCCATACTTGAAGCTTCTTCCTCTGACATCATATTTTTACATATATATTTCTATCTTTCAACTCAAAGGCAGAAATCAGAATTTTATGATAACCATATGAAAAATGAAAAGCTATTTGCTAATACTAAGTCTCTGTATCACCAAATAATTCTGCTGCTGTCTCCTGTTCCCTTCTCTGTACTTTTTAGTGTCTGTCTCATGATTTTTTTTGTTTAGTATAAAATATTAAACAAAACGCTTTTTTCTTTTAGAGGGAGAAAACAACATATTTTACAGCTAATACACATAAGCATTTAACTATATATTAGGCACTGACCTAAGTTCTATAAAGAACTGTAAATAAACATAAACTTATAAACTCATTTAATTCTCACAAGTACTCTGTGATGTAGGGATTACCATTATGTCCGTATTACAGATGGGGGTGGAGGCCTAGCGTGTAACTAATTTCCCAGGTTAGAGTCAGGATGTGAACCAAGGCCCCGAAGTTGGTACTCTTAACTATACTGCTCTACTGTCACTCTCTACTGCTTCTCTCAATCAACATGAGAAGATGAGGTGACAACGCTTCCTCTTACCTCATCACCACCTGTTCCCTGGGTATAATGGGTATCATCTGCTTCTTCATCATCATCATCAACCAATTCAGGACGAAATTCAAACACCTCACGACCACTGATCTATTCAAATACACGCATATATCAACTCAGGACAAAATGCAAACATTTCTTGGTCACTGATTTTAGACATACACATAATTAAATAAGGATAAAATCTTGCATAATACAGAAATTATAAAATGGAAGAAAGAATAGAGAATCTATTTGGGTGAGTCTGGGACATACCACTAATGCTTTCCCTGCTTTGAAGTCTGCTTTCCTTCTTTCCATATCTTGCTCAAGTTTATCAATCTTTTCTTGTCTTTTTCTTTTCTTCCATGCAAGAAAAGATTCTAGAGTGATTTTGGTAACATTTGGACCTAGGGCAGAACGCTGCAAAGATAAAAAAGTTAATTTTCTCCCCCTAAAGTCATCTATGATACTATGATCTAACAGTTTTCTCCTACTTCAATTAAGCCCTTGCCTATGACTGTTATGAAGACATTAAACTTAGAATAAACTGATTTATTTTCACTTTACATGGCAAGGAGCAAAATGCATGTCCAGAGATACAAACATTTCTAAACATTATAAAATATATTATCCTGAGCTAGATGTCTTTTCAAAATTGAAGATGAGTAAAACTCGTCACAAGAAATAGTTTTAAAATAAGTCAATTGCTGAAAACAATAAATACGAAAAGCACCATGACAATATCCAAGTTTCATTTGTGATCCTCAAGAGATGAGAAAACAAACTAAGCAAAAGGCACCATCTGCTTTCCTCAGGGCCAATAATCAAATAATAAATATACAGAAAAATAATACTTGCTGAACATCTGCCAGGTATTCAATGTTAAATACTTCATACACATATGCTAACACATCCATCTCCACAAATAAGCAAACAGAGGGTGATGGAAAATTTACCAAAGGTTATTAGCTAATATGTGGCAGAACCAGGATACAAATAGTAATCTCAAATATATCTGACTCCAAAGTCTACATTTTCTATCACAGTATATTGCCTATGTGAGACACCAAACAGTATGTCCTTTTAAGAACAAATGTATATAATCTCAACATTAGACATGTACACAACACATTTAGATTACCCAAGACAAGGCAAAATGGATACAGTCTGAAGCATACAACCCTAAATCTAGTATTTCCAATAATCTCAACATTTTTCATGTCAAGGCCAAGAGCCTATCTGCTAACTCAGTAACCCTATCTGCTAGCTCAAGAATAAAACTCTTGTGCTGAGCCAGAGATGAGCAGCTGAAGAGTCTTTGAGTCCAGGAATGATGATAAAACATATAGCTGAAAAACTGTAGTGGAGTTGTCTGCTTCCACACATGTTAAAAACTACTAAATAATTAGTAAAATGACAAAAAATAAAGACACCAAGGAAAATATCTAAAACTTCAAGTTCAATCACTCTGAATACTGACTAAGCATTTTCACAAACTGATATACCAGTATATCAATCTTATGGAAACAGTTTATTTGATAAGCCAGCAGCTAGTACTTAAAAAAATATTTCATAATCCTAAAATTAATGTCATGCTTGGCTAATCATTATGGCTAGGCTTACATTTCCTTTTCATAACAACATGCTATTGCCCCCAAGTGGTAAATATTAGAATTTCACAATAAATACTGCTTTAGTGTTTTATGGTAGGAAAAAGATACTAGTTACCTCTCTTTCAATTAGATCTTCTAATGAAATTTCATCTTCTTTTTCTTCTTTCTTTTTATCTTTTTTCAAGACGAACCCAGGAGGAAGTGCATGACGATACATGCAAATATCACCCCCTCCAGGGCATACCCAAAACCAGCCATATTTGTTGTTTTCAATAGCTTCAAGGAAATGCTTGCACACCTATAGAGACAATATTCACAAGCAGTGGCTCAGTGTGGTCCATTTCCAAGGTAAATGCTTAGGTATATGGAACAAGTACACTCAATTCACATCTTTTTTAGGCTAACCACTTACGTACAGAGCACCTTGCGTGCAGAAATGTAAATATAAATTAATCTTAAAATACTTAATACAATGGTAAATTCCCTTTAGAGAGGATCTGTATAAAATTTCTATTTTTGACATTGCTCTAAACTGAATTATACAAAAAAGATTTGCTGCCATTTAGGCTTTGTAAATGTAATCCAAAAGTCTGGTTTTCAAATATGAGAAAATAAAAATGGTTACAAAAAAATAAAAACCAATAACTTTGTTTTGATTTGATCTTTCCTAAAAACTAATCACATGCGTAAAGATACTAACACTATTTGAATTACCTGAAATTATAGGCAATTTCTTACATCTAAGAAAGGAGCAAGGCACAAAAGAAACACAAAGGATAGTGACCCTTTAAAACATGAATGGGTGCAAGATGCAACTGTACTGAAGCCTTAGGTAAACACGCTTTACAAACAAGAAGGAAAAATTAACTAATAAGTATCATTTTTTTCCTGAAAAATACAATAGAAGTAAGTAAAAACAATACTTAGAATTTTTCTAACACGGCAAGGTTTTTCATGGTAACTATACTACAGAATAAAAATTCATTTTGCAATTCATATGCAACAATATTTTCACCCTTGTGATTTATTAATGTCTCCCTACCATTAAAACAGAATATGTTATGAATTAAGTGGGTTAATTTAATAGTTCTACCTCCATTCATTTTGCACAAAAAAATAAAGAATTCTACATGTTTGAGAAAGTAAAACCACCTCAGAAAACGGCATTTGAAGGACTTCAGTCACATGGTTTTCAAGTCACTTTTAAACAAGAAACAAATTTTGTATAACTTACACCTGTAAATTCCAAAAACAAAGCTTGATTCACCTAATCTTTATGAAAAGAGGCAATAACTTAAAGAATAATCCAGTAGAAAACAGCAGCAAATACCTTGCCACTTAATTCTCCCTAATGATAAATACCACAGCAACTCAATTCAAGAAAAGGACATACTATTTGAGTTTTTGGTTTTTTCTTTTCCGCCTCACCGTGCTTCTTGTTCACTACTTCTTCCAGTTTTTTCTCATCCCAATTATCCATAGTATCTAAATAAAAAGAGATATGGAGACTAAATACTGTAATTTTATCTATTGTCCCCAAAACACACTGCATATATCCTTACACAGGAAAGTTCTATTTTAAGACTCACAACCAAACACATTTCCTTTAAAACACCAAAGGTAGGAATAACACTGTTGTGAGATTATCCACTAAAATCTAAGTACTTTAGGCAAATGAGAAAGTAGTACTGGAAGAATGGGTAAGAGACAAATACAAAATAATCCACTGTTTTTTAAACATCTTCATTTACTTAATCAAAGGGCATAATATGGTAAATTCAGATTTTATGAAAAACAACAACACACAACTATTCTTTAGGACAAACACAGTCCTACTAAGACTGAAATAGTCTTCAAGTTATTAAATATCTTATTGACAACAAACCAAAAGTAATATACATTTATTTTTAAGAGAATATCTTAAAAAAAAATACCTTTTTCAAGCTCTTCATCTCTTGCATCAATGTAAACACTTCGTTTTTCACATTTTCTCTCCAGAGTCAAGTCATGAGAGAACTTACATTTATCTCCTTTAGTACACTGTCCTTGCTTGAAGAATGCACATACCACGGATTTGGGATCTGCACCTATGTCAAATAGCATATGGTATTTGTACTATACTCTGCCAGATCACAAAGTAGAGCTTCTATCTGAGATATAATTACTTTTGGTTAACTTGTTATTTTCTATTACTGGTGTGAGAGGAAATGCCATATATAAATGAACAATAAGACATTTCTTCTAAGTTCTTTCTATAGCATTTTATATCTATTTTTGTTTCCTTTTTTCTTACCAAAAAGAAAGAGAGCAGGGGTGAGAAACCAAGCAAACACATAGGTTATTCTATCATCACTTGTCTAGTTAGCGTCAATGAGGCAGGAGGCAAAAGAGAAATATAAATGCAGGTATACTACCAACAGTTTGGGATTTACAGTTTTTACAACCATAGGTTTGCTTTGCCCACTACCAAAGATTGGATATTATAAATCAACTAGCAGACTACCCCAAATCCTTAATTTTCCCTTAAGTGAGGGGCTAATGGCTGGTCTTACAGTTGTATGACACAGCTATGCACATGTATAAAGGAACCATAAGAAAGTCACTGACAAAGATAACTTTGACAAAGGGAGTATTATTTTCATAGCATACACAACTGGCTTATAATCTGAAGAAAACATAGTAAGAGTGTTAAAATATGAATTACATTTGATAAAAATAACGTTTCTGAAATTTAAAGTTTACCTTTACTTATTTTTTGAGCAGCAACTACAGGTTTGAACAACTCATTTAGCTCTTGCAATTCTTTCTTCTTGTCATCTTTCTTCAACTTCTTTTCAGCTTCACTTTGTGCTACCTATAATATTCCCAGGTATAAAATGTAAATTTGATTTCATATAATGAATTGTTTTTACTATATAGTAATATACAATATCACTGACATAAAGACAAGTGCATATTACATGTATATAGTTCTTACTTCTTAATATCAGTGTTACAATGGCCTTCCAGTATATATTAAATGGTGTGGTTAAACTATTAAATGAAATTGCTAAATTTTGTAGCAGCTGACTTTTACAAAAAAAAAACCCTATAAATGGTACCATGCCAAGTTAAAAGCATATTCAAAAGCTTATAGCAATAGTATTTATTAAGCATATGCTACATGCCCAGCATTTTTAGCAAATGGTTCTCACCTGGGAATTTCTCCTGTGACAACAACCCAGAAACAAGTAGGTGCATTTTGAAGATTAGAGATACAAACATCCTGAAATGCACAGTCCCACACAATAAAGAATTGTACCAACCCAAATACCTATAAGTACCCTTGTGGAAAAACACTGGGCTAGGTCAATGGGGGAGATCAAACAAAACAAAACAAAACATGACATATGACATAATTCCAGGCACACAATTTACATACCTAATATGATTAGAGGATTCATCCAAACATTTATATGTCAGGTCCTATGTTAGATGACAGGGAATACAAAGATGAAAAGACAAAGATGCTTATTTAAAGAAGCTTGGAATCTAGTGGGAAGACAGACATGTCAACAACTATAATATAATACATGGTGCTCTGGGAACAAAGAATGCCAATATGCCTAAGAAAATTAGACTGAGCTAATACTTTACGGATGAATTCTTTTGATGGGCAAGAAATGCAGAGAGTGTCAGTCAGTGCAAAGATATGAAAAAGGTATGAGAGACATCAATGAGAAATTTGGACTGTATCAACAGGTGACAGGATAAGACTCAAGAGTTTAAAGTAAGCCAGTGATACAATCAGATTGTAGTTTATAAAGATCACAACTTTACGAAGGGTGGACTAGAAGGAGCCCAAGAATGAAGGCAATAAAAATTAGGAAGCTAATGAAATTGCTGTATGCAAGAAAGCACAAGAGTTTTAATTTAAATAGGCATTAGTAGCAAGGATGGAGGAAAGGGGAAGGAGAGCTCTTAAGGAGGTAGAACTGTTAAGACTAAGTGACTGGACATGAAGTATAAGGGAGAGGGAGGAGTCTAGGATTATCATTTGCATGGTTAGTGCTGTTAAACAAGACAGGGAATATAGGAGGAACAGGTTTCAGGGCAGGAGGTGGGGATGAGCTCAGTTTTAGACATACTGAGTATGAGATGCTTACAGGGCATCTAGGTGGAGCTATTTAAAAGGCAGCTGGACATGGATCTTGATTCCCGGAGAGAACGTCTGCTTTGAGATAAAGATTTTAGAAATAGCTGCTTACAAATAAGTAAACTTTGGGTGTGTATCAGATTACGCAAGGACAGCATAAAAAAGTGGTAAGAGCAGAGAACAGCTCCCTGAAGAATACCAATATTAAACAAGCCAACAGAACCTAAAAAGCCTGTTAAAGGAACAAAGAAACATCAAAGAAACAGAAATCCAGGACAAAGATGTATTAAAGGAAGAGGAAATTTTAGGGAAAGATTGGCCAAATACTATAATAGGGTTAAAGGCATTCTAAATCCTGACTTTGACCCTGTGGGTCGGATGTGTTTAAACAGAAAAATGGGAGAAGTTTTCTAAAAAGAAAACATTTAAGTCACTTTATTTTTAATAAAAAGTATTCTTTGCTCATTAGGCCCATCTCAGACATTTGTGGGACCCCAAGCAAGAGTTCAGTGGATGCCTACAAATCATTTTTGTAAATATTTATAAATTAGAAATCAAACTAATGTTAAATAAAGTATGGTTTGTACCTAGTATGGTTTGTACCCCTACTTGACAAACATACCTTGTGACCTGGAAGGACAGTTTCAAATTTAAAACGCTTAGGCCCCATGGAGTTCCACACTGGAGCATGGCAGTAAAGTGAGAGTCAACCCCTGGCTCCTCCGCTTCCCACCCTGAGTTTCATCCCACCACATTTGTGCAGGGAGAAAGAAGGTGCAGAGGAGAACATGGAATGGATCAAGGCTCTGTCCACACTCCTAGCACATATCCTGCCTTTGACTACTTCAGGCATATTGGCAGTGTAGTATACCCTAAGATGGATTTGGGGTAACTGACCTTTGCAGGCCCTGAGCTGGTGTGGGGAGAGGTACATCTGGAGGAGACACAGAGTAGGGTCATCCTCGGCATCACAGGGTTTAGGGTGAGGCATCTCTTGCTTGGCTCCAACAGCAAGACTGCTGCTCATTTCCAATGTTACGTATGGTGTTTAGATAACTCAAGCTCACAGATAAAAGGTCAGGTACCCAAGAAATTATCAAAAATATATTACTAAATGTACTATCAAGCCTAACAACCAAAACACATTTTATGGCTTTCTCAGGTCTATAAAATTTGAATACCAGTCAATATACTTCCCACTAGAAGAAAAAACAGGGGGGAGGGAACATGTTTGAAATGAATTCTTATATTATGCCAGATGATTTACATTATCTTCTCTTTTAGTTAAACCACAGAAACCCTACAAGGGTAACTGCCCCCCTTATACTATACTACAAATTAAAGACCAGTGTCACTAAATAATTTAAGATCATGTAACAAATAAGATAGGCGGATGCATACTCAAGTTGATCTGATTCCAAGGCCTGAGCATGCATTTTTATGAAACCACGCTATTAAGTCAGCAGTGTGGAAGATCAAGCTTTTGGCTTTAGAGTCAAACTGTGTAAGAGAAACAAAAGTGTTGGAGGCACTAATTTGTAGACAGCATCAGTGACAGAGGTTAACTATCTCACAAATATATATTCTGATATTTTCAGATGGAAAAAAAAAGTGTTTCCAAAAGTTGAGGAAAAGGAGATAGGGTGGTGAAAAAAGTACTTTTTAAAATAAAGGTCCATGTCTGTAAAATCCTGAACTCAATAAAGTGAAAGATCTATATAAAATGAAGAATTGAGAATACAGAGATGTGAAGAAAACGGAGCTAAATTTTTTTGAAAAAAATGGTAAAACTGATGAATGATAAAATAATTTCAAAATTCATATGGAAAAATAAACGCCTAAGAACAGCCAGGAAAAACAGAAAAGGAGTAACATCTTGGGGGGGAAGGACTTGCCTTAATAGCTAACAGAATATGTTACTAGGTCACTATAATCAAAATCAATGTGATACTGGTTTAGGGAAAGACAATAAACAGAAAAGAAAAGAGAATCCAGAAATAGATCTGAACATACATGAGACTTTAATATATGTCAATATGGGTATTTCAATTCAGTGAGATGAACGATGCTGGTATAAGTGGCTATTCATTTTAAAAGAAATAAACTTAGTATCATACAAAATAAATTTATATGATAAAATTACAGACTGTGCAAATAAAATAATTAGAAAAAAATCGAGGAAAAACACACATAATCTCATGGCAGGGGAGACCTTTTAGCCATATAAAAGAAAAACTAGACATATCTGACAATACAAACTGTTGTACAACAAAATGTAACAGAAACATCACAAATTATCTATAATGTAGACAGAAGGTGTCTCTCATAAATTGACAATAAAAAGACAAATAACCAAAAAAGCAAAGGATTTGAATAGACAAGTCAGAGAAGTACAAACCAAATTAGCCAACAAGCTTATGAAAAGGTACTCAAACTCACTAGGAGTAAGGGAAAGAGTAAAAATGAGGTATCACTTTATACATAATCAGATTGGAAAACATTAAAAAGAGCTTTAGTACCTAAAACTCACATACTGCAAATGAAAATCTGAAGTATTACAATCTCTATGGAGAATGATCAGGCAAATTTATTAAAAATTAGAAATCCATTTCCCTTTATTTAGAAATGTGTCACCAGACAATTTATGCTACCGAAATAAAAACACAAATGCATGTAAAAACACATGTATAAGGATATTTCTTGTACAATTGTTCTTAATGTCAGAAAGCTGGAAACAAAATGATTACTTATAGTGAAATGGATGGATACTGTACATCCGCATCATAGTATGCAGCCATTAGAATAAATTAGAACTATATCAAAATGGCTTGGAGGAATATCTAAAAGGTATTGCTGAGTAACAAAGGCAAGATGCAGGAAAGTTTATAGAGTAGGATTCCATTTTGTTTTTGGTTTTGTTTTTGTTTTTTTGCGGTACGCGGGCCTCTCACTGTTGTGGCCTCTCCCGTTGCAGAGCACAGGCTCCGGACGCGCAGGCTCAGCGGCCATGGCTCACAGAGGGCCCAGCCGCTCCACAGCATGTGGGATCTTCCCGGACCCGGGCACGAACCCGTGTCCCCTGCATCAGCAGGCGGACTCTCAACCACTGCGCCACCGGGGAAGCCCTAGGATTCCATTTTGAAACACAATTACAATATCAAACATTTTTATCTGCAACGATGCTGTACTACATCCATATGAAGAAAACGAAGAAATTTAAGTTATTTACCTGACGTGGATTTTGTTGACCAAATTTAACTTGATGAGTGACAGCCTTGATAAACTTCTGTTGCTTTGCTCCTTTCTTATTCTTTAGACCAAAAGTTTTGTCCTAAATGAGAAAAATTATTGAGATATCTTAGCAATTTATATTAATTTCTTATCTATTTTTTCAGTCATGTCTAAAAATCATTCTTTCATTTACGCATTGGTAAGAAAATTATTCTTTCTTTATGCTATACACAGACATGCAAAACACTACAACGACAAGTCTAGGCAACATATGAGCTCAAAACATCACCCAGGATTCTTTAGGATTCAATACATACTTATAACTATCGTCAATAAGCTTGTTAGCCTATAATGCTTTTTCTGAATTGTGTTTTTAGAGTATCAGTATTACAGGATGTGCAGAGTTGTTACACCAGGATAATTAGTTCAACAGTCAAATAAGTTTAGGAAAATGCTTATTTAACAGGGTTTTTAATTCTCAAGCACAAGATATGTGAGAGCCTTTACCAGAGGAGATACAGTAGGCAGCAATCCCAAATCTTATTTTACCTCAGAAAACATTTTTCTCAGAGTATCCTGAGGGATTATGCACTACTGAACACATTTTAGGGAATACTGCATAAGAAGATACATTAAGTTCTGGATTGTTTTTTTTGGGTAATAGAGCTATCCTCTCAAAACAATTAAATTTATAGAAACCAAACTACTAAAATATACACTACTAGTTGTTGCTAAAAAGGAAATATTAAAATTGAAGTATTCCTAACTAAAAAGCAACAATCTAAATTTGGAATATTATTAAATAGTAATTTGGGCAAGTTATTAATACAATAGCAGCTATCACTTATGGTATGCTCATTATGTGCAAGGCACTAACGGTGGTCTTTGACTACTTATTCATATTTAGTAAGTATACAGCACAAAAACATTTAGAAAGCACTGCACAACTGTGTGTGTGTTTGGGGGCTACAGTGGGTTGAATAGGGTCCTCCCCCCAAATTCATGCCTACCCCGACCTCAGAATGTGAGAATTTATTTGGAAATAGGTCTTTGTAGCTGTAATAAATTAAGATGAAGTCACACTGGATTACCGTGAGCCCTAAATCCAATGACTGGTATCTCTATAAGAAGAGGAAAGGACACAAACATAGAGAGAGAAGGCAATGTGAAGAAAGAGGCAGAGAGATTAGAGTGATACAGCTATCAGCCAAGGAATGCCAAGGACTGCCAGAAGCCACCAGAAACCAGGAAAAGGCAAGAAAAGGTTCTTCCCTAGAGCCTTCAGAGGGAGCACTGCCCTGCCTGCACCTGATTTCAGATTTCTAGCCTCCACATCTGTGAAAGAATAAATTTCTGTTTCAAGTCACCTGGTTTGTGGTAATTTGTTATGGCAGCCCTAAGAAACTAACACAAGAAGCTAGACTGAGTGAGCTTCACTCTAAGGTAAACGGGTGAAAAGGCTGTCAGGAAACCACCAAACACTGGTATCTGAAGTCTTTTTTCCTGTCTTTTCTGTTTCTCTGGAGAAGAATCTTCTAGCTAGGAGAGCAATAACCCTGGCTAAAGGACTGGAGAAGAGAGCAGGTGGGAGAAGGTGTCTCTTAGTTTACTACACAGACTCCTTAGTGGCCCTTTTCAGGCTCATATTTTAACCATGCTCCCCACATCCTTTGTGCCTAGTTACAGAAGCAGAGAGGCCTCCTGATTTATCCCCTCCACCCCCTTTCTGGCGAGAGGACTAGGTAAGAGCTATCAGCTACTTCTATACTTTTAACACCCAGTTTTCAGTCACTCGCCTTCTGCATTACCTAGTACCTCCCACTGTCAAGCTTTTGCAGACTTCTTCAGAGCAAACCCACCTGCTTCTCAATCGCACACTCCTAGGTGGGCCCTCAGGCCCAACTGCTCTGCTCTACTAAGCCAGTTAACCAACTCATCCATCTACTATCAATCTTCATATGCTGAGGTTCAAAAGTACAACACCATCTACATATGTCTCATGCCCCACATGTAACTACAGATGAGAAGCAAACTGTGAATAAACAAGGCCAAACGGCAAGGTAGATACTGATATATGAAAACTTAGGAAAGAAAAAAGTCCTCTAAGGGGATGTGGCCAGCTAGAGAAGAAAGTACTCATGACAACAGCTTCTGGTAGAAGTATATAAGCTCCAGATTCCAGGAGAAAAAGTTTTTCAGGTTTAATTACACTGCTTTAGCACATAATTAACCAGTCTAAAGAGAATGAATGAGTTGTGTCTTGGAAGTCTCTAATTAGGTTAGAACTTGGAAATTGTTATTTTTTTCCAGAGATAAGGGATACTTATTTACCTAGTATTCACTAAACATAAACTTCTGAATATATACTTTATTGAATCCTCTTAACAATCATATGATATACTATTACCTCATTCTGTAAATGTTGATACTGAAACTCAGAAATCTTCAATTCTTTTGAAGTAACACTGCTAATAAGGGGCAGGCTGTACAATGTAATGATTCAAGAGTATAAGCTCTGGAGTCAGACTGGCCAAATTCTAATCCCAAACAGGACTGGGCAAATTACCTTCTTTGTCAGTTTTCTTATTTGTAAAGTGGGTCTCACTCTAACCTCTTAGGGTTACTACAAAGAGGTGGAACACAGTGGTTAACATCAAGGACTCTGGAGCCAGAATCCTGACTCTGCCACTTGCCGGCTTAATAACCTTGGGCCAGTTATTTAACCTGTTTCTGTTTCCTCAACTGCAAAAAGGTACTTATCTCAGTGAGAGAATTAAAGGAGCTGTGTAAATTTATCACTTGTAGATGGCTTGTTTCTTTTCCTTCCTTTCCCCAAAACACTGAGAACTGTGTCTGGCCCAGGTATATCTGACTCCAAGCAAAGTCCTTGTTCTTACCACCAGGAAAAACTACTTCCCAGAGAAACTAGTTAGGTTATTGGGTCGGTTGGTACACAACGTTTTCTGAATATTACACTGTGGACCTGGGATACTAACAGTACCTCTTGAAAATAGGATAGTTTGAAATTCAGAATACTTCCAAAAGGCTTCCTTTCCCTTTTTCTTGAGTTCAGGACAGACCTTACCTACAGATTAATCTGGATTTAGGGTCAGGGGATATGAGATGGGAAGACTGGAGGTTATACTCAACCCCAAATCATGGTTAAAATAAAACTAGGGAAACAGTGGTCCTCATTAAGTGATAAGGAAGGAACAGTGTGTGTTCCAGACTTGGGAAATTAAATACGAAGGCGTTTAGAGAACAGGCAGTAATTCTAAGAAAAGGACGACTCCCAGAGGTTCCAAAAGCCTTAACACTCAGTGAACTCCAGACTTCACTTAAAACTGACAGTTTCTCCCCCGTCCACTCTTCAGTAATCCTGCTTCTTTTACAGGACAGCCTCTACTCCTTAAATAAGATGTCTGAATAAAGGAAGGGGGCAGGAGTGCAGGTCAATAATGAATAGTACTCCAAGATAACTGGAGTCCTCCTTTTGGGACACTAGTATAAACAAAGGCCAGCACTGTTTTACCTCATTAGTTTGTTCCCCAAATGCACTCCAGTATACTTTTGTTGTCTATCCACGCAATGGATATTCTGCAGCTGGTTAATATAGATTCAAGTAATCAACAGCTGACCTTAGCTGAAGTTTTTCACTGGCAACGAGAATCATTTCTTTCTCCATCCTTCACATACCTGGATCCTATCCCTATAGGTCTCCATTACTACCTCCTTGCTGCTACAAGGCCTTAGCTGGACATCCTTTATTTGCTTGCCCTAAACCCAGATTATCCCCCCGTTTCCATTAACAAACCTTCCATTTCCCAAAGCTGACTTCAGTTTATTAAATTTCATCCAAAGAAAGCAAATAGTGCATGCCATTTGAGACAACAGTGTGAATGTTTAACAGAACCATAACCCTTTTTTTAAATAACCCTTTTTGATATACTCATTTCGGAAAGAAAATACTTATAAATGCAAATGAATTCATGAAATTTTGGGGAGTTTAAACAGGGAAAGAAAAAAAATGAAGGCACCATAAGGAAATTATTTCAAGTGATAGAAAGTAAGCACTGCAAAGCAGTACAGTTCAGTCTATTTCCCCTAACTAGCTTTTTATATTAATAAATTAACAACTGCCATTAATTGAACATATACCATACGTCAGGTACTTTACATGTCATCCACTGCTCTGTAATATAGGAATTAGCTCCATTTTGCTAATGAGAAACTGAGGTTCAGATAGGTCATGTAACTTGCCTAGAACTACAGAATTTGAAATATATATATATTTATTTATTCATTCATTCATTTATTTATGGTTGTGTTGGATCTTTGTTGCCGTGCACGGACTTTCTCTAGTTGTGGCAAGCAGGAGCTACTCTTTGTTGAGGTGCACAGGTTTCTCATTGCGGTGGCTTCTCTTGTTGCAGAGCACGGGCTCTAGGCACGCGGGCTTCAGTAGTTGTGGCACGCAGGCTCAGTAGTTGTGGCTCGCAGGCTCTAAAGCACAGGCTCAGTAGTTGTGGCGCACGGGCTTAGTTACTCCGTGGCATGTGGGATCGTCCCAGACCAGGGCTCGAACCCGTTTCCCCTGCATTGGCAGGCAGATTCTTAACCACTGCCACACCAGGGAAGCCTCCAAAATTTGAAATTTTAATGTGAAATATGGGACTCAAATGCAGGTCTATCTCACCCCAAGCCAGTGCTTCTTTCATTAAATTAGGCTGTCTCTCATGCCTCTTTTTACTTCCTTTACTTGGAGTTCTCAAAAGCTACGTGTTGCTGTTGTTCTTCTATAGTGAGTGCCTATGGTGGTGGCAGTGGAAGCAACAGAGATACAGAAGATGGGACAGGCAAGTAGTGCAACCACTTATTTTAAAATCTCTTCAAAAGTACTGCTTAAAAAGCGTATGTTCTACTTAACTGTCAATTTTTGGTAAACTTAGAATTTCGGGTCATAGTCCTATAAAAACTTTCCAAAATTAACCAGACACTTAAATAAGTATTAGCCTTTTACAGGTCAAAGTATAGACTTTAAAGAAATATTTTTTTCCACAAATATTATGGTCATAGAGATAAACAACCAGTATGAACCAGGTTCCAATTACGTTCATTATAAGTCTGTTGCAGAATATATTTTACATCGCTAAAAATAGAACTACCATATGACCCAGCAATTCCACTCCTGGGTATATATACAACCCCCCCCCAAAACACTAATTTGAAAAGATGCATGCACCCCAATGTTCATAGCAGCATTGTTTACAATTGCCAAGATATGGAAGCAATCTAAGTGTCCATCAACAGATGAATGGATAAGGAAGGTATGGTACATATACATACACACACACACAATGGAATACTACTTAGCCATTAAAAGGAATGAAATTTTGCCATGTGCAGCAACATGGGTGGACTTGGAGGGCATTATACTAAGTTAAATGAGTCAGACAGAGAAAGACAAACACTGTATGATATCACTTATATGTGCACTCTAAAAAACACAACAAAGTAGTGAATAAAACACAAAACAAACTACTAGATACCAGTGGAGGGGGGAATATACAGGTGGAGAAGTGGGAGGTACAAACTATTGGGTGTATATAGGCTCAAGGATGTACTGTACAACACACAGAATACAGTCAATATTTTGTAATAACTA
This sequence comes from Aethalodelphis obliquidens, assembly GCF_003676395.1. Taxonomy (NCBI): domain Eukaryota; kingdom Metazoa; phylum Chordata; class Mammalia; order Artiodactyla; family Delphinidae; genus Aethalodelphis; species Aethalodelphis obliquidens. The sequence goes on from NW_020837946.1 coordinate 46,944,652, forward strand.
TAAATGGAAAGTAACCTTTAGAAGTTGTATATAAAACTTAAAAAATTAAAAAACATGTAGAATTCTTAAAAATATATTTTTTACTTCATCTTAACTTTTAAAGGCTTTGGTAATAAAAATCCTTTCTAGTATTCAAAATTATGCAAATTATACAAAAATTGATAAAGTGCTGTTCTGGATGAAATCTGATTGAGGAGCTGGGAGCTAAGCCTGCTATAACTCTCCTCAACCCCTTGCAAGAGCCACTGAGATATGTTAGGGCTTTAGGTAAGTTTAAAAAAAAAAAAAAGTCACATATGATATTTAACAAAATGGAATATACTGTTTCCTAACCAGGATGAATATTCTCTATAAATCTAGTTTCACAAAAAATGATATAACTTAACCTACAACTTAAAATATTGTCATTCCTCTCTGGTGGTAGCAAAGATCTATGCAGCACACTACCATTTAAAACAAAAAACAAAAAAACACACACTCATCATATATGTTAAATGTGAGGAAAAAAGGCTTAATTTCACCATTCTGTTAGAATACTTTTGGCTAAAGAATACAGCTATTTTGCAATTTTCTTTTGTGAAGTCTTCATTAATGAAACTAAAGTCCTCTTTATCTTAAAAATAACCTTGTAACAAGATGAATGAATCCATAATATAACTACCATTTTTAGTCGATGGGATACTATAAGTAACTTTCATTTACAATTCCTTAAAACAAAAATAAATATTTATTTAAAAACAGAAACAATCATATATAGTTAAAACTTGATAATGTGTTAAGTATACTTAAATTGTCATGTAACATTTAATTTCATGTCTATATGGGAGTTGTATTTGGCATCATGGTCTAACATGTTAATACAACCTCAGTAAAGGAAGTTAACAGGAAAAATGTCATCCCTAAAATGCTCCTGGTTTATTTACACAGTACCGAATGCCATCAGATCTCCATCCCCAGAGATCTACCTAAGTGCCAGGAGTCCAGATTGTTCAAAAAGGTATAGCAGACACAGGTGTGAAGGTGACAATCATTCTGTTTTCAAATCTCTGGTTATGCTACTCATGACAGTTCTAAATAGCACAAACTGGCAATAAGAATACAGGTTCTGTTTCAGTGTTGGAACTTGGCCAAGGCTACCAGAATTCTAAATAAGCATGTTAGTTAAACTCAACCAACAGACTAAAACTTTTGTGAAATTTGACAAAGTTCTGATTAGATTTATACAATGAAACCCTGGGGGCTTTCAATCCTATTTTTCAAGGCTATAAATACTAAATATTAAAAATAATAATCATTTATAAATAAACATCTCATTTCAAAACAAGCACAACACGCATTTTGGTCGTGTTCTAATAAAAAGTTAACTATTCCACAAAAGGCTCTGCATTAATTATTCAGATATACCTCATGCAGGAAAAACGGTCATGGCTTTTCCAATTACTTCTAACGTACACGAGGAACTGTTTAATAATGAGAAGGATTAATAACAGGAATTGAGGGAAGAAATATCTTGTTGGGGACTACACTATACGTTTATGGAATCTCAAATACGGTCCACTCTCTTAAGGAAACTCATTGATACAGTCGTTGGACTACAAACATAAAACATTTGAGAACGTCAACAACGTTCCTCTGCCATTAAAGGGCAACAGGCTTAGTGCACTAAATGAATATGTATAATATATAACAAATCCAGATACGGCACTGTACACAGCTAGTGACATGAGACCTAATCTCTCTTAAAACGTCATTGGATTTAATGTAACTCAGAATCTGTGACAAGCGCCATGTACAAGACGGTGGGCTACGACATGAAAGAAACCTCCTCTCTTTATGTAACTTCAAACAGTTTAGAGATGGATCGAGACGGCCATGAAGAACTAATTTGTTGCTCTGAAAGAAGTAACCACTATTCCTAGGTGACGGGTAAAGAAACAAGGAACACAAAGGCTCGTAATGAGTCGGCCTCCCAGAAACAGTCTGGTCCGGGGCAGTTCAGCGTATTTTTTAAAACACTAGCCTAAAAACGTCTTCAATTTCGGTGACTAGCGAAGGACACAACCTTGTGTGGGCACTGGGGTAGGGGTCGTTTCGCACGCGACCCAGTGAAGGCTACCGTGTGGGCGGAGAAGCAAAGGCTGGGTGCGGGGGCGCCAGCGGCGTCACTACAGCGATGAGAGGCAGTGAGCGTCATCAGGGGGCTGGAGAAGGGGCTGTGGGCACACAGAACCAAAGGGAGAGGCACGTGGCCCCGGAAGACGCGAACAGGAGCCGGGGAGCGGGGAACCGGGAGACTTCTTTCCTGAGGACTCGCGGCGTGAGTGGGGGAGGGGGTGGGTACTCACTTCAATAATCTTCTCCTTCTTTTTCTGCTCCGCCTTTTTGCTGCCCCCGGCCTGAGCCTGTTTCTTGGGGGGCATTGCGGAGATAGGTGGCACCGGCCAGACTTAAGCGTAGCTGGACTCCCTCAGGCACTCTGGCCCCGCGACAGAAGGAGGAGGGAGACGCGCGCAGCCGTTGCCGCCGCACCACACGGAAAGCTAGTCGCTCACTCGCCGCCGAAACGCGGCCTTTGCGACAGTTCGGTGCTGCGGAGCATTGTGGGTAGCGAAGGAGCGCGGAAGCGGAGGAGCGCGGAAGCGGAGGTGCGCGTGCGCTTCCGCAGCGGCCGGCCAGGATGGGGCAGGGACGGGACGTGGGAAAAATGACCGGGCGTCACACGTGATGTCACTTACGCGCCTAGCATTTTCTTGGTTGCGGCAGGCCTCATAATGGTTGGGGCGAGCGGGTTGGAACACACTGCGCTTGAGTTCTCCCTGCGCATCCTGTTCCGCTGAGGGTGTGCGACTCATGCCCATCTTCGCCTCGGGTGGAGGCTTTTTCTGCCTGCTGGATTAGTGGTCGCCTGTAGCATCCACAGCCTGGGTGATCACCGAGCAGCCGCAGCAACTCGGGGATGCTTGGAGGTTCAGGGTACCCAGTTACCTTCTTCTCGTGCCCAGGTGGGGCAGGGCCGGTCGGCCGGCGAGTGCAGCGTGCTTCAGGTTACTGTGAAGGTTTACGAAGAAGTAAACTTCGAAACTTTCTGCATAAGATAATGCCAAAGAATCCCGTGTGTGTGTGTGTGTGTGTGTGACGTATTTTACTTCATCTGGGATCCTGTCCCTGGTTGATGGGTGGACTCCTCTGTCTTTTACTTATTTACTTTCTTGTTTATCTTTTATTATTTTTGTAGTTCATGTCAGAAGACGGAAGGACCCCACCTTCTTCTCTATTCAGTATTATAATCTTTCTGATTCTTTGAGAATCTTCTCCTTTAAGACTTCCCGTGGGGGTGAAATGTATTTGCCTTGTTTCTCTTTTTAGTGCTCCCAAGGATAGCTTTGGGCCCTTTGATTTTTGAAGAATTTTATCGGTAATCATTCTTATAAAACTGATGAATTATAAGTAACAAATATGGGGGCATTATAAAGAATCTAGAAACTAAATTATAGTAGTGGCCCCAGGTTCATAGGTCTTAATTCCCTTCTACGTCCGACCATTACTTTTGTTTCTGCCCCGCAGTTGTGATCCAGGCAGAAAAAAAAGATCCTGTCTTGCCTTAAGTGGAATATATACATTTTAAAATATAGTACCTCCTCTGATAGCCCTCGTCCCTCATAGTCATTTCTTCATAGATTAGAAATAAGTCTAACTCATTGAATTCACTGTTTTCTGAGATAATTACTTGTTTGTGGTATCCAGTAGCAAATGAAAGTAGGATTAGGAATTCAATACCTTTTACTCCTTTATAATTTAAACTAAACTTCCACAAAACAAAGTTTAAAGGTGTAGTCCAGGGGTTACAAATTCAAATGCCCCAGAAAGCAGGGATATAAACATGGGTGTCAAGACGAATGAAATACACTAGGGCAGCAGTCCCCAACCCTTTTGGCACCAGGGACCGGTTTCGTGGAAGACAATTTTTCCACGGACTGGGGTCGGGTGGGGGGGGGTGGGAGATGGTTCAGGCGGTGATGCGAGCGATGTAGAGGGATGGGGAGCGTGCTTGCCCGCCGCTCACCTCCTGCTGTGCGCCCCAGCTCCTAACAGGCCGCCGGTCCGAGGCCTGGGGGTTGGGGACCCCTGCACTAAGGAATAGTGGACCAGCGTTAAACCTGAGGTAAATGCCCACCATAAAAGAGCTCAAAAAATAAAAAAGTTAAAAAAAATGTTGGTCCTGGCTGATTGATTTGGTAGACAGGCTGTGGATTTATTGCCTTGGATGTAGTCTGTTCCCTTAACTACCTCTTTAGAAGACATCAGAATATATAACTTGGACCTGAGTCTCTAGGGAGTAGGAGATTTGGTACTGAAGAAATTATTTCTTTGCTACCCAGCAGCCAAAGGTGCTTCCTGACTATAGTTAACAATATGGTAATATAGTATTATGAATCAATTATACTTCAATTTTTAAAAAGATGCATAATAAATTTTAGAATAAATAGTAAAAAACTCAATACTGTATTGTATACTTGAAAGTTGTTGAGAGTAGATTTTAAAAGTTTGCTCACACACGCATACACACCCCCCCACACACACAGTAACTTATGTGAGGTGATGGGTGTGTTAACTAACTTGATTGTGGTAATAGTTTCACAACATATACATGTCAAATCACCATATTGTACACCTTAAGCTTACACAATATTATGTGTTAATTATATCTCGATAAATCTGGGGCGGGGGTAAGAGAAAAGAATAGAGATCCAAGATCCAAAACAAACAAAACCAAAGGTCCTTCCTGTGTGTGTGTGTGTGTGTGTGTGTGTGAGAGAGAGAGAGAGAGAGAGAGAGAGAGGGGGAGAGAGAGAGAGAGAGAGAGAGAGAGAGAGGGATAACCCATTACGTTAAAATTCCCACTTTAGAAACTAAAGGGGCAAGTTTCTCCCTTTCCCTTATCCCACAGAACCAGATTCTAGCTACATAATTTAGGGTTGGGCAGGCAGATTCTTCCTGCCACCTCCCCCCACCCCCATGTCTACGTTTTTTTATCTCAAAGGAATGAGACAAGACTCAGGAAGAGTTCTGGAGTCTTTCAGGGCATTAGAAGAATACACTTTATTACAAATCCAGGTGGTAGGTCAGTGGCAGTATCTGCTTTACACTTTAATTACATTCTTTGCTATTATCTCTTGCTCTTTAGGTTTTCCCAGCCTGATTCTCCAGGCTTCTCAAGATTCTGGATATCCTAAGTTTATCAGATTCCTTAGATTCTGTGGGCAACATTTCCTATATATATATATTATATATATATTTAATATATATATATTAAATTGGGCTTGATTTTAGTTGTTTGCACCTAAAGACTGTTACGGGATGATCTGTGCCTCCCCCCACCCTTCCAAATTCATATGTTGAAGCACTGATCTCTAGTGCCCCAGAATGTGACTGTGTTTACAGGTAAGGACTTTAGAGAGGTGATTAAATTAAAATGAGGCTTTTAGGTTGGGCTCTAATAGTGATACAATCTAACTGGTGTCCTTATAAGAAGAGGAAATTTCACACAGAAACATTAGGTATGCATGTGCACAAAGGAACTACCACCTGAAGACACAGCAAGAAAGTAGCCATCTGCAAGCCAAGGTGAGAGGCCTCAGAAGAAACCAAATCGGCTGACATTTTGATCTTGGACTTCTAGCCTGCAAAACCATAAGAATATAAACTTCTGTTGTGTAAGCCACCAAGTCTGTGATATTTTGTTATCATAGCATACTAATATACTAACTGATAAAGGACCAAACTATGCTGTGGGTGTTGTTACGGTGAGCAGAGCCAAGACTACTAGTTTATGTAAATAAATTCTTGTCATCAAGACAAGACTAATTTGACTGGCCATGTAAGTTGCTGATTTATGGATTGAGGCAGTACATATTAGAAAGTATTTTGATTTAAATATTGAGGGCTTCAAAATGCTTCTGACACGTTGGCAGTTTCCTTAAGACATTTTTTCCTCTCCCAAATAATAAACTATTACAAAAGATGTGCCATTGTTTCAGTAGCGCATGTAAAATCTCTTTTAACTTGTCAGTTTGAGTTTCAATTCTATGAACCTTCACTTCAGCCTACGCTGATGTAAAGTTTTCTTAAATGGGTGACTTACATGTGTGACTTATCTGTTTCTATTTGAAATATTTCTTGGTGCCATTATGATAAAATTATTATGGCATTTGTCAAGAAATCAAGATGTACAATTTCCAAATATTTTTTTGCTTCATTGAAGCTAAAACCATTTCTCATGATTCCCATCAATCACAGCATTTCCCTAGTACTAGCTTTCTGATGGTTTCCCATGTCCTTTTGAATTAATACAAGGGATTCCACTCTTTCCTCCACCCAGTTATGTCTGCTTTTTATCTTCTATTATTTCAGTTTATACTGCCCATTTTAGGCCAACTTTTCCTATCTCTCACACCCCACCTATCTCTCCACACCCCACCTATTACTCTCTACTGCCTTAGAGCTTTTCATAAATACAGTAGACCCCCTTATCCATCGGGGGTATGTATATTCCAATACCCCCAATGTATGCCTGAAACTGCAGATGGTACCAAACTCTCTATATATTATGTTTTCTTTTCCTGTACAGTGCTAACGGGCAGGTAGCATATATAGTACCGGTACGCTGGACAAAGGGATGATTCATGTTCTGGATGGGATGTAGTGGGATAGTATAAGATTTCATCATGCCACTCAGAACAGCTACTCAGAATGGCACACAATTTAAAACTTACAAATTTAGTAAGTCCCCTACATACGAACTTTCGAGTTGCAAACTTTCAAAGAAGCGAACGTGCGTTCCCGTGTCCAGTCACATAAGTTAGTTCATGTGTCTGCATCTTCTGCAAGTGGTTGTGCTTTTGTGTACTTTACTGTACAGTACTGTATAGAGTACAGTAGTACAGTGTCTTTATTTCAAGCCCAGGATGTCTGGAAGCAAGTGTAAAAGCAGCGGTGATGTAGCTGGTACTGCTAAGAAGCGCCAGGAAATGGCGGCCCAGAGAAAGGATGAAGAGAGACAGGAGGAAGAAGTAACTGAAGAACTGGTGAGATTCACGACATGGGAAATGGCAAGAGGATTTTCTTTATTTGAGGAGGCACTGTTAGTGTTTGAGGCACAGGACCTGAATGTAGAATGGTACACGAAATTTGCAGCAGCCATTCAGAATGCAATCCAGTGCTACCGTGTCATCAATGACGAGAAAAAAAAAGCTACTACCCGGATATCACTGGATCATGTTTTCAAGAGGGTAGATAGAATTGAATCCAGCAAGGAACCAGAACTTGTGCCATCATCGTCAGGTGTGAGTGAAATTACAGCTTGCCTTCCGTCTCCTATTGCTGATGATCTTTCAGCTCTACTATCTCCCACTTCCTCTCCCTCCTCCAGTCAGTAACTTTTCTTGCCTGTTCACTCGATGCCGGCCCCTGTATACCAGCTGTTGTACTGTACTACTGTACTTTTCAAGGTACTGTACTATAAGATTAAAAATGTTTTCTTTACTTTTTGTGTTTTTCTTTGTATTATTTGTGTGAAAAGTATAATAAACCTATTATAGTACAGTTCTATATAGCTGATTGTGTTAGTTGGGTACCTAGGCTAACTTTGTTGGACTTAAAAACAAATTGGACTAACGAATGCACTCTTGGAATGGAACTCATTCGTATGTAGGAGATTTACTGTAGTTCATTTCTGGAATTTTCCATTGAATATTTTTGGACCAAAGTTGACCACAAGTAACTAAAACCATGGAAAGCAAAACTGTGGATAAATGGGGACCACTATAGTTTTATGTATATAACCCCAAACAAAAACTGCTATCTATGTTCCATCTATTATAAATAGAAACTTTGGTGAGTCATCTTTGATTCCTTCTTCTACCTCCAAATCCAGTCAAGTCCTATTGATTCTATCTCTTAAATATCTTTCAAATTATGCCCTTCCTACCTCACTACTTTATTTCAGGGCCACATCTCTTGCTTGGGCTACTGCAAGAAACTCTCTCAATTTCAAAATTTCTCCTTCACATTTGTTCTTTAAAAATGGGCAGGCTGCTAGCATTTTTAGTTAGCAAGTCATAAAACAAATGAACAAAGAAGAAACCAGCAGGAATGGATGGATAAAATATTTCATGTGACTAAAAGTGTTTTTTAGACATTCCAAATAATGTAGAGCTATTTAAGTAAAATATAGTCTTATTTTCTGTTAGAAACATTAGATCTAGGTTTTTGATGAAATTAAAGGTGTCATTGTTTTGGTTGTTACCCAAATAACACCACAACTTTCAGATGTCTGTTTTCTGAACACATTTCACAATAACTGATTTAATTAATCGAACACCATGTCACCTTCATAGCTGGATTTAGTGCCTGTTATCCCAGAATTTTAAAATCTTTAAAGTGGTACGTTTGTTCCTAGGGAGAACTGTCAAGTTAAATGCTTAATTTTTCTGTTATGAAAGCTAATTTTTTTACTTTTCTATGATATAATGTTTAAAAGATCAGATTTTAGAGTCAGAAAAGTGTAGGTTAAATCTCATCCCTTCCACTTCCATAGGGGACTTTAGGGAAATTGCTAAAAACCTCTAAGCTTCAGTTTCTTTATATACACAAGAGAAATAATCATACTGTTCATAACTCACAGGGCTATTGGAAGGATGAAATGACATAATGCATGTGAATCATTCAGAATGCATAACATCTGTTAAACACATAATTAGTTTATGTTACTATAACGCCAGTTCATAGTGTAAAGAAGTAAAGAATTCATTGTTGACTTAATCTGGGGGAACTCACGCCAAGAAACGTTAAGATTGTAAAACTGGGAGATTGGGTGACTGTGTGTGGGAGCTGAGGGGGTAGAAGTCAGGAAATAGGAGAGGACTTCCAGGTGTCAAGTGTGGGCAAATGATCACTGATGGTGCTAGACAGGTTACATAGGCAATGCGTGGAGTATGTGGGCAGGGCAGGGAGTAATGTATCCAGTTTCGGCTCTGTTGAATTTAGAGTGCTAATGGGACATCCATGTGGAGAAATCCAATGGAATATGGATATTTGACTTGGAAATTCGGGAGAGACTTTGGAACATATGGATGTCAATGGGAATGGAGAATTTTGAGAATTGTACAGAGCAAAAAAAGAATAGGAATGTAAGGGGAAAACATTTAAAAGGCAAATATAGAAGAAGCAGCTCAGGAAGCAAAGTGACAAGAGACAACTATGATAGGGATGCTTAGGGAGAAGAACCTTTCAAGTCGGAGGTTGTCACCAGGGTAGTTTTGACTCTGGAGTTGGCTTTAAAATGTGGCTACTCATTCAGAAATAGGGTGAGTCATACTGGACATCCGATTTAAGACAGAAGTCTTAAATTAGTAGATATTTCAAACTATCTTGGCCTATATTTTTTTTCTTGTATATATGGATACTGCCGTCTGCTAATAACATGCATTTTTGTGATTAAGGTACTATATTTCAGGTATGGTCGCCCTTGTTCCCTCTTTAGGGTATATTCTTCTCCCAGATCTCCACGTGGTTGGCTTGTTTTCACCCAGAGGTGTCAGCTCAAATGCTATTTCCTCGGAATGGCCAGCCCTGACCATTAGAGCTAAAGGGCCTCCCTCCCCTACTCCCAGTTAATCTCTATCTCATCACTCTCTTCATTTCTTTAATAGCATTTATCACAAGCTGTAATTACTTTGTAATTTTGTTTCTTTATTTCTTAATTGGGTGTCTCTTGCCCCAGCATATAAGCTTCATTGGAGTAGGGATCCTGGGTCTCTTGTGTACTGCTCCATTGATGGCCCCTAACACAATCCGTCTCTTAGAAGGATCTCAATACATGTGTCAAAAAATAAGTGATGGGGGCGGAGTCAAGATGGCAGTGTGGGAAGATGTCGAGTTAGCGTCTCCCCACAACTAGGGCACCTGCTGGCCACTGGTGGGGGACGCTGATGCCCAAGGAGACAGGAGGAACCTCCAAGTGAACTGGTAGGACGTGGGGGGACTGAGGGAGAAGGAGAAGTGGAGGCCAGACAGGACCGGCGCCCCTGAGGCCAGGGGGATCAGGAGAAGCAGGCGGGAGGGACCCTCTGGAAAGAGCGCGAGAGGAGCAGAGGGCAATCTCCTGGCCCACTTGGGCCGGGGAGGCTGCTGAGCTCCCTGGCTAGTCCCCTGACCTCCAAGACACCCTGCCCCCAGCCGCATTTGTTCTGGGGGCATAGGAGGGAGGGCGGGGACAACAGGAGAGACCGGTGGGAAGGGCCCTCCAGGACCAGAGGAGCAAGAGAGGAGAGGAGGACGTTTGCCCCTCCACCTCAAGCCCAGGAAGCCTGCTGGGCTCCCAGGTGAGGTGCCCTGCCCTCTGAGACCAGGGGCAGGGGGCATGCCTGGGCCCCTTCTGTTCCTTGAGCCTAAACCCCACTACCCACAGCCCCCAGGGCCTTTTCCTGCTCTGTGGGTCCTAAGTATAGGCCCCGCCCAACACCCAAACCTTCCCCTTGCTTAGGTCCCACCCTCCCTCCACAGCCAAGGCCTTTCCCCCCCTTTTTTTTTCTTTCGTTTTTTTTTCCTTTTCCCTCCTCTTTTTTACTACTGTGGTACTGTGATGTACCTTCTGGTTGTTCATTCATCTGTATTTTTATTTTTATATTCTTTCTGACATATCTGTTAGTTTCCTAATCTAATTTTATTTTTTACTTTGTTATTCTCTTTTTTTTTTTTTTTGCCACCCCACGTGACTTGCAGGATCTTGGTTCATGAGCCAGAGGTTGGGCGGAAGCTCCTGCAGTGGGAGCTCCAAGTCCGAACCACTGGACTAACAGAGATCCTCAGACACCAGGGAATATTCATCAGGGTGAGGTCTCACAAAGTTCCTCATCTCAGCGCCAAGACCCAGCTCTACCCAACAGCCTACAAACTCCAGTGTTGGACGCCTCAGGCCAAACAACCAGTAAGACAGGAACATAATCCCACTCATTTAAAAAAAAAAAAAAGAGACAACAAAAAAATTATTTCACAGATGAAGGAGCAAGGTAAAAACCTAAAGACCAAATAAATGAAGAGGAAATGGGCAATCTACCTGAAAAAGAATTCAGAGTAATGATAGTAAAGATGATCCAGAATCTTGGAAATAGAATGGAGGCACGGATTGAGAAAACACAAGAAATGTTTAACAAAGGTCCAGAAGAACTACAGAACAAACAAACAGAGATGAACAGCACAATAACTGAAAGAAAAATACACTGGAAGGAATCAATAACAGAATAACTGAGGCAGAAGAATGAATAGTGAGCTGGAGTACAAAATGGTGGAAATAACTGCTGAGGAACAGAAAAAAGAATGAAAAGAATTGAAGACAATCTCAGAGACCTCTGGGACAACACTAAATGCACCAACATTTAAATTATAGGGGTCCTAGAAGAATAAGAGAAAAAGAAATGGTCTGAGAAAATATTTGAAGAGATTATATTTGAAAACTTCCTTAACATGGGAAAGGAAGTAGTCACCGAAGTCCAGGAAGTGCAGAGAGTACCATAAAGGATAAACCTTAGGAAAAACACACCAAGACACATATTAATCAAACTAACAAAAATTAAATTCAAAGAAAAAATATTAAAAGCAGCAAGGGAAAAACATAAAAAAAGAAATAACATACAAAGGAATCCCCATAAGGTTATCAGCTAATTTTTCAGCAGAAATTCTGCAGGCCAGAAGGGAGTGGCAGGATATACTTAAAGTGATGAAACAGAAAAACCTACAATCAAGATTACTCTACCCAGTAAGGATCTCATTCAGATTTGATGGAAAAATAAAAAGCTCTTCAGACAAGCAAAAGCTAAGAGAATTCAGCACCACCAAACAAGCTTTACTACAAATGCTAAAGAAACTTCTCTAGGTGGGAAACACAAGAGAAGAAAAAGACCCACAAAAACAAACCCAAAACAATTAAGAAAATGGTAGTAGGAACATACATATTGATAATAACCTTGAATGTAAATGGATTCAAATCCCCAACCAAAAAATACAGACTGGCTGAATGGATACAAAAACAAGACCCATATATATGCTGTCTACAAGAGACCAACTTCAGACCTAGGGACACATACAGACTGAAGGTGAAGGGTTGGAAAAAAGATATTCCATGAAAATGGAAATCAAAAGAAAGCTGCAGTAGCAATACTCGTATCAGGAAAAACACACTTTAAAATAAGGACTGTTATAAGAGATAAGGAGGAACACTACATAATGATCAAAGGATCAATCCAAGAAGAAGATATAACAATTATAAATGCTTATGTACCCAACATAGGAGCACCTCAGTACATAAGGAAAATGTTAACAACCATGAAAAGAGAAATCGACAGAAATACAATAATAGTAGGGGACTTTAATACGCCACTTACACCAATGGACAGATCATCCAAACAGAAAATAAATAAGGAAACACAAGCTTTAAATGACATAATAGACCAGATAGATTTAATTGATATTATAGAACATTCCACCTCAAAGTGGCAGAATACACTTTCTTCTCAAGTGCACATGGAACATTCTCCAGGATAGATCATATCTTGAGTCACAAATTAAGCCTTGGAAAATTTAAGCATCTTTTCTGACCACAGTGCTATGAGATTGGAAATCAATTACAGGAAAAAAACTGTAAAAAACACAATTGTATGGAGGCTAAACAGTGGGCTAATAAATAACCAAGAGATTACTGAAGAAATCAAAGAAGAAATAAAAAGATACATAGAAACAAATGACAATGAAACCCAACGACCCAAAACCTATGGGACACAGCAAATGCAGTTCCAAGAAGGGAGTTTATAGCAATTCAATCTCATCTCAAGAAACAAGAAAACTCTCAAATAAACATCTAACCCTACACTTAAAACAACTAGAAAAAGAAGAACAAAGAAAACCCAAAGTCAGTAGAAGAAATCATAAAGATCAGAACAGAAATAAATCAAATAGAAATGAAGAAAACAATACCAAAGATCAACAAAGCTAAAAGCTGGTTCTTGGGCTTCCCTGGTGGCGCAGTGGTTGAGAGTCCGCCTGCCGATGCAGGGGACACGGGTTCGTGCTCCAGTCCGGGAAGGTCCCGCATGCCGCGGAGCGGCTGGGCCCGTGAGCCGTGGCTGCTGAGCCTGTGCGTCTGGAGCCTGTGCTCCGCAGCGGGAGAGGCCACAACGGTGAGAGGCCCGTGTACCGCAAAAAAAAAAAAAAGCTGGTTCTTTGAGAAGATAAACAAAATTGATATACCCTTAACCAGACTCATCAAGAAAAAAAGGGAGAGGACTCAAATCAATAAAATTAGAAATGAAAAAGGACAAGTTACAACAGACACTGCAGAAATACAAAGCATCCTAAGAGACTACTACAAGCAACTCTATGCCAATAAAATGGACAACCATGAAGAAACAAATTCCTGGAAAGGTACAATTTTCCAAGACTGAACTAGGAAGAATTAGAAAATATAAACAGACCTATTACAAGTAATGAAATTGAAACCATAATTAAAAATCTTCCAACAAAAAAAAGTCCAGGACCAGATGGCTTCACAGGTGAATTCTAGCAAACATTTAGAGGACAGCTAACACTGATCCTTCTCAAACTCTTCCAAAAAATTGCAGAGGGAGAAACACTCTCAAATTCGTTCTACAAAGCCACCATCACCCTGATACCAAATCCAGAAAAAGATGTCACAAGAAAAGAAAATTATAGACCAGTATCACTGATGAACATAGATGCAAAAATCCTGAACAAAATACTAGCAAACAGCATCCAACAGCACGTTAAAAGGATCACACACCGTGATCAAGTGGGATTTAACCCAGGGATGCAAGGATTCTTCAATATATGCAAATCAATCAATGTGATACACCACATTAACAAATTAAGGAATAAAAACCATATGATCATCTCAATAGATGCAGGAAAAGCTTTTGACAAAATTCAACACCAATTTATGATAAAAATTCTCCAGAAAATGGGCACAGAGGGAACATACCTCAACATAATAAAGGCCACATATGACAAACCCACAGCAAGCATCATACTCAATGGTGAAGAACTGAAAGCATTTCCACTAAGGTCAGGAACAAGACAAGGATGTCCACTCTCGCCACTCTTATTCAACATAGCTTTGGAAGTCCTAGCCATAGCAATCAGAGAAGAAAAAGAAATAAAAGGAGTACAAATTGGAAAAGAAGAAGTAAATCTGTCAGTGTTTGCAGAGGACATGATACTATACATATAAAATCTTAAAGATGCCCGCAGAAAACTACTAGAACTAATCAATGAATCTGGTAAGGTTGCAGGCTACAAAATTAATGCACAGAAATCTCTGACATTCCTATACACCAACAACGAAAATTCAGAAAGAGAAATTAAGGAAACACTTCCATTTACCACTGCAACAAAAAGAAAAAAATGCCTAGGAATAAACGTGCCTAAGGAGGTGAAAGACTTGTACTCAGAAAACTATAAAACACTGATGAAAGAAATCAAAAATGACATAAACAGATGGAGAAATATACCATGTTCTTGGATTGGAAGAATCAACATTGTGAAAATGACTATACAACTCAAAGCGATCTACAGATTCAATGCAATCCCTATCAAACTACCAGTGATATCCTTCACAGAATTAGAACAAAAAATTTTACAACTCGTGTGGAAACACAGAAGACCCCGAAAAGCCAAAGCAATCATGAGAAAGAAAAACGAAGTTGGAGGAATCAGGCTCCCTGACTTCAAACAATACCACAAAGCTACAGTAATCAAGGCAGTGTGGTACTGGCACAAAAACAGACATAGATCAATGGTACAGGATAGAATGCCAAGAGATAAACCCATACACAAATGGTCACCTAATTTACGACAAAGGAGGTAAGAACATACAATGGAGAAAAGACAGCCTCTTCAATAAGTGGTGCTGGGAAAACTGGACAGCTACATTTAAAAGAATGAAATTAGAACACTACCTAACACCATACACAAAAATAAACTCAAAATGGAGTAAAGACCTAAATGTAAGTCCAGACACTATAAAACTCTTAGAGAAAAACATAGGAAAACCACTCTTTGACATAAACCACAGCAAGGTCTTTTTTGACCCACCTCCTAGAGTAATGGAAATAAAAACAAAAATAAACAAATGGGACTTAATTAAACTTAAAAGCTTTTGCACAGCAAAGGAAGCCATAAACAAGACAAAAAGACAACCCTCGGAATGGGAGAAAATACTTGCAAATGAAACAACAGACAAAGGATTAATCCCCAAAATATACAAACAGCTCATGGAGCTCAATGTCAAAAAAACAAACAATCCAATTAAAAAATGGGTGGAAGACCTAAATAGACATTTCACCAAGGAAGACATACAGATGGCCAAGAGGCACATGAAAAGCTGCTCAACATCACTAATTATTAAAGAAATGCAAATCAAAACAACAATTGAGGTATCACCTCCTGCCGGTCAGAATGGCTATTATCAGAAAAAAATCTAGAAACAGCAAATGCTGGAAAGGGTGTGGTGAAAAGGGAACCCTCCTGAACTGTTGGTGGGAATGTAAATTGATACAACCACTACTGAAAACAGTATGGAGGTTCCTTAAAAAACTAGAACTACCATATGACCCAGCAATCCCACTACTGGGCATATACCCTGAGAAAACCATAATTCAAAAAGAGACATGTACCACAATGTTCATTGCAGCACTGCTTACAATAGCCAGGACATGGAACCAACCTAAATGTCCATCAACAGATGAATGGATAAAGAAGATGTGGCACATATATACAATGGAATATTACTCAGCCATATAAAGAAATGAAATTGAGTTATTTGTAGTGAGGTGGATGGACCTAGAGTCTGTCATACGGAGTGAAGTTAAGTCAAAAAGAAAAAAAAATACCATATTCTAATGCATATATATGGAACCTAAAAAAAAAAAAAAAAGGTGCTGGTTAACCTAGTTGCAGGGCAGGAATAAAGATGTAGACGTAGAGAATGGACTTGAGGACACGGGGTGGGAGGGGGAAGCTGGGGCGAAGTGAGAGTAGCATCAACGTATATACACTACCGAATGTAAAATAGCTAGTGTGAAGCAGCAGCATAGCACAGGGAGATTGGCTCAGTGCTTTGTGATGACCTAGAGGGGTGGGATAGGGATAGTGGGACAGAGGCTCAAGAGGCAGGGGATTTGGGGACATATGTATGCATATGACTGATTCACTTTGTTGTACAACAGAAACTAACACAGTATTGTGAAGCAATTATACTCCAATAAAGATCTGTTAAAAAAAAAAAGTGATGGCCTGGAACTAAGGTGAGAGAGACAAGAGTTCTTTCCCATTTGCTCTGCAAGAGTGTATTTAGCTTTGGTATTTATCTCATCTATTGAAGGTGAGCTTAATAAAAGCCTCTGTGCCAAGATGTTATGAGGATCCAGATCCAACTGGGGAATTTTCCAGTAATGATGGGGATGCTATATGTCACTAAATGCCAAGATTCCACAAGAACAGGAAAAATTAATAGATGAGACCTCTGAGGATATACATCTATAATTAGATGTACAGACACATTTATAGGCTTCCCTTCTTTCAGTTCCCCTGATGACATCTCTGCTGCTTATTATGGAATGTGGGTTTTTAATGGTGTGGTGGGGGTTGTGGTGAATGGGGAATAGGCAATGTGGAGAAGGATATAAACGTTGGTAAAATATTTACTTGTGCTCTGGGCTTTAAATGATATTTTGCCTTCTTCGATGATGCATGTTTGCAACATAAAATCAGAAAAGATTCCAAAAATTCTGCAAGAGACAGGTAAGCCTCTTCCTGTAATAGGTTATTCTGGAATTCCTAGAGGGGACAAGTAGTGTCACTAGTAATCATATTTTCTGCATTAAAAGTGGGAAGCACTCTGATAAATTTATTCATGTTCTTATGAGGACATAAAGATAGAACATTAGAAACTGAAACAGTTCTAAAAACATCCATGACATATAGGTGATGAAGATATGCCATCAGGGGTCTTCCCTGGTGGTCCAATGGCTAAGACTCCGCGCTCCCAGTGCAGGGGGCCCACGTTCAATCCCTGGTGAGGGAACTAGATCCCATATGCCACAACTAAAAGATCCCACGTGCTGCAACTAAGACCCGGCGCAGCCATATAAGTAAAATAAAATTTAAAAAAATGATATACCAACAGTATATGCAAGATGATGTGAAGCCATAGTAGATGAAAATGACTTCTCACCTAGGGAAGTCAGAGGGAGAAGCTTGGAGGAGGTTGTTTGAACTTGAAATATAAGAATTTACCAAGCAGCGTGGAGATAGTGGGTATGCCAGGCAGAGAAAAAGAGAATGTGCAAATATATGAATGTATAAAAGTACATGACATTTTTGGGGAATGGCAATGATTTGGGGAAGATGTGTTGAGACAGTGACAAGAGATGAAGCTAAAAACATATTAGGATCCGATTTTAAAGGGCCTTATATATCATTTTAAATGACTTGGGCTTTAAACTGAAGTTATTAGTGAGACATTCAAGGTTTTTAGAGAGATATATGATTTCAGATACATATTTTAGCCAAGATAAATCTGAGAAAAGATAAATTAGAAAAAGGAGAGACTAGACCTAAAGATCAATTATTAAGCTAGTGCAGTAGTCTTAGAGAGAGATGATGACGACCTGTACAAAGATGCTGATGATGGAGAGAGGAAATAAACTGAGAGTTATTTAGGGGGCATAAACAATAAGGATAAATCTATAACAAAGATATAAGAGGTGAGGAGAGGTAGGAATTGAGGATGACTTCATGTTTTCTATCTTGGGTAACTGCATTGAAGATATAGAAGAGCCAAACTGGAAGCAAAGAGAGACGAGGACAAGCATTTGGTTTTGGTTAGGCTAAGCTGGCTTTCTAGGTGATGTGTGATAGGCCGTTGAAAATACAAATATGGGTTTTGGAAGAGAGATGAGGACTAAAATAATGAATCTCAAATAATGATTTGAGATTCAATATAGATGCGTATATTCAACAATATAGATGGCACTTGGAACCATGGGAGTAGTTGAGATCACCCAGGGTGAGTGAATAAAGTGAGATGGTGAAAGGACTGGTAAGATCTCTTAGTAACAATTCAAGAAATGGAACGAAGTAGTCTGTGGTAATTAAGAAATATACCACAAATTGATACATTTCAAGAGGTAGAGCCTAATTCCTCTCTTCTTCAGTGTTGGGATGAACTTATTGGCTAACTTCCAACAGTGGACAGTTTCAGAGAGGAGGGCATAAAAGGTACTGCAGCTTTTCTGTTTGTCTGTTTGTCTGTCCTTCTTTATTTGATCTGGGGGATGTTATCTGTCATGCTGTGAAGACACTTAGGTAGCCCGTGGAGAGACCCATATCGTGAGGAACTAAGGCTTCTAGCAAACAGCTGGTGAGGAACTGAGACATATAGGACACATAGGAACTGGGGCCTTCTGCCAACAGCCATGTGAGTGAAACTTCATGGAAATGGATCCCCTCTCCCCATTTGAGCCTTTAGATAATTGCAGCCCCAGTTAATGCCTTGACTGCAACCTCATAAGAGACCCTGAGCCAGAATGTCCCTGTCTCCCCACCCCAAGCTGCTCCTGAATTCCTGACCATCAGATACTTTGAGATAAGTAAAGTTTGTTGTTTTGATGCACTAAGTTTTAGGGTAGCTTCTTACATAGCAATACATAACTAATACAAAGACATTGAAGGAAAAAAGACAAAAAGTTATCAGAGAGGTAGAAGGGAAACAAGGAGAAAGAGTAGTGTTGAAAAAGCCAAGAGAAGAAAGTTTTTAGGAGGAGGAGTTGTGTCAAATGCTATACGTAAGCACTTTTTGACCCTGTATTTATTCATCTTATTAATCATTTCCCTTATTTTGCCTATGTGTGCCTTGAGTCTTTGCTTTTCTCTACATGCTTTTTTTTTTTCCTAAAGAGATCCTATTCTCTCTCATGGCTTTATGTAATTACTGCCTGTAGGTCGAAAATGATTACATGCAGAATTCTAGGTTTGGTTTCTGGAAGTAGCAGCTTGAACTAAATCAGTGCCATGTGCCAGGGAGTCTTAATGTGCTCAAACTTTATGATCTAGTTCAAATGGCAGTTACTCAGTAAAGCCTTCTCAAATAGAGTTATTTTCTTTTTCATAGTCCCACATGATTTTTTCTTCAATCTCTGCTATAGATATTATATACTATTATTTACCTCACTATCTCCCTCACCAGACTGATTTTCTCGAGTGTAGGGGGCCCATGTGAGATAGTCACATCTGCCTCTCCTTGGTACAATAACTGACACAAAGACATTTAGTATTTATTCACTGAATGAATAAATGAATGTTGAGCAAATGTTGACCATGTGTACTTGTTCTCAGTGGCAGCATAATAAATTACCCCAGAATTCAGTGGCTTAACCCAAAAAACATCTATCATCTCACACTTTCTGTTTGTCAGAAATCTGGGCTTGGCTTACTGGGTCCTCAAACTGCAATCAAGGGGTGGCCAGGGCTGTGATCTTATCTGAAGTCTCAACTAGGGAAGGAGCTACTTCCTGCTCACTCAAGTGGTTGATATCCTTGTGGGCTGTTCAACTGAGTGCCTGAGTTTCTCATGGACTGTGGGCTGGAGATGTCCCTCAGATCCTGACAAGATGGGCCTCTCCATCAGACAGTAACAACATGAAAGCTGGCTTCTATCAGAGTGAGCCAGGGAGAGAGGAAGAAAGGGCAAGCAAGTTGGACGCCAAAGTCTTGTTGTAACCTAATCTTGGAAGCGACAGTCTGCCATTTTTGCTGCATTCTATTCGTAAAGCAAACCACGAAGTCCAGCCCACAGTTTGGGGCTGGGGTGGATTACACAAAGTTATGAATACCAGGGCAGGGGTCCTGAGATCATCAAGGGGCATCTTAGAAAGCACCTATCACACAATCTGTATTGATTAAGAGCAATAATTTCACAGACAAATATGTGGACTGACTCATATTCCCTTCTACTTAATGAGCATGTACTTTTGATTTTACACATTAACGAAGATTAATAATGCTAAGATTTTAGTGTTATCCTTTGACTTGTGTCTGGTATTCTTTATAACACAGTTGCCAGATACTGCAGTGGTAATACAGTAATGGAGAAAGAAGAAAGAGACACTAGCAAAGAGGTGGGACTGAAATTTTAAAATTTGTCAGGTTTTTTTATCAGCATCCTCTCATTTTTTAAAAAAATAAAAACAAAGCCCCAAACAAAAAGGTGTCTAAAACCAGTGCTTAGAATACTACTTAGTACATTATTACAGTAAATGTTATTGTTATTATTATTTCTATTTTTCCAGTGATTTCTCCTGATTCTACTTTTCTCCTATTAGTACCACCAATCTTGGACTTGTCTTTTATACCACTTCTGCCATAGTTCCCCAAAGCTAAGGCATTATTGACGTATTTACTTTTCCAATGCCTTTTAAATTATCTTTCCTTTCTTCTATTGTAACTTTTACTACCCTATGTTCCAGTTTTTCTTACATTATTGTTGAATGATTGCAAATGCCTTCCTACTAGTTTTCCTCTTCTAATCTTTTCTACACAAACTTGATTTTTGCATCCTGTTTAGTCTGGAGGTCTGTTTCTAGGTTAGGACTAGTACATAAAGTTGCAGCTATTTGGTACTGAGTTGCCCATTTCTGCCAGGAGATAAGTGGGAGGTGTTTGCCAGTTCCTTAGTTCCCAGTACTTCAGTGCTGTGGATCAGAGGTTCTCAAATCAAGGTACATAAACACTGGGGTGGGGGAGGGAGCCTCCAAGCCTTTTCAGGGGGTCCATGAGGTCAAAATTATTTTCATAATGAAGTTGAGACTTTATTTGCCTTTCACATGTTTTAACATTTGCACTGATGGTGCATAGCAAAGCAGTGGCACCCAACAATATTAGCAGTCTTTGTATGCTTTGTTGCCACTTACAGAAAGAAAGCAAGTTTCACTTTAGAATGTCCTTGATAAAGTAGTGTAAACTATGAAGTTTATTAAAACTTGACCCTTAAATACATCTATGTAGCATTCTGTGTGGCAAAAATCAGAATTATTTATAAAGCTCTTCTGATGCATACTGAAACACAATGGCTGTCTCAAAGAAGAGCATTTGTGCAACTGTTTGGGTTGGAAGCTGAACCAGTTGCTTTTCTTATGGAACAGAATTTTTATTTAAAAGAATGACTGATAAACTATGGTTATTTAGACTTGGGTATTTTGCAAATATTTTCTTGAAAAACAACGGAGTGAGACTATCACTTCAAGGAAAATTAATTGTTGTCAATGGTAAAATTCAGCCTTTCAAGCAAAAGTTAGAATTTTGAAAAACTTGTACTTGTCATTATGGACTTGACAGCTTCATACTGTCTAAAGATTTTTCTGATGACATGGTGGTGATATTAACAAATGTGATTTAAAAAAATAATTTTATAATAAACATTTGGAAAATCTATATAACTCATTGAACTGATATTTTTCAAAAGACCAATGCATGAGTTAAAAGAATTATATGTGGGTAAAAGATCTACTCATAGTGCAAGGTGGGTCATTTTATGTAACAGAGTATGAAAATTTATTGATATAATTTTGGATTCCTCATCTCAAAAGGAATTTGTATTACCTGATAGAAAGTAGATACTGCTTGCCAAAGAGCTTGTTTTCTTAGTTTTTATTTTATAGTGAGACCCGAGCTTCTGAAGAATATTTAGGGCAAAGAAGAGAGTTAAATTCCTTTGAGGGAAGTGAATGAGGAAAGAGAAATCCCCCAACACTGAGCCTGGAGGTTTATGAACTTCAAAAATAGTGGTGATCCACCCTCTATTCCCTGGCAGTACCTTCAGGAACTGGCAAGACATCTGAGTTGATCTGCTGTGTGGTGCTCCTAGAGAGACTGGACCGGGAAATGGGACTCCCAGCTTTGACAGAGATTCCAGTGCTCAGGTTTGACATAGAATGAACAGAGCCATCTGCCTTCAGGAACCAAGAGGCCTTAAAAAATAAGATATCAAAGGGAAATATGATAAAGCTGAGAGGATATCTGTGAACTCTAAAGGACCTAGGTTGAAATTTTTTGCTGATCTGTGGAATGGGAACTTGGAGTAGGAATTAATTTGGTTTTAAAGAAATAATGGAGTTTAACATTTCCTGCACACTTCTTTGTAGTTGAAAATACAATATATACCTATTATATCAGTTAGAATTCTGCAAAGAACTTGGGTGTGTTTGTGTGTGTATGAGTGTGCACGTGGACATATATGTGTATTTATTTATTATAAGGAATTAGCTCATGTGATTTTGGGAGCTAGCATCCTGAAATTTGTAGGGCAGGCGGGCAGGCTGGATATTCAGGTAAGAGTCAATGTTGCAATCTTGTTACCATATTGAGGTGGCATTCCTTCTTTTCTGGGAAACTCTAGTTTTGCTCCATAAATCTTTTATCTTTACATTTACCTGTATATTTGCTTTTGTCATCATAGACAAAATAAAAAGAATATCAAAATGTCCAGGAAAAAGTAGAGGGAATAAAAATATCAACTTCTTTTTTAGTGTCAATTACAGTTCTAGTGTAAATTAAAATACTTTAAAAACAGATTAATTCTGAGAAATATGCTTCCACAAACACACTTTTTTCTCCTCTGATCTTATAGAAAGCTGTGTGACCGTTTCATGTGCAATACATCTGACTTATTTCCATTCCTCTGTTTCCCTAATATTTTTAGAAAATCCTAATAATATTTGGTATTTGAAAAGGCTTCCATCAAACAGAAAAAGACAATTCTTATATATGAGAAGATACACAATTATACTTGGAATGAAGTTGGAAGTAAAAATTGTATGAATTAATTGGTATTACAAAGGGACATAAATAGATTGTTTATGGTGCTTTCTTTCTACAGCCCTCCCACGGTCCTTTTGGTCTTCATAATAAGGTAAAAATAAAAGTTTACAAAAATAAAATGAGCTTAGTTCCAAGATAAGATTTAACCTTGGATTTGAATGATTCTATTGATTTGGTTTTATGAACCTGAGGCAGGATTGCATTTAAGGATTGGGTGTACTTTAGTTTAAAGTTGGTGCTTCTTAAATTGTTGGCAAATAGACTGCAATTGCCAATAAACTTGGCTGAGACAGGCTCAAGCAATAGCTAAGTTCATACAGAGATAATAACTGAGATAAATATAGAGTCACAAGATGTTCATAAAAAAAATTTCTATACTATAATTATCAAAATAAATCTCACAAGTCATGAGAAGTGAAGCTAACCAAAACACCTCAAGGGTACTCATGACCTTCAGTGTGGAAAACTGGAGCATAGCTTTAATCTTTTTTTCCTATATCCTCCTTTTCACCTCTTCTCATTTTCTTCTTCTTGTACAATCTACAACATCAGCTTCACCTATAAGGAAGTGTCATTTTAAGTAATTTAAAAAATACTTGTTAAAGAAGTTCTGGCTCTGAAATCTTAGATAATGACAATTATCTAGTCACTGGGAACTGGAAGGGGAGGAAACAGTTGCAGTCTCATGCCTATTCCTCCCTCTCCTTTCCCCTCCCCCATTGGCTCAGCCAACTATCACTAATAGTAACCTTCCCATCCCTCTGCTAAAGCAATAAGCAATCAGCCATTGCTTTAGCAGAGGGATGGGGAGGTTATTATTAGTGATAACACAAGTTCATCCTAAATGTTTCATTTAAGCTAAGTTAGATAGTGTATTTTATTTTGTTTTGTTGTCTTTTAGAGATTAACGATGCCAGGCTGAATAAGGCATGGCCCCTGTCCTTAATAATGGTGGATATAGACATGAAGTAGTTACTATACAACTTGGTAAATTCTGTAACAGAAGTCAGCGAAGTATTCTGAAACCATAGTGCCAAGAACAATGAACTTTATATTAGGGTGACAAGAAATGTAATGGGATGTAAAAGTAGGTCTTATAGTATTTTGGAAATGTGTTGACATAGTACAAATTAATTTAAGAAAAAAGGCCTCTTCCAAAGATCAGAAGTGAAAATACAAGGATAGTGAGAAAACAGACTCCACTGGCCTAATGCCAGCAGGCATTAGGGAGAAATAACAAGGGGACAGGTAGCTCCCTGTATTATAATATGCGAATAGGAAGAGGCATGGGTCTAATGTAATCCCAGGGGGGAGTGGTCAAGAGAGGAAACAAAGGGAAGAGGAGTTTTTGATTTTTTGTATAAATATGTACATCCAAGCCTGTGCACCTGAGAACTCTTTGGGTACCGCAAACCTACAGTAGCCTCACTCACTGACTCTGATGAAATCAGTGCAGATACTAAATCACAAAATGGCCACATAATCTTGTTGGCCATACTTGTTCTCCCAGTTGGACTCACTGAATAGAAGAAACATTTGACTGGGAAAAAAGTCAAAAGCTACCCAGGAGGTCAGCAGAAGGTAATGGGAAAGGTTCTCAAGGGAAGTGACCTTTTCCAGGCATGGAAGTAATGGAAAATTTATTCTAGGAAAAGCAAAATTTATGTGCAAAGGCTCAAGAGCATAGAAAAATTATGGTGAGTTTGATGAATAGTAGGTTGATCGGAGGAGCTAATGACAGCTGCCACCTTTAGAATCATTGGCAAGGCCACAGGGCACAGCTCTTCAAGTGCCACTACTCTGTGAGCTAATCTTCGACTTGAGGAACTTGGGTCAAGACTATGCTATAAATATCGGGAATTCAAAGCAGCAGAGCGAAAGGTCTCTGATACTAGATGAACTTCTAGATGGTTAGGAGTTCTGTTTAGAGGCCCCAGCTTAGGTTAGGATTGGTTTCACCTCTCCATGTACCTGAATTTCCCTTTACTAGCACCCATTTGTCTCTTCACCATTAGAGGTCTAGTGCCCTTAAGTGCCAAAACAGCACTAAATGATGAAGAAAAAGGAATGCATCACTGCTTTAAATTTAAAAGAGCTCTGGGCTGGAGCTACCATGATTTATATACAGCACAGCTCTAATGAGAGGTTTATATTAGCCTTTATATTATTTCCTTGTATTTATTTCTGTTTCCATTGTGCTTACCATGATAAAGTGCTTGCTACAATGAAGTTACAGTAAATTGTATGCTATAATAAAGTTACGGTTATCATTGCTGATTTTGATTTCTTATGACGAATATGTCAGGTGAAAAAAAAAAACAAAAAACATGAACTATAGTAATATAACACAAACAAGTAAAGTAAAAAACTCAAAGGCATAGTGTATTCGTTTTCTATTGCTGCATAATAAATTATCACAAACTTCGTAGTTTAAAACAACACACAGTTATATCTTGCAGTTTCCATGGGTCAGGAGTCTGGGCACAGCTTAGCTGGGTCCTCTGTCTCACGGTCTCAGAAGGCTGCAATAAAGCTGTCAGATGGAGCTGCAACTCATCTGAGGCTTGAGTTCTCTTTCAAGCTTGCCAAGGTTGCTGGCAGAATTCGGTTTCTGCCATGTGACTCTTTCCACAACATGGCAGTTTGCTTCTAGCCCAACAGGAAGGTGTTTGCTGCTGCTTTGAGCCTCTTTTAAGGGCTCGTCTGATTAGTGCAGGCCCCCACCAAGCATAATCTCCCTTTTGAGTAACTCAAAGTCAACTAATTAGGCACCTTCATTACATCTGAAAAATTCCTTCACCTTTGCCATATAGTGTAACCTAATCAAGAAAATGATGTCTCACCATATTTGCAGGCCCTGCCTACACTCAAGGGGAGGGGATTATACAAGGGTGTAGATCATTGGGAGTCATCTTAAAATTCTGCCTACCACATACATCAATCTTAAATTACGGATATATTTCCTATTTTCACAAATGAGCTGAGAATTTCTGTAATACCTATATAATATCTAAGGCTTAGATGTTATCACAGCACTATCTAGTAGAAGTATAATGCAAGCCACAAACGTGAGCCACATATGTAACTTTAAAATTTTTAGTAGCAACGTAAGAAAAAGTAAATAGAAATGAGTGAAATTAATTTTAATATGTTTTATTTAATCAGTATATCCAGGATATTATCATTTCAAAATGATCATTTCAAAATAATCAATATAGAACATTATAGGTGAGGTAAAATATTGTCTTTGAACACCAAGTCTCAGTTTGGGTTAGCAACATTTCAAGGGCTCAATGGCCACAAGTGGCTAGTGGCTGTCGTATTGGAAGCAAACTACTATTACTTGCCTTTTCAACAATATCCACCAGGTGTCACAATGAGTTTACAACTCTAAACCAGAGACGCCAGCAATTTCTTCTCTTGGTAACAATTTTCACATATATACAGAATCTGAAAAAAAGGAAAATGGTCCTGAAGAACCTAGGGGCAGGACAGGAATAAAGACACAGATGTAGAGAATGGACTTGAGGACACGGGGAGGGGGAAGGGTAAGCTGGGAAGAAGTGAGAGAGTGGCATGGACATATATATGCACTACCAAATGTAAAATAGATAGCTAGTGGGAAGCAGCCACATAGCACAGGGAGATCCGCTTGGTGCCTTGTGACCACCTAGAGGGGTGGGATAGGGAGGGTGGGAGGGAGGGAGATGCAAGAGGGAGGGGATATGGGGATATATGTATGCGTATAGCTGATTCACTTTGTTATACAGCAGAAACTAACACAACAATGTAAAGCAATTATACTTCAATAAAGATGTTAAAAAAAAAGATTGGTGGATTGTATCAATGTTAATACCTTAGTTGTGAAATTATACTACAGTTTTACGTAATGTCATCATTACAGGAAACTGGTTACAGGGTACACGGAATGGATCTCTCCATATTTCTTATAATGCATGTGAATCTACAATTATCTAAAAAATTTAAATTAACAAAACAAAATCTACAGAATAGTTGAAAAATAAACATATGTTAAGGCAGAAATAAAAAAGAAAACAATTGTTAGTTCTCTTTGTATTCATGTATTTTTGACTTTCCATGTACTTGTAATATCCCTTGAATTTTTTTGCCTAGATAAATAAGAAATCAAGCAATGTGGATTTTAGTACTTAAACAAATGAGTCAGAACTCAAAATGATGTGTATATTAGACCCATTATTCCTTAGTTTTTCTGTAATCTCATCCTTAGATGGTCTGCCTGGTGAGAGGGTAAATAATTAATAATTACATGCACGTGCAATACTCAATAACATAATAACAATTATTTTAAAATTAGATCATTTCAAATACCTAAGCAATTTTCTCAACCCCAGACACAATTAAATGGTGTTCTTTTTACCTTCTCAAATTTTTAATAGAACACATTAAGAATAGAAAACCAAAGTTTTTTTTAGGTGACAAAATATTCTTTAATTTTAATAACATTACTGCAATTTACTAATTGCCAATAATAACTTCTACTTCTCACATACACAATAAGCCTCAGTGGGATTATGAGGTTTGAGCTTATTAACACTTATTACTTTAGAAAGCAGCATCATTTTAAAATGTTCATTTACTTACTTGCAGGTTGTTTTAGGATTCCTTTTAAAACGAGGGACAGGGCTTCCCTGGTGGCGCAGTGGTTGAGAGTACGCCTGCCGATGCAGGGGACGCGGGTTCGTGCCCCGGTCCGCGAGGATCCCACATGCCGCGGGGCGGCTGGGCCCGTGAGCCATGGCCACTGAGTCTGCGAGTCCGGAGCCTGTGCTCCGCAACGAGAGAGGCCACGACAGTGAGAGGCCCGCGTACCGCAAAAACAGAGGGACAAACTGGGCTTCCCTGGTGGCACAGTGGTTGAGAGTCCGCCTGCCAATGCAGGGGACACGGGTTTGTGCCCCGGTCCGGAAGGATCCCACATGCCGCGGAGCGGCTAGGCCCGTGAGCCATGGCCGCTGAGCCTGCGCGTCCGGAGCCTGTGCTCCGCAACGGGAGAGGCCACAGCAGTGAGAAGCCCGCATACCGCAAAAAAAAAAAAAAAAGAGTGATAAACTGCTTTTGTTTTAATATTTTGTGGTTTTAATTTTCACAGTCTTGTACTTTATTTCCTAGGTAAAACTAAATATACATATTTAGAGATTGAGGCATCTCAAATACCTTCTCCTTAACTTTTAGAAAATCACTAGTCTATAAAATATTTTAAAAAATACAAACAGATGTCATACAGAAGCACTCATGAGTAGTGAGAAGATTAAAATGTGAGTTTTTATCACTAACTTCCATAAAGTGAGTATAATTTACATGTACTCTAGTTTTATACCAATAATTATGCCTTCTTTTTGTCCTATTAGTTCCAACTATACGATGTCCATAAAATAAAAATAAACTTGATTCTAATGAAAAACAATAATTATTTATCTCTTGAGGATTCACATTGTCAACTACCTTCAGAGGAAATGAATCAGCCTTGGCATCTTATTAACTAATATATTAAGGAGAGAAATGAACAGTGTTGTAGCCATAACTATATAAGATAGAAAAATGACCATGTGGAAGTACACAAGTAATATTTTTTTTAAAAATCCATAAAGCTTAAAGTTGGGATAATGTATACAGTAATTTTGTGTGTGTGTGTGTGCCTCCTGTTGGGATAAACCTCTTTTAACACATCTAGGAAAATTTAACCACATATATAAATATTTTAGTAACCAGATTTTTCATGAAATAATCAAGTATATGCAAATAACATTTTTTGCAGCTCAGCTCTTTACAATTTTTCTTATTTCCTTCTTGAAGAAATATTAGTAATATAAGGCCTAATTTGTTTGTTGTTTTTGAAAGCAAAAGGCTCATATAGTCCAGGAGATGGCAGCCAACACCTTTTGTAAAATAAATGAATTATGTTGATACTTTATTATGGTAATTTTAATGTGATTTCTTGGTTTTAATAACATCAGCATTGAAGAGATCACTAAAAGAATAAAACTGTTGAAATTCTAAATGTAGATATCTCATTGTGTAAGTGTGCTTTAAAGAGATTCCTCAGAGTATTTTACAAGGCAAACTGAATACATTTCTTTCTCCTCTTTCCTCCTGCCCTCAGAGCATTGGTTTCTGCCACAATATTGACTTAGAATTACCTATAGAGCAGGACGATTAAAGAATAAATTGTGATATTAATGAATATTTCAGAGGTATTCAAACTAAACACATAAAATATTAATAATATCATTTAGAAAGTATGTCAGAACCAATAACTGAGGTTTTTTTTTGAATACCATACTTTTCTGGTTAAATTCATAATTCATAAAGCAAGAAAAGAAGGCCAATACAGTGAGGATTTTGCATTTGCATTTGTTTTAAGGGGCTATTTTAACCTATGAATACATTACTTTGTACAATATTAAAGCTGTTTTATTATGTGAGCCTACAGGGTAAGGAAAGGCATTACTCTGTCCCTTGTCCACACATCTAGTGCCCCAATTTTTATGGCTACTACCTGAGGGACAGTCTACAAATCATGCAGTTCTGATAGCAAACAGAACTTGCATTTACAAGTCCCACAAGACTACAGCAAAGAAAAAAGCAGTTTTTATTTTTACTTATTTATTTTTTGGGGCTGCACCCAAAGCACGTGGGCTCCTAGTTCCCCGAACAGGGATGAAACCTGCACGCCTTAACCACTGGACCACCAGGGAAGTCACAAAACAGCAGTTTTTAAATGGGTAAAGAAGCACCCCCTTCCAACGCAGGCTATATACCTGGGCTCAGCACTGGGGGAGCATGCCAAAATGCCCATCTCCCAGTTCCTACCTGGAAGGAGTTTAACTGCATACTTTCCCAGGTGCTGCTTGAGAGTCTGGCTTCTACCCAGCCTGCATCTAGGTGCTGACTTCCATCCTCCCTTTTGGGACACTGCTGGGTCTTGGCACACCCTTAACTACTAGGAACCATTAAGAAAAAAGATGGCAACTTGGACAATTAAAAAGGTTTGAGAGGCAAACAGGAGCTCAGACCAGGCTGATTGATGAGACTCAACTCCTACAGAAGTCTGTCAAGATAGGGAGAGGTGGCTGTTTTATCTAATGTGCAGAAATCAACACAGAGAGTCAAGGAAAATTAAGAAACAAAAGAATATGTTTCAAACAAAAGAAGAAGGCACAAATATCCTGAAATCAATTTCAATAAAATGGAGAGAAACGCTTTATCCAGTAGTTCAAAATAATGGTCATAAAGATGCTCACTGAGGTCCAGTACAGCAGTGCATGAACAAAGCAAGAATTTCAACAAACAGAAATGCGAAAAAGTACCAGACAAAATAAATAGATAGATAGATAAATAAATAAATTAATTAATTAAAAGTACTAAACAGGGACTTCCCTGATGGCACAGTGGTTAAGAATCTGCTTGCCAATGCAGGGGACTCGGGTTCAAGCCCTGGTCTGGGAAGATCCCACATGCTGCAGAGCAAACAATCCCATGCGCCACAACTACTGAGCCTGCACTCTAGAACCCATGAGCCACAACTACTGAGGCTGCGTGCCTAGAGCCTGTGCTCCACAACAAGAGAAGCCACCAAAATGAGAAGCCCACACACCGCAATGAAGAGTAGCCCCCGCTTGACACAACCAGAGAAAGCTTGCATGCAGCAACGAAGACCCAATGCAGCCAAAAATAAATAAATAAATTTATATTTTAAAAAGTGCCAAACAGAAGTCATAAAGATGAAGAATACAATAAGTGAATTGAAAAATTCAGTAGAGGAGTTCAACAAAAGGCTAAATACTGTAGAAGAAAGGATCAGCAAACTTGAAGACAGGTCAGTGGAGTTCATTCTATCAGAGGAACAAAAAAGAAAAAAAGAATAAAAAAAGAGTGAAGATAGCTTATGAGACTTATGGGGCACCAATATATACCTCATAGGGGCCCAAGAAGCAAAAGAGAAAAAGGTACAGAAAGCTTATTCAAAAAACTAATGGATGAAAATTTCCCTAACTTGGGGAAAGAAATACATGTCCATATCCAGGAAGCCCAGAAAATTCCAGAAAATGTATGTCTAAAGAGACCCACACTGAGACACATAATTGAAAGCAGCAAGAGAAAAGCAACTTGTTACATAAAAGGAACCCCCATAAGGCAGTCAGCAGATTTTTAAGCAGAAACCTTGTAGGTCAGATAGGAATGGGATAATGTAGTCAACGCGCTGAAATAAAATAAAACAAAAAACTGCTAGCCAAGAATTCTTTACCTGGCAAAGTTGTCCTTTAGAATTGAAGGAGGGATAAATAGTATCCAGACAAACAAAAGCTTAATAAGTTCATCATCACTGGATTAGTCTTACAAGAAATGTTAAAGATAGTTCTTCAAGCAGAAATGAAAGAACACTAATTTAGTAACATGAAAACATATGAAAGTATAAAACTCATTAATAAAGTTAAATATATACTTAAATTCTGAATACTCTAATATTGTACTAGTGGTGGGTAAATCACTCATGAATCAGGTATAAAGGTTAAAAAACTAAAGTATTAAAAACAACTATAACTACAATGATTTGTTAACAGATACACAAGATAACAAGATGTGACTTGTGACATCAAAAACATAAAATAGGGCAGGAGTATGCAAATAAAATGGACAACCACGAGGAAATGGGCAAATTCTTGGAAAGGTATAATTTTCCAAGACTGAACTAGGAAGAATTAGAAAATATAAACAGACCTATCACAAGTAATGAAATTGAAACCATAATTAAAAATCTTCCAACAAACAAAAGTCCAGGACCAGATGGCTTCACAGGTGAATTCTAACAAACATTTAGAGAACAGCTAACACTGATCCTTCTCAAACTCTTCCAAAAAATTGCAGAGGGAGAAACACTCCCAAATTCATTCTATGAAGCCACAATCACCCTGGTACCAAAACCAGAGAAAGATATCACAAGAAAAGAAAATTATAGACCAGTATCACTGATGAACATATATGCAAAAATCCTGCACACAATATGAGCAAACAGAATCCAACAGCACATTAAAAGGATCATACACCATGATCAAGTGGGATTTATCCCAGAGATGCAAGGATTCTTCAATATACGCAAATCAATCAATGTGATATACCACATTAACAAATTAAGGAATAAAAACCATATGATCATCTCAATAGATGCAGAAAAAACGTTTGACAAAATTCAACACCCATTTATGATAAAAATTCTCCAGAAAATGGGCACAGAGGGAACATACCTCAACATAATAAAGGCCATATATGACAAACACACAGCAAGCATCATACTCAATGGTGAAAAACTGAAAGCATTTCCACTAAGATCAGGAACAAGACAAGGATGTCCACTCTCACCACTCTTACTCAACATAGTTTTGGAACACCTAGCCACGGCAATCAGAGAAGAAAAATAATAAAAGGAATACAAATTGGAAAAGAAGAAGTAAATCTGTCAGTGTTTGCAGATGACATATAAAATCTTAAAGATGCCACCGGAAAACTATTAGAACTAATCAATGAATTTGGTAAGGTTGCAGGCTACAAAATTAATGCACAGAAATCTCTGGCATTCCTATACACCAACAACGAAAATTCAGAAAGAGAAATTAAGGAAACACTTCCATTTACCACTGCAACAAAAAGAAAAAAGTACCTAGGAGGGCTTCCCTGGTGGCGCAGTAGTTGGGAGTCCGCCTGCCGATGCAGGGGACATGGGTTCGTGCCCCGGTCCGGGAAGATCCCACATGCCGCGGAGCGGCTGGGCCCGTGAGCCATGGCCGATGAGCCTGTGCATCCGGAGCCTGTGCTCCGCAGCAGGAGAGGCCACAACAGTGAGAGGCCCACGTACAGCAAAAAAAAAAAAAAAAAAAAAAAGTACCTAGGATACCTAGGAATAAACCTGCCTAAGGAGGCAAAAGACTTGTACTCAGAAAAACTATAAAACACTGATGAAAGAAATCATTGACATAAACAGATGGAGAAATATACCATGTTCTTGGATTGGAAGAATCAACATTGTGAAAATGACTATACTACCCAAAGCAATCTACAGATTCAATGCAATCCCTATCAAACTATCAATGGAATTATTCACAGAATTAGAACAAAAATTTTACAATTCGTATGGTAACACAAAAGACCCTGAAGAGCCAGAGCAATCTTGAGAAAGAAAAATGGAGTTGGTGGAATCAGGCTCTCCAACTTCAAACTACACCACAAAGCTACAGTAATCAAGGCAGTGTGGTACGGGCACAAAAACAGAAATATACATCAATGGTACAGGATATAATGCCAAGAGATAAGCCCATACACAGATGGTCACCTAATTTATGACAAAGGAGGCAAAAGCATACAATGGAGAAAGACAGCCTCTCCAATAAGTGGTACTGGGGAAACTGGACAGCTACATGTAAAAGAATGAAATTAGAACACTACCTAACACCATACACAAAAATAAACTCCAGGTGGATTAAAGACTTAAATGTAAGACTAGACACTATAAAACTCTTGGAGGAAAACATAGGAAAACCACTCTTTGACATAAACCACAACAAGATCTTTTTTGACCCACCTCCTTGAGTAATGGAAATAAAAACAAAAATAAACAAATTGGGCTTAATTAAACTTAAAAGCTTTTGCACAGCAAGGGAAACTATAAACAAGACGAAAAGACAACCCTCAGAATGGGAGAAAATATTCGCAAATGAAACAACAGACAAAGGATTAATCTCCAAAATATACAAACACCTCATGGAGCTCAATATCAAAAAAACAAACAATCCAGTTAAAAAATGGGTGGAAGACCTAAATAGACATTTCACCAAAGAAGACATACAGATGGCCAAGAGGCACATGAAAAGATACTCAACATCACTAATTATTAGAGAAATGCAAATCAAAACTACAGTGAGGTATCACTTCACGCTGGTCAAAATGGCTGTTATCTAAAAATCCAGAAACAGTAAATGCTGGAAAGGGTGTGGTGAAAAGGGAACCCTCCTGCACTGTTGGTGGGAATGTAAATTGATACAACCACTATTGAAAACAGTATGGAGGTTCCTTAAAAAACTAAAAATAGAGCTACCTTATGACCCAGCAATCCCACTACTGGGCATATACCCTGAGAAAACCATAATTCAAAAAGAGACATGTACCACAAAGTTCATTGTGGCACTATTTACAATAGCCAGGACATGGAACCAACCTAAATGTCCATCAACAGATGAATGGCTAAAGAAGATGTGGCACATATATACAATGGAATATTACTCAGCCATAAAAAGAAACGAAACTGAGTTATTTGTAGTGAGGTGGATGGACGTAGCTTCTGTCATACAGAGTGAAATAAGTCAGAAAGAGGAAAACAAATACTGTGTGCTAAAGCATATACATGGAATCTAAAAAAAGAAAGAAAAAAAAGGTCCTGGTTAAGCTAATTGCAGGGCAGGAATAAAGAGGTAGACATAGAAAATGGACTTTAGGACATGGGGTGGGAGGACGAAGCTGGGGCGAAGTGAGAGTAGCATCGGCATATGTATACTACCGAATGTAAACTAGTTGGCTGGTGGGAAGCAGCAGCATAGCACAGGGAGATCGGCTCAGTGCTTTGTGATGACCTATAGGGGTAGGATAGGGAGGATCAGAGGGAGATTCAAGAGCTAGTGGAGACTTCCCTGGTGGCGCAGTGGTTGAGAGTCCGCCTGCCGCTTCGGGAAACACGGGTTCGTGCCCCGGTCCAGGAAGATCCCACATGCTGTGGAGCGGCTGGGCCCGTGAGCCATGGTCGCTGAGCCTGCGCGTCCGGAGCCTGTGCTCCGCAACGAGAGAGGCCATGACAGTTAGAGTCCCGCGTACCGCAAAAAAAAAATAAAACAGTTAGGGGATATGGGGACATGTGTATGCATATGCCTGATTGGCTTTGTCGTGCAACAGAAACTAACACAGTATTGTGAAGCGATTATACTCCAATAAAGATCTATTTTTAAAAAATGTAGAGCTTGTGTATATGTTTGAAATTAAGTTATTTTAAAATAGGCTGTTAAAATATACCACATATCTGATAAGAGATTAATATCTAAAATATATAAAGAACTTATACAACCCAACAGTAAAAAAAACAAGCCAATTAAAAAATGGGCAAAGAACCCAAACAGACATTTTTCCGAAGAAGGTATACAAATGGCCAACTGATATGAAAAGGTGCTCAACATCACTAATAATCAGGAAAATGCAAATCAAACCACAACGAGATATCACCTCACATCTATTAGAATGGCTATCATCAAAAAGATCACAGATAACAGATTACGGCAAGAATGTAGGGAAAAGGGAACACTTATACGCTGCTGGTGGAACTGTAAACTGGTACAGCCACTATGGAAAACAGTGTGGAGGTTCCTTAAAAAATTAAAAATAGAGCTGTCATATGATCCATCAATCTTACTTCTGGGTATCTATCCAAAGTAAGCAAAATTACTATGTTGAAGAGATAACTGTACTCCCACATTTATTGCAGCCTTATTTTCAATAACTAAGACATGGGAACAACCTAATTGTCTATTGATAGATGCATGGATAAAGAAGATGTGGTATAATTTTATATATATGATACATATTATATATATATATAATTCTGCTTTAATAAAGAAGGAAATCCTCCCATTGCGACAACGTAGATGAACCTGGAGGGCATTATGCTAAGTGTAATAAACCAGGTAGTGTAAGACAAATACTGTATGATATCACTTATATGTGCAATCTAAAAAAAAAAAGTTGAATTCATAGAAATAGAGAGTAGAATGGTAGTTGTCAGGTGGGAAATAGGGAGATGCTTCTAAAAAGGTACAAACTTTATAATTGAAAATTTTGCTAAGAAAGTAGAAATTAAGTGTTCTAACCAAAAAAAAAAAAAAAAAAAGTGAGATGATAGATGTGTTAATTAACTGAATGATGGGAATCCTTTCACAATGTATACTGCAATTTTGTCAGTTATACATCAATGCAGAATAAAGAAGATTTCGCTCATAACACTCCTGCCTTCACCCTTTTAATCCTTTAATATTAAAGCATTATAGTTTTATACTTTTAAATATCTTATTGTGCTTTATCAGTGATTTTAGAGAGGTAACATTGGTAATAGTATAATTAAATTGTTTTTTAAAGTGTTTATTATCTATATTATATTACCTGCCATATGTTAAATTCATGTAATCATTTTATTTGATCTTCATAACAACTGCAGGAGATATTTTTAACTTAATTTTACAGATGAGGAAACAGGATCAGAGATGATAAGTAACTTTCTTAAAATCACACAAATAATAAGTGGTAGAGCATTATCTAAATCCCCTGAGCGTAATATCAGAGTTATTTTGAATATATCATTCTTTATCACAACCATCTCCGAAGTACAAGAAATCAAATTCTGTAAAAGCAGATTTTCTGACAAATTCTTGCCACATTTTGCTTACAATCTCACCTCTCAAAAGGTCAAAAGAGACTAAGGGGTATTGCTAGTCTGTGATTAATTCTAAATAAGAAAGTATTATTTTTTTTTTTTACATCTTTATTGGAGTATAATTGCTTGACAATGGTGTGCTAGTTTCTGCTTTATAACAAAGTGAATCAGTTATACATATACATATGTCCCCATATCTCTTCCCTCTTGCGTCTCCCTCCCTCCCACCCTCCCTATCCCACCCCTCTAAGTGGTCACAAAGCACCGAGCTGATCTCCCTGTGCTATGCGGCTGCTACCCACTAGCTATCTATTTTACGTTTCATAGTGTATATATGTCCATGCCACTCTCTCGCTTTGTCACAGCTTACCCTTCCCCCTCCCCATATTCTCAAGTCCATTCTCTAGCAGGTCTGTGTGTTTATTCCTGTCTTACCCCTAGGTTCTTCATGACATTTTTTTTCCTTAAATTCCATATATATGTGTTAGCATACAGTATTTGTCTTTTTCTCTCTGACTTACTTCACTCTGTATGACAGACTCTAGGTCTACCACCTCAATACAAATAGCTCAATTTCGTTTCTTTTTATGGCTGAGTAATATTCCATTGAATATATGTGCCACATCTTCTTTATCCATTCATCCAATCATGGACACTTAGGTTGTTTCCATCTCCGGGCTATTGTAAATAGAGATGCAATGAACATTTTGGTACATGACTCTTTTTGAATTATGGTTTTCTCAGGGTATATGCCTAGTAGTGGGATTTCTGGGTCATATGGTAGTTCTATTTGTAGTTTTTTAAGGAACCTCCATAGTTCTCCATAGTGGCTGAACCAATTCACATTCCCACCAGCAGTGCAAGAGTGTTCCCTTTTCTCCACACCCTCTCCAGTATTTATTGTTTCCAGATTTTTTGACGATGGCCATTCTGCCAGGTGTGAGATGATATCTCATTGTAGTTTTGATTTGCATTTCTCTAATGATTAATGATGTTGAGCATTCTTTCATGTGTTTGTTGGCAGTCTGTATATCTTCTTTGGAGAAATGTCTGTTTAGATCTTCTGCCCACTTTTGGATTGGGTTGTATGTTTTTCTGTTATTGAGCTGCATGAGCTGCTTATAAATTTTGGAGATTAATCCTTTGTCAGTTGCTTCATTTGCAAATATTTTCTCCCATTCTGAGGGTTGTCTTTTGGTCTTGTTTATGGTTTCCTTTGCTGTGCAAAAGCTTTGAAGTTTCATTAGATCCCATTTGTTTATTTTTATTTCCATTTTTCTGGGAGGTGCGTCAAAAAGGATCTTGCTGTGATTTATGTCATAGAGTGTTCTGCCTATGTTTTCCTCTAAGAGTTTGATAGTTGCTGGCCTTACATTTAGGTCTTTAATCCATTTTGAGAGCTTATTTTTGTGTATGGTGTTAGGGAGTGTTTTAATTTCATTCTTTTACATGTACTTGTCCAGTTTTCCTAGCACCACTTATTGAAGATGCTGTCCTTTCTCCACTGTACATTCCTGACTCCTTTATCAAAGATAAGGTGAGCATATGTGCGTTGGTTTATCTCTAGGCTTTCTATCGTGTTCCATTGATCTATCTTTCTGTTTTTGTGCCAGTACCATACTGTCTTGATTACTGTAGCTTTGTAATATAGTCTGAATTCAGGGAGCCTGATTCCTCCAGCTCCTTTTTTCGTTCTCAAGATTGCTTTGGCTATACAGGGTCTTTTGTGTTTCCATACAAATTGTGAAATTTTTTGTTCTAGTTCTGTGAAAAATGCCACTGGTGGTTTGAAGGGATTGCATTGAATCTGTAGATTGCTTTGGGTAGTAGAATCATTTTCACAATGTTGATTCTTCCAATCCAAGAACATGGTATATCTCTCCATCTATTTGTATCATCTTTAATTTCTTTCATCAGT